>NC_089590.1:27323879-27653879 GCF_019320115.1 Miscanthus floridulus | reverse complement strand
CCGATGTACCACAAGGTGACGATGCTGAAGTGGAAGCTCATTTCGGTACGTTTGGAGATAGTGCTAATCTTAACGCAAGATAGGTGCGCGGTTTGCGTCGAACGTACCATAGGCTAGGAAATCATTTTGGATGCACCCAATAGAACTCATAGGTGATGTGGGTTTTGTGGAATCTCACTTCTTTCCGTTTGGAGACAGTGTTAGTGTCGGTGCATGATAGGTGCATGGTTTGCGCTAGACGTACCATAGGCTCTGAGATCGTTTTGGATGCAACCGATGCTACCACTAGGTGACAAGGCTCAAGTGGAAGCTCATCTCATTCCGTTTAGAGATAGTGCTAATCTTGATGCAAGATAGGTGCACAGTTTCCATCGAACGTAACATAGGCTTGGAAATCATTTTGCATGCACCCGATGGAGCTCCTTCGTGACATGGTCATGTGGAATCTCTCTTCTTTCTGTTTGGAGGTAGTGTTGGCGTCTGGGCAAGATTGGTGCATGGTTCGCACTAGACGTACCATAGGCTCAGAAATTGTTTTGGTCACACCCATTGGTACCACTAGGTGACGAGGCTCAAGTGGAAGCTCATTTTGATACGTTTGGAGATAGTGCTAATCTTGATGCAAGATAGGTGCACGGTTTGCGTCGAACACACCATAGGCTAGCAAATCATTTTGGATGCACCCAATGGAACTCCTAGGTGACGTGGGTCATGTGGAATGTTAGTCCTTTCCATTTGGAGACAGTGTTAGTGTCGGTGCTAGATTGGTGCATGGTTTGCGCGAGACGTACCATAGGCTCTGAGATCATTTAGGACGCAACCGATGGTACCACTAGGTGATGAGGCTCAAGTGGAAGCTTGTTTCGGTCCGCTTAGAGATAGTGCAAATCTTGACGCAAGATAGGTGCATGGTTTGCGTCGAACGTAACATAGGCTCAGAAATCATTTTGCATGCACCCGATGGAGCTCCTTGGTGATGTGGTCATGTGGAATCTCTCTTCTTTCTGTTTGGACGTAGTGCTAGCTTCAGTGCAAGATAGGTGCATGGTTTGCACTAGATGTACCATAGGCTCAGAAATCGTTTTGGTCGCACCCGATGGTACCACTAGGTGACGATGCACAAGTGGAAGCTCATTTCGTTACGTTTGGAGATAGTGCTAATCTTGATGCAAGATAGGTGCACAGTCTGCGTCGAACATACCATAGGCTAGGAAATTATTTTGGATGCACCCAATGGAACTCCTTGGTGACGTGGGTCAGGTGGAATCTTTCTTCTTTCTGTCTGGAGGTAGTGTTAGCGTCGGTGCAAGATAGGTGCATGGTTTGCACTAGACGTACCGTAGGCTTAGAACTCATTTTGGTCGCACAAGATGGTACCACTAGGTGACGAGGCTCAAGTGGAAGCTCATTTCGGTACGTTTGGACATAGTGCTAATCTTGACGTAAGATAGGTGAACAGTTTGCGTCGAACGTACCATAGGCTAGGAAATCATTTTGGAAGCACCCATTGGAACTCCTAGGTGACGTGGGTTATGTGGAATCTCACTTCTTTCTTTTTGGAGACAGTGTTAGTGTAAGTGCAAGATTGGTGCATGGTTTGCACTAGACGTACCATAGGCTCTGAGATCGTTTTGGACGCAACCGCTGGTACCACTAGGTGACAAGGCTCAAGTGGAAGCTCATTTCATTCCTTTTAGAGATAGTGCTAATCTTGACGTAAGATAGGTGCATAGTTTCCGTCGAACGTAACATAGGCTTGGAAATCATTTTGCATGCACCCGTTGGAGCTCCTTGGTGACATGGTCCTGTGGAATCTCTCTTCTTTCTATGTGGAGGTAGTGTTAGCGTCCGTGCAAGATTGGTGCATGGTTTGCACTAGATGTACCATAGGCTCAGAAATCATTTTGGTCGCACCCGATGGTACCACTAGGTGACAAGGCTCAAGTGGAAGCTCATTTCGGTACATTTGGAGATAGTGCTAATCTTGACGCAAGATAGGTGCACGGTTTGCGTTGAACATAGCATAGGCTAGGAAATCATTTTGGATGCACCCAATGGAACTCCTAGGTGACGTGGGTTATGTGGAATGTCACTTCTTTCCGTTTGGAGATAGTGTTAGTGTCGGTGCAAGATAGGTGTACAATTTGCGCTAGACGTACCATACGCTCTGAGATCATTTAGGACGCAACCGATGGTACCACTAGGTGACAAGGCTCAAGTGGAAGCTTGTTTCGGTCCACTTAGAGATAGTGCTAATCTTAACGCAAGATAGGTGCACGGTTTGCGTCGAACATAACATAGGCTCGGAAATCATTTTGCATGCACCCGATGGAGCTCCTTGGTGATGTGGGTCATGTGGAATCTCTGTTATTTCTGTTTGGAGGTAGTGTTAGCATCGGTGCAAGATAGGTGCATGGTTTCACTAGACGTACCATAGGCTCAGAAATCGTTTTGGTCGCACCCGATGGTACCACTAGGTGACGATGCACAAGTGGAAGCTCATTTCGTTATGTTTGGAGATAGTGCTAATCTTGATGCAAGATATGTGCACAGTTTGCGTCGAATGTATCATTGGCTAGCAAATCATTTTGGATGCACCCAATGGAACTCCTAGGTGACGTGGGTTATGTGGAATCTCACTTCTTTCCATTTGGAGACAGTGTTAGTGTCGGTGCAAGATAGGTGCATGGTTTGCGCTAGACGTACCATAGGCTCTGGGATCGTTTTAGACACAACCGATGGTACCACTAGGTGACAAGGCTCAAGTGGAAGCTCGTCTCATTCTGTTTAGAGATAGTGCTATCTTGATGCAAGATAGGTGCATAGTTTCCGTCGAACGTAACATAGGCTTGGAAATCATTTTGCATGCACCCGATGGAGCTCCTTGGTGACGTGGTCATGTGTATTCTCTCTTCTTTCTGTTTGGAGGTAGTGTTAGCGTCCGGGCAAGATTGGTGCATGGTTCGCACTAGACATACCATAGGCTCAGAAATTGTTTTGGTCACACCCGTTGGTACCACTAGGTGACGAGGCTCAAGTGGAAGCTCATTTCGATACGTTTGGAGATAGTGCTAATCTTGATGCAAGATAGGTGCACGGTTTGCGTCGAACACACCATAGGCTAGCAAATCATTTTGGATGCACCCAATGGAACTTGATAGAGCTGGAGTACCCGATCTTTCGGTGAGTGGAGGATAACTACGATTTGGTGGGTGTCGACCCTCGTGATCCGACTACGACGAACAAGTCCGTGGCGCCTTAGCAATCGCTGAACCAACTCCCGATGGTTATTGACCTTGCTGGTGCGAGATCAACCTGATCACGAAGATCAATTCCTGCATGCAATCGAAGAACAAGCAAGAATTTGAGGCGAGCAACCCTGAATATTACTCGAAGGTGGGGTTCTGAATTACACGAAGACGAAGCTTCGGAAGTAGCAATGGCTAACTTAAGCAAAACAAAACCCAAGCCAAAGAGGGGGCGCAGCCCTTGGCTAAATAGGGGGAGGAGGGAGGAAGGAGGACGCCCAGCCTGCCCACAAGGCAAGGAATAGGCGCCCAAACAGCCACACACCATCTCATTGATTCCCTTTCCTGATTTAGATGGTGCAGCACCTTCCTGGTTATTTCTTGACAAAACTAAAAACACATAGGTGGCGCAGCACCTAGACATTATTCTGGGCAGGTTCATCATGAGCATAGATGGCGCATGCACTTAGGAAACTTCTGGTCCTTCATTCTTCAAAATCATCACGAAGTTTAATTCACGTGCACGAGCTCGAGTGATGGGTCCTGGTGGCGCCTGTGCTAGTTCAGTTGGAGTAGCCATTCCCGTGTCGGTGTTGATGTCCTCATCATCCTCCCCTTCTTGAATCGAAGTCGTCCTCGACGGCATCTCCTCACCCTCGCCCGCATATGGTTTCAAATCTGCAACATTAAAACTAGAGGAAACACCATAGTCTGCAGGCAGGTCAAGTATATAAGCATTATCATTGATTTTCTTTAACACCTTGAAGGGACCAGCAGCACGGGGCATCAGCTTAGACCTGCGCAAACTAGGAAAGCGATCCTTGCGCAAATGCAACCAAACCAAGTCACCAGGTTCAAAAGTAACAAGTTTACGTCCTTTACTACCAACAGCCTGATTTTTAGCATTAGTGTGCGCAATGTTCTGCTGTGTTTGCTCATGGATGTCCAACATTTGTTGAACACGTGCAATAGCATCGACATGTGGGGCGTCCAAAGGGTTAAAGGACAGCAAGTCAATTGGCGCCCGTGGAATGTAACCATAGACAACCTGAAAAGGGCACATTTTCGTGGAGGAATGTGTAGCACGATTGTAAGCAAACTCGACATGGGGCAAACAATCCTCCCAAAGTTTCAGATTCTTGTCTAACACAGCCCTAAGCATGGTAGATAAGGTTCTGTTCACAACCTCAGTTTGCCCATCTGTTTGTGGGTGACAAGTGGTGCTGAAAAGCAATTTAGTTCCTAGTTTATTCCAAAGAGATCTCCAAAAATGACTTAGGAACTTAGCATCGCGATCTGAGACTATTGTATTTGGAACACCATGTAAACGAATAATCTCGCGAAAGAACAACTCAGCAACGCTGCTAGCATCATCAGTTTTATGACATGGTATGAAGTGAGCCATTTTAGAGAATCGATCAACAACCACAAAGATACTATCCCTCCCCTTCTTAGTTCGAGGTAAGCCCAAAACAAAATCCATAGAAATATCTAGCCAAGGAGAAGTAGGGACAGGTAACGGCATATACAAACCGTGGTTGTTCAGGTGTGACTTAGCTTTCTGGCACGTGGTGCAGCGTGCAACAAAACGCTCCACGTCGCGGCGCATCTGGGGCCAAAAGAAGTGCGCGGCCAAAATCTCCTGTGTCTTGTAAACGCCAAAGTGTCCCATGAGGCCGCCACCATGCGCTTCCTGCAACAGCAAAAGACGAACCGAGCTTGCGGGAATACATAGCTTGTTAGCGCGGAACAAAAACCCATCAGTTACATGGAATTTACCCCATGGTTTACCATCCTTGCAATGCAGCATGATGTCCTTAAAGCCAGGATCATCGGCGTATTGTTCTTTCACAGTTTGTAAACCAAAAATTTTAAAGTCTAACTGGGACAGCATGGTATATCTACGCGACAAAGCATCAGCAATAATGTTGTCTTTCCCGTTCTTGTGTTTGATGATGTAAGGAAAAGACTCTATGAATTCGACCCACTTAGCATGCCGACGGTTCAGATTAGTTTGGCTACGAATATGTTTTAATGCCTCATGATCAGAATGAATTATAAACTCACGAGGCCAAAGATAGTGCTGCCATGTTTGAAGTGTGCGAACCAAAGCGAAAAGCTCCTTATCATAAGTGGAATAATTCAGACTAGCACCGCTTAATTTTTCGCTAAAGTAAGCAACTGGCTTGCCCGCTTGCAGCAAAACACCGCCTAACCCAATACCACTAGCATCGCATTCAAGTTCAAACATCTTATTGAAATCAGGTAGCTGTAGTAAGGGGGCATGTGTCAACTTATCTTTTAGAATGGTGAATGCCTCGTCCTGTGCCACACCCCAGGAGAAAGGAACGCCCTTCTTGGTGAGCTCATGCAACGGGGCGGCAATGGAGCTGAAGTCACGCACGAACCGTCGGTAGAAACCTGCAAGCCCAAGAAAACTCCGAATCTGCGTAACTGTTGTTGGCGTGGGCCAGCTCTGGATGGCGTCAATCTTGCTGCTGTCCACCTCAATGCCCTGCGGAGTAACAACATAGCCAAGAAACGAAACACGTTGTGTGCAGAAGTCGCACTTGTCCAAGTTACCAAACAAGCGGGCAGCGCGCAAAGCATCAAAAATAGCATGCAAATGTTCCAAATGCTCTTCCCTAGACTTGCTGTAAATCAGAATATCATCAAAATAAACAACCACAAACAAGCCTATGAAAGGCCTCAAAACTTCATTCATTAAGCGCATAAACGTGCTGGGAGCATTAGTCAGTCCAAACGGCATAACTAACCATTCATATAAGCCAAATTTTGTTTTAAAAGCCGTCTTCCATTCATCCCCAAGTTTCATTCTAATCTGATGGTACCCGCTACGCAAATCTACCTTGGAGAATATAACAGCACCGCTAAGCTCATCAAGCATATCATCAAGGCGAGGTATAGGATAACGATAACGAATTGTGATATTGTTAATCGCTCGACAATCTACACACATGCGCCAGGTACCATCTTTCTTTGGGACAAGTAGCACAGGAACAGAGCAAGGGCTAAGAGACTCACGAATGTAGCCTTTATCAAGTAGTGCTTGGACTTGGCGCTGAATCTCCTTTGTCTCATCAGGATTGGTACGGTACGGGGCACGGTTTGGAAGCTGGGCGCCCGGGATGAGGTCGATCTGGTGCTCAATGCCACGAATGGGAGGAAGACCTGGTGGTAAGTCCTTCGGAAACACATCGGCAAAGTCCTGCAAAAGCTTAGTAACAGCAGGGGGTATATCCAAAGATGGTGCATCATCGAGTGAAACCAGCACATGAGAACATACAAGCGCATAGCAAGGCATCTTATCAACATGTAGTTCATCAAAATCAGCACGCGTAGCAAGTAAAACAGGAGCATGTAGCTTAATTTCTTTAGACGTGGCTGGTTGTTGTTGGCATTGTTTTAATGCTTTAGTAGCCCTAGCAATGTCATCTTTCACAATCTGTTCAGGGGTCATTGGATGAAGAATAATTTTCTTGCCCTTAAACAGTAATGAATAATGATTTGTGCGACCATGATGTAAACAATCAGTATCATATTGCCACGGCCTACCAAGCAACAACGAACATGCCTCCATAGGAACAACATCGCAATCAGTATAATCAGAATAAGAACCCATGGAGAAGTGAACACGAACCGAGCGTGTTACCTTGAGTTTGCCACCCTGGTTGAGCCATTGAATGTGGTAGGGATGTGGATGTGGACGCGTTTGGAGAGACAACTTCTCCACCAGATCCGAACTTGCCAAATTGTTGCAACTACCGCCGTCAATGATGATGCGAATGGATCGTTCTTGCACAACGCCTTTGGTGTGGAACAAAGTGTGGCGCTGGTTCTGCTCAGGCTGTGCAACTTGTGTACTGAGGACTCGCTGCACAACAAGACTCTCATACTTGTCGGCGTCAGTGGCAGCCACGTGTTCTTCCACATGTCCTGAAACGTCAGCAGCAAGCATAGCATATATAGTTTCATCGGAATCACTAGCGGAAGAATACTCACCATCGTCACGTATAATCAACGTACGCTTGTTGGGGCAGTCCCGTATCATATGCCCATAACCTTTGCAACGATGGCATTGAATGTCCTTTGTGCGGCTAGTGGAAGAGGAGGCGCTCTTATTAACTGAAGGGGGCGCTGGAGGTGGAGCTGCTGCCTTGTCACGTGACGTACTACTAGGTGTATAGGGCGTCGTAGGGGTTGAATGGGTCAAAGTAGTGCGACCTGCAAAAGAGTTAGAATGGGTCCTTGCTCGTCGTCCCTGCACTTCATGTTCAGCTTTGCAAGCAAATGCAAACAAAGTAGTAATATCATCGTAGTGCTTATAATCAAGAATATCCTGAATTTCACGGTTCAAACCACCACGAAATCGTGCCATCGCAGCATCATTAGTCTCAACTAAACCACAACGAATCATGCCGGTTTGCAACTCCTGATAATACTCTTCTACAGATTTGGTTCCTTGCTGAAAACGCTGCATTTTATTAAGCAAGTCTCGTGCATAATAGGAAGGAACAAATCGGTGTCGCATGACAGTTTTTAATTGCTCCCAAGTTGTGGGAATGTTATTAGGGTGTTTGCTGCGATGCTCACGCCACCAAATTGATGCGAAATCAGTAAACTCACTAGTAGCAGCCCTAACTTGATATTGTGCAGGAACATCATGACAATGAAATTTCTGATCTACCGCAAGTTCCCAATCAAGATACGCACCCGGATCATATTTGCCATTAAATGAAGGAATTGTGAACTTAATCTTAGTAAATGAGTCGTTTCGATTACGTACCACACGCTCACCACGGCGGTTGCGGTGGCGCCCTCCATGGCGGTCCTGGTCGTCGATCTCGGTATCACCACCATAATCAAAGTCCGCACGTTGATCAGCAAGTTGTTGTACCAACTCATCAAGGCGTGTAGTGAGCGTGGCAAGGCTGGTGGCGTGGGCAGCTTGTGCTTGCTGCATCTCCGCAAGCGTAGCATTTGTGGCCATTTGAGCGTCCTGAAATTGACCCACTTGCTCGTTGGCGATCCTAATCTCCTCTGCCAAGCCCTCCACATGCTCGTTCATCTTGCGATTAAAGTGGTGAATGATGCCTTTAGTGCGTGGGGAGTGAGGCATGGTGTCCTGATCAGCTGGCTCCCCTGACATTGTTAGTGGAAAAACAACGAACACGAAAACAAGTATGTGTCCTAAAGCTAATAGGAAGTGGTGCTGATCAAGGCACTCAAACTAAAGCTGTTATCAAACTCTTACCCGTTCTTACCAAGCTCGCAGGGGTGACTTGCAACCAGCGGTACAACCTTCCAAAGATTGAATGGAGCGATTGCCAGAGGACACAGAGCTTGATCGCTGTAGAAAATTTGTGGAGCTATGGGAAGGCTTCAATTTGTAGCAAGGAGTAGCACAAGCATTCAGCAAAGGCAAAGTTGAATAATCACTCAAAGCTGGTGTTGTGCTGGTCCTAGGCTAGACCATACTAGAGACGTGAGCCCACGCACAAAGATAGACACAGAATTGCAAGAACAAAGAGTAAAAGACAGCGAGTACACACCCTTGGCATCTCTTGTTTTTTTTTGTTGTTTTTTTTTGTGTGCGGCTCTTTTTGCACCTTTTGCCTTTTGTTTTTTTTTTGGTGCGGCTCTTGTTTTTGTTTTATGCACCTCTAGCCTTTTTCAGTTTGATGACACTGCCAACACGTTGCACAACTCAAAAAGGAAAACAAAAGGAAATCAGGAACTCTTTCCTTTCGTGTAGCCACAGACTGCCTGATCTCGCATGATCTCCTGTGATACGCCCAAAATGAATCGCAAGGCAAGTGAGTATCCGTTGGAAAGGGCACGAAATATGCTTTCCAAATTGTACCTAAACTTCCCAAACGGACTACGGATGCAACAGCTAATGCCTGTGTCCTTGCCGAGATAAATCAAGACCCGAAATAAATTACTTTCCTTTTGTAGGTGGGAAATTGGCGTGCACAAGGGGGTCTATGACGTGGGAAAGATTACAGGAGCATGGAGGACAAAGGAAAAGGAGGATCAAGTGCAAAGATGTGAACTAATACGTGACAGGAACTCAAAACTCTAATGGACTAGACGCCAAGACCAGCAACACGACACAGCGATGCAACCAAAAACTCAACAAAGCAGTAAACTGAATGAAAGATGCAAAGGCTCAAAAGGTCTTGGACAGTGGTTCTAACCTGAAACGTTTTTTTGTTGGCTTTTCTGGTGGATGATAGGACGATGAACAAAACTACAAATAAAGGGATAGATCTCACCGAGCAACCTGAAATTTGATACCACTTGATAGAGCTGGAGTACCCGATCTTTCGGTGAGTGGAGGATAACTACGATTTGGTGGGTGTCGACCCTCGTGATCCGACTACGACGAACAAGTCCGTGGCGCCTTAGCAATCGCTGAACCAACTCCCGATGGTTATTGACCTTGCTGGTGCGAGATCAACCTGATCACGAAGATCAATTCCTGCATGCAATCGAAGAACAAGCAAGAATTTGAGGCGAGCAACCCTGAATATTACTCGAAGGTGGGGTTCTGAATTACACGAAGACGAAGCTTCGGAAGTAGCAATGGCTAACTTAAGCAAAACAAAACCCAAGCCAAAGAGGGGGCGCAGCCCTTGGCTAAATAGGGGGAGGAGGGAGGAAGGAGGACGCCCAGCCTGCCCACAAGGCAAGGAATAGGCGCCCAAACAGCCACACACCATCTCATTGATTCCCTTTCCTGATTTAGATGGTGCAGCACCTTCCTGGTTATTTCTTGACAAAACTAAAAACACATAGGTGGCGCAGCACCTAGACATTATTCTGGGCAGGTTCATCATGAGCATAGATGGCGCATGCACTTAGGAAACTTCTGGTCCTTCATTCTTCAAAATCATCACGAAGTTTAATTCACGTGCACGAGCTCGAGTGATGGGTCCTGGTGGCGCCTGTGCTAGTTCAGTTGGAGTAGCCATTCCCGTGTCGGTGTTGATGTCCTCATCAGAACTCCAAGGTGACGTGGGTCATGTGGAATGTCAGTTCTTTCCGTTTGGAGACAGTGTTAGTGTCGGTGCCAGATTGGTGCATGGTTTGCGCGAGACGTACCATAGGCTCTGAGATCATTTAGGACGCAACCGATGGTACCACTAGGAGACGAGGCTCAAGTGGAAGCTCATTTTGGTCCGCTTAGAGATAGTGCTAATCTTGACGCAAGATAGGTGCACGGTTTGCGTCGAACATAACATAGGCTCGGAAACCATTTTGCATGCACCCGATGGAGCTCCTTGGTGATGTGGGTCATGTGGAATCTCTCTTCTTTCTATTTGGAGGTAGTGTTAGCGTCGGTGCAAGATAGGTGCATGGTTTGCACTAGACGTACCATAGGCTCAGAAATCGTTTTGGTCGCACCCGATGGTACCAATAGGTGACGATGCACAAGTGGAAGCTCATTTCGTTACGTTTGGAGATATTGCTAATCTTGATGCAAGATAGGTGCACAGTTTGCGTCGAACGTACCAGAGGCTAGGAAATCATTTTGGATGCACCCAATGGAACTCCTTGGTGACGTGGGTCATGTGGAATCTTTCTTCTTTCCATCTGGAGGTAGTGTTAGCATCGGTGCAAGTTAGGTTGTTTGCACTAGACGTACCATAGGCTTAGAAATCGTTTTGGTCGCACAAGATGGTACCACTAGGTGACGAGTCTCAAGTGGAAGCTCATTTCGGTATGTTTGGACATAGTGCTAATCTTGACGTAAGATAGGTGAACGGTCTGCGTCGAACGTACCATAGGCTAGGAAATCATTTTGGATGCACCCAATGGAACTCCTAGGTGACGTGGGTTATGTGGAACCACACTTCTTCCTGTTTGGAGACAGTGTTAGTGTCGGTGCAAGATAGTTGCATGGTTTGCGGTAGACGTACCATAGGTCTGAGATTGTTTTGGACGCAACCGATGGTACCACTAGGTGACAAGGCTCAAGTGGAAGCTCGTTTTATTCCGTTTAGAGATAGTGCTAATCTTGACGCAAGATAGGTGCACAGTTTCCGTCGAACGTAACATAGGCTTGGAAATCATTTTACATGCACCCGATGGAGCTCCTTGGTGACGTGTTCCTGTGGAATCTTGTTTCTTTTTGATTGGTGCATGGTTTGCACTAGACGTACCATAGGCTCAGAAATCATTTTGGTCGCACCCAATGGTACCACTAGGTGACGAGGCTCAAGTGGAAGCTCAATTCGGTACGTTTGGAGATAGTGCTAATCTTGACGGAAGATAGGTGCACGGTTTGTGTCGAACATAGCATAGGCTAGGAAATCATTTTGGATGCACCTAGTGGAACTCCTAGGTGACGTGGGTCATGTGGAATGTCACTTCTTTCCGTTTGGAGACAGTGTTAGTGTCGGTGCAAGATAGGTGTATGATTTGCGCTAGACGTACCATACGCTCTGAGATCATTTAGGACGCAACTGATGGTACCACTAGGTGAGAAGGCTCAAGTGGAAGCTCGCTTTGGTCCATTTAGAGATAGTGCTAATCTTGACGCAAGATAGGTGCACGTTTTGTGTCGAACATAACATAGGCTCGAAAATCATTTTACATGCACCCGATGGAGCTCCTTTGTGACGTCGGTCATGTGGAATCTCTCTTATTTCTGTTTGGAGGTAGTGTTAGTGTCGGTGCAAGATAGGTGCATGGTTTGCACTAGACGTACCATAGGTTCAGAAATCGTTTTGGTCGCACCCGATGGTACCACTAGGTGACGATGCACAAGTGGAAGCTCATTTCGTTACGTTTGGAGATAGTGCTAATCTTGATGCAAGATAGGTGCATAGTTTGCGTCGAACATACCATAGGCTAGCAAATCATTTTGGATGCACCCAATAGAACTCATAGGTGACGTGTGTTATGTGGAATCTCACTTCTTTCCGTTTGGAGACAGTGTTAGTGTCGGTGCAAGATAGGTGCATGGTTTGCGCTAGACGTACCATAGGCTCTAGGATTGTTTTGGACGCAACCGGTGGTGCCACTAGGTGACAAGGCTCAAGTGGAAGCTCGTCTCATTCCGTTTAGAGATAGTGCTAATCTTGACGCAAGATAGGTGCACAGTTTCCGTCGAACGTAACATAGGCTTGGAAATCATTTTGCATGCACCCGATGGAGCTCCTTGGTGACATGGTCATGTGGAATCTCTCTTCTTTCTGTTTGGAGGTAGTTTTAGCGTCTAGGCAAGATTGGTGCATGGTTCGCACTAGACGTACCATAGGCTCAGAAATCGTTTTGGTCACACCCGTTGGTACCACTTGGTGACGAGGCTCAAGTGGAAGCTCATTTCGATATGTTTGGAGATAGTGCTAATATTGACGCAATATAGGTGCACGGTTTGCGTCGAACACACCATAGGCTAGCAAATCATTTTGGATGCACCCAATAGAACTCCTAGGTGACGTGGGTCATGTGGAATGTTAGTTCTTTCCGTTTGGAGACAGTGTTAGTGTCGGTGCTAGATAGGTGCATGGTTTGCACAAGACGTACCATAGGCTCTGAGATCATTTAGGATGCAACCGATGGTACCACTAGGTGACGAGGCTCAAGTGGAAGCTCGTTTCGGTCTGCTTAGAGATAGTGCAAATCTTGACGCAAGATAGGTGCATGGTTTGCGTCGAACATAACATAGGCTCGGAAATCATTTTGCATGCACCCAACGGAGCTCCTTGGTGATGTGGTCATGTGGAATCTCTCTTCTTTCTGTTTGGAGGTAGTGTTAGCGTTGGTGCAAGATAGGTGCATGGTTTGCACTAGATATACCATAGGCTCAGAAAATCGTTTTGGTCGCACCCGATGGTACCACTAGGTGACGATGCACAAGTGGAAGCTCATTTCGTTATGTTTGGAGATAGTGCTAATCTTGATGCAAGATAGGTGCACAGTCTGCGCCGAACATACCATAGGCTAGGATATCATTTTGGATGCACCCATTGGAACTCCTAGGTGACGTGGGTCAGGTGGAATCTTTCTTCTTTCCGTCTGGAGGTAGTGTTAGCGTCGGTGCAAGATAGGTGCAGGTTTGCACTAGACATACCGTAGGCTTAGAACCCATTTTGGTCGCACAAGATGGTACCACTAGGTGACGAGGTTCAAGTGGAAGCTCATTTCGGTATGTTTGGACATAGTGCTAATCTTGACGTAAGATAGGTGAACGGTTTGCGTCGAACATACCATAGGCTAGGAAATCATTTTGGAAGCACCCATTGGAACTCCTAGGTGACGTGGGTTATGTGGAATCTCACTTCTTTCTGTTTGGAGACAGTGTTAGTGTCAGTGCAAGATAGGTGCATGGTTTGCGCTAGACGTACCATAGGCTCTGAGATCGTTTTGGGCGCAACCGATGGTACCACTAGGTGACAAGGCTCAAGTGGAAGCTCGTTTCATTCCTTTTAGAGATAGTGCTAATCTTGACGTAAGATAGGTGCACAGTTTCTGTCGAATGTAACATAGGCTTGGAAATCATTTTGCATGCACCCGATGGAGCTCCTTGGTGACGTGGTCCTGTGGAATCTCTCTTCTTTCTATGTGGAGGTAGTGTTAGCGTCCGTGCAAGATTGGTTCATGGTTTGCACTAGACGTATCATAGGCACAGAAATTGTTTTGGTCGCACCCAATGGTACCACTAGGTGGCAAGGCTCAAGTGGAAGCTCATTTCGGTACGTTTGGAGATAGTGCTAATCTTGACGCAAGATAGGTCCACGGTTTGCGTCGAACATAGCATAGGCTAGGAAATCATTTTGGATGCACCCAATGGAACTCCTAGGTGACATGGGTCATGTGGAATGTCACTTCTTTCCGTTTGGAGACAGTGTTAGTGTCGGTGCAAGATAGGTGTACGATTTGCGCTAGACGTACCATACGCTCTGAGATCATTTAGGACGCAACCGATGGTACCACTAGGTGACGAGGCTCAAGTGGAAGCTCATTTTGGTCCGTTTAGAGATAGTGCTAATCTTGACACAAGATAGGTGCACGGTTTGTGTCGAACATAACATAGGCTCGGAAATCATTTTGCATGCACCCGATGGAGCTCCTTTGTGACATCGATCATGTGGAATCTCTCTTCTTTCTGTTTGGAGGTAGTGTTAGCGTTGGTGCAAGATAGGTGCATGGTTTGCACTAGACGTACCATAGGCTCAGAAATCGTTTTGGTCGCACCCGATGGTACCACAAGGTGACGATGCTGAAGTGGAAGCTCATTTCGGTACGTTTGGAGATAGTGCTAATCTTAACGCAAGATAGGTGCGCGGTTTGCGTCGAACGTACCATAGGCTAGGAAATCATTTTGGATGCACCCAATAGAACTCATAGGTGATGTGGGTTATGTGGAATCTCACTTCTTTCCGTTTGGAGACAGTGTTAGTGTCGGTGCATGATAGGTGCATGGTTTGCGCTAGACGTACCATAGGCTCTGAGATCGTTTTGGATGCAACCGATGGTACCACTAGGTGACAAGGCTCAAGTGGAAGCTCGTCTCATTCCGTTTAGAGATAGTGCTAATCTTGACGCAAGATAGGTGCACAGTTTCCGTCGAACGTAACATAGGCTTGGAAATCATTTTGCATGCACCCGATGGAGCTCCTTCGTGACATGGTCATGTGGAATCTCTCTTCTTTCTGTTTGGAGGTAGTGTTGGCGTCTGGGCAAGATTGGTGCATGGTTCGCACTAGACATACCATAGGCTCAGAAATTGTTTTGGTCACACCCGTTGGTACCACTAGGTGACGAGGCTCAAGTGGAAGCTCATTTCGATACGTTTGGAGATAGTGCTAATCTTGATGCAAGATAGGTGCACGGTTTGCGTCGAACACACCATAGGCTAGCAAATCATTTTGGATGCACCCAATGGAACTCCTAGGTGACGTGGGTCATGTGGAATGTCAGTTCTTTCCGTTTGGAGACAGTGTTAGTGTCGGTGCCAGATTGGTGCATGGTTTGCGCGAGACGTACCATAGGCTCTGAGATCATTTAGGATGCAACCGATGGTACCACTAGGTGATGAGGCTCAAGTGGAAGCTCGTTTCGGTCCGCTTAGAGATAGTGCAAATCTTGACGCAAGATAGGTGCATGGTTTGCGTCGAACGTAACATAGGCTCAGAAATCATTTTGCATGCACCCGATGGAGCTCCTTGGTGATGTGGTCATGTGGAATCTCTCTTCTTTCTGTTTGGACGTAGTGTTAGCGTCGGTGCAAGATAGGTGCATGGTTTGCACTAGATGTACCATAGGCTCAGAAATCGTTTTGGTCGCACCCGATGGTACCACTAGGTGACGATGCACAAGTGGAAGCTCATTTCGTTACATTTGGAGATAGTGCTAATCTTGATGCAAGATAGGTGCACGGTTTGTGTCGAACATAACATAGGCTCGGAAATCATTTTGGATGCACCCAATGGAACTCCTTTGTGACATCGATCATGTGGAATCTCTCTTCTTTCTGTTTGGAGGTAGTGTTAGCGTCGGTGCAAGATAGGTGCATGGTTTGCACTAGACGTACCATAGGCTCAGAAATCGTTTTGGTCGCACCCGATGGTACCACAAGGTGACGATGCTGAAGTGGAAGCTCATTTCGGTACGTTTGGAGATAGTGCTAATCTTAACGCAAGATAGGTGCGCGGTTTGCGTCGAACGTACCATAGGCTAGGAAATCATTTTGGATGCACCCAATAGAACTCCTAGGTGATGTGGGTTATGTGGAATCGCACTTCTTTCCGTTTGGAGACAGTGTTAGTGTCGGTGCATGATAGGTGCATGGTTTGCGCTAGACGTACCATAGGCTCTGAGATCGTTTTGGATGCAACCGATGGTACCAGTAGGTGACAAGGCTCAAGTGGAAGCTCGTCTCATTCCGTTTAGAGATAGTGCTAATCTTGACGCAAGATAGGTGCACAGTTTCCGTCGAACGTAACATAGGCTTGGAAATCATTTTGCATGCACCCGATGGAGCTCCTTCGTGACATGGTCATGTGGAATCTCTCTTCTTTCTGTTTGGAGGTAGTGTTGGCGTCTGGGCAAGATTGGTGCATGGTTCGCACTAGACATACCATAGGCTCAGAAATTGTTTTGGTCACACCCGTTGGTACCACTAGGTGACGAGGCTCAAGTGGAAGCTCATTTCGATACGTTTGGAGATAGTGCTAATCTTGATGCAAGATAGGTGCACGGTTTGCGTCGAACACACCATAGGCTAGCAAATCATTTTGGATGCACCCAATGGAACTCCAAGGTGACGTGGGTCATGTGGAATGTCAGTTCTTTCCGTTTGGAGACAGTGTTAGTGTCGGTGCCAGATTGGTGCATGGTTTGCGCGAGACGTACCATAGGCTCTGAGATCATTTAGGACGCAACCGATGGTACCACTAGGAGACGAGGCTCAAGTGGAAGCTCATTTTGGTCCGCTTAGAGATAGTGCTAATCTTGACGCAAGATAGGTGCACGGTTTGCGTCGAACATAACATAGGCTCGGAAACCATTTTGCATGCACCCGATGGAGCTCCTTGGTGATGTGGGTCATGTGGAATCTCTCTTCTTTCTATTTGGAGGTAGTGTTAGCGTCGGTGCAAGATAGGTGCATGGTTTGCACTAGACGTACCATAGGCTCAGAAATCGTTTTGGTCGCACCCGATGGTACCAATAGGTGACGATGCACAAGTGGAAGCTCATTTCGTTACGTTTGGAGATATTGCTAATCTTGATGCAAGATAGGTGCACAGTTTGCGTCGAACGTACCAGAGGCTAGGAAATCATTTTGGATGCACCCAATGGAACTCCTTGGTGACGTGGGTCATGTGGAATCTTTCTTCTTTCCATCTGGAGGTAGTGTTAGCATCGGTGCAAGTTAGGTTGTTTGCACTAGACGTACCATAGGCTTAGAAATCGTTTTGGTCGCACAAGATGGTACCACTAGGTGACGAGTCTCAAGTGGAAGCTCATTTCGGTATGTTTGGACATAGTGCTAATCTTGACGTAAGATAGGTGAACGGTCTGCGTCGAACGTACCATAGGCTAGGAAATCATTTTGGATGCACCCAATGGAACTCCTAGGTGACGTGGGTTATGTGGAACCAGACTTCTTCCTGTTTGGAGACAGTGTTAGTGTCGGTGCAAGATAGTTGCATGGTTTGCGGTAGACGTACCATAGGTCTGAGATTGTTTTGGACGCAACCGATGGTACCACTAGGTGACAAGGCTCAAGTGGAAGCTCGTTTTATTCCGTTTAGAGATAGTGCTAATCTTGACGCAAGATAGGTGCACAGTTTCCGTCGAACGTAACATAGGCTTGGAAATCATTTTACATGCACCCGATGGAGCTCCTTGGTGACGTGTTCCTGTGGAATCTTGTTTCTTTTTGATTGGTGCATGGTTTGCACTAGACGTACCATAGGCTCAGAAATCATTTTGGTCGCACCCAATGGTACCACTAGGTGACGAGGCTCAAGTGGAAGCTCAATTCGGTACGTTTGGAGATAGTGCTAATCTTGACGGAAGATAGGTGCACGGTTTGTGTCGAACATAGCATAGGCTAGGAAATCATTTTGGATGCACCCAGTGGAACTCCTAGGTGACGTGGGTCATGTGGAATGTCACTTCTTTCCGTTTGGAGACAGTGTTAGTGTCGGTGCAAGATAGGTGTATGATTTGCGCTAGACGTACCATACGCTCTGAGATCATTTAGGACGCAACTGATGGTACCACTAGGTGAGAAGGCTCAAGTGGAAGCTCGCTTTGGTCCATTTAGAGATAGTGCTAATCTTGACGCAAGATAGGTGCACGTTTTGTGTCGAACATAACATAGGCTCGAAAATCATTTTGCATGCACCCGATGGAGCTCCTTTGTGACGTCGGTCATGTGGAATCTCTCTTATTTCTGTTTGGAGGTAGTGTTAGTGTCGGTGCAAGATAGGTGCATGGTTTGCACTAGACGTACCATAGGTTCAGAAATCGTTTTGGTCGCACCCGATGGTACCACTAGGTGACGATGCACAAGTGGAAGCTCATTTCGTTACGTTTGGAGATAGTGCCAATCTTGATGCAAGATAGGTGCATAGTTTGCGTCGAACATACCATAGGCTAGCAAATCATTTTGGATGCACCCAATAGAACTCATAGGTGACGTGTGTTATGTGGAATCTCACTTCTTTCCGTTTGGAGACAGTGTTAGTGTCGGTGCAAGATAGGTGCATGGTTTGCGCTAGACGTACCATAGGCTCTAGGATTGTTTTGGACGCAACCGGTGGTGCCACTAGGTGACAAGGCTCAAGTGGAAGCTCGTCTCATTCCGTTTAGAGATAGTGCTAATCTTGACGCAAGATAGGTGCACAGTTTCCGTCGAACGTAACATAGGCTTGGAAATCATTTTGCATGCACCCGATGGAGCTCCTTGGTGACATGGTCATGTGGAATCTCTCTTCTTTCTGTTTGGAGGTAGTTTTAGCGTCTAGGCAAGATTGGTGCATGGTTCGCACTAGACGTACCATAGGCTCAGAAATCGTTTTGGTCACACCCGTTGGTACCACTTGGTGACGAGGCTCAAGTGGAAGCTCATTTCGATATGTTTGGAGATAGTGCTAATATTGACGCAAGATAGGTGCACGGTTTGCGTCGAACACACCATAGGCTAGCAAATCATTTTGGATGCACCCAATAGAACTCCTAGGTGACGTGGGTCATGTGGAATGTTAGTTCTTTCCGTTTGGAGACAGTGTTAGTGTCGGTGCTAGATAGGTGCATGGTTTGCACAAGACGTACCATAGGCTCTGAGATCATTTAGGATGCAACCGATGGTACCACTAGGTGACGAGGCTCAAGTGGAAGCTCGTTTCGGTCTGCTTAGAGATAGTGCAAATCTTGACGCAAGATAGGTGCATGGTTTGCGTCGAACATAACATAGGCTCGGAAATCATTTTGCATGCACCCAACGGAGCTCCTTGGTGATGTGGTCATGTGGAATCTCTCTTCTTTCTGTTTGGAGGTAGTGTTAGCGTTGGTGCAAGATAGGTGCATGGTTTGCACTAGATATACCATAGGCTCAGAAAATCGTTTTGGTCGCACCCGATGGTACCACTAGGTGACGATGCACAAGTGGAAGCTCATTTCGTTATGTTTGGAGATAGTGCTAATCTTGATGCAAGATAGGTGCACAGTCTGCGCCGAACATACCATAGGCTAGGATATCATTTTGGATGCACCCATTGGAACTCCTAGGTGACGTGGGTCAGGTGGAATCTTTCTTCTTTCCGTCTGGAGGTAGTGTTAGCGTCGGTGCAAGATAGGTGCAGGTTTGCACTAGACATACCGTAGGCTTAGAACCCATTTTGGTCGCACAAGATGGTACCACTAGGTGACGAGGTTCAAGTGGAAGCTCATTTCGGTATGTTTGGACATAGTGCTAATCTTGACGTAAGATAGGTGAACGGTTTGCGTCGAACATACCATAGGCTAGGAAATCATTTTGGAAGCACCCATTGGAACTCCTAGGTGACGTGGGTTATGTGGAATCTCACTTCTTTCTGTTTGGAGACAGTGTTAGTGTCAGTGCAAGATAGTTGCATGGTTTGCGCTAGACGTACCATAGGCTCTGAGATCGTTTTGGGCGCAACCGATGGTACCACTAGGTGACAAGGCTCAAGTGGAAGCTCGTTTCATTCCTTTTAGAGATAGTGCTAATCTTGACGTAAGATAGGTGCACAGTTTCTGTCGAATGTAACATAGGCTTGGAAATCATTTTGCATGCACCCGATGGAGCTCCTTGGTGACGTGGTCCTGTGGAATCTCTCTTCTTTCTATGTGGAGGTAGTGTTAGCGTCCGTGCAAGATTGGTTCATGGTTTGCACTAGACGTATCATAGGCACAGAAATTGTTTTGGTTGCACCCAATGGTACCACTAGGTGGCAAGGCTCAAGTGGAAGCTCATTTCGGTACGTTTGGAGATAGTGCTAATCTTGACGCAAGATAGGTCCACGGTTTGCGTCGAACATAGCATAGGCTAGGAAATCATTTTGGATGCACCCAATGGAACTCCTAGGTGACATGGGTCATGTGGAATGTCACTTCTTTCCGTTTGGAGACAGTGTTAGTGTCGGTGCAAGATAGGTGTACGATTTGCGCTAGACGTACCATACGCTCTGAGATCATTTAGGACGCAACCGATGGTACCACTAGGTGACGAGGCTCAAGTGGAAGCTCATTTTGGTCCGTTTAGAGATAGTGCTAATCTTGACACAAGATAGGTGCACGGTTTGTGTCGAACATAACATAGGCTCGGAAATCATTTTGCATGCACCCGATGGAGCTCCTTTGTGACATCGATCATGTGGAATCTCTCTTCTTTCTGTTTGGAGGTAGTGTTAGCGTTGGTGCAAGATAGGTGCATGGTTTGCACTAGACGTACCATAGGCTCAGAAATCGTTTTGGTCGCACCCGATGGTACCACAAGGTGACGATGCTGAAGTGGAAGCTCATTTCGGTACGTTTGGAGATAGTGCTAATCTTAACGCAAGATAGGTGCGCGGTTTGCGTCGAACGTACCATAGGCTAGGAAATCATTTTGGATGCACCCAATAGAACTCATAGGTGATGTGGGTTGTGTGGAATCTCACTTCTTTCCGTTTGGAGACAGTGTTAGTGTCGGTGCATGATAGGTGCATGGTTTGCGCTAGACGTACCATAGGCTCTGAGATCGTTTTGGATGCAACCGATGGTACCAGTAGGTGACAAGGCTCAAGTGGAAGCTCGTCTCATTCCGTTTAGAGATAGTGCTAATCTTGACGCAAGATAGGTGCACAGTTTCCGTCGAACGTAACATAGGCTTGGAAATCATTTTGCATGCACCCGATGGAGCTCCTTCGTGACATGGTCATGTGGAATCTCTCTTCTTTCTGTTTGGAGGTAGTGTTGGCGTCTGGGCAAGATTGGTGCATGGTTCGCACTAGACATACCATAGGCTCAGAAATTGTTTTGGTCACACCCGTTGGTACCACTAGGTGACGAGGCTCAAGTGGAAGCTCATTTCGATACGTTTGGAGATAGTGCTAATCTTGATGCAAGATAGGTGCACGGTTTGCGTCGAACACACCATAGGCTAGCAAATCATTTTGGATGCACCCAATGGAACTCCTAGGTGACGTGGGTCATGTGGAATGTCAGTTCTTTCCGTTTGGAGACAGTGTTAGTGTCGGTGCCAGATTGGTGCATGGTTTGCGCGAGACGTACCATAGGCTCTGAGATCATTTAGGATGCAACCGATGGTACCACTAGGTGATGAGGCTCAAGTGGAAGCTCGTTTCGGTTCGCTTAGAGATAGTGCAAATCTTGACGCAAGATAGGTGCATGGTTTGCGTCGAACGTAACATAGGCTCAGAAATCATTTTGCATGCACCCGATGGAGCTCCTTGGTGATGTGGTCATGTGGAATCTCTCTTCTTTCTGTTTGGACGTAGTGTTAGCGTCGGTGCAAGATAGGTGCATGGTTTGCACTAGATGTACCATAGGCTCAGAAATTGTTTTGGTCGCACCCGATGGTACCACTAGGTGACGATGCACAAGTGGAAGCTCATTTCGTTACATTTGGAGATAGTGCTAATCTTGATGCAAGATAGGTGCACGGTTTGTGTCGAACATAACATAGGCTCGGAAATCATTTTGGATGCACCCAATGGAACTCCTTTGTGACATCGATCATGTGGAATCTCTCTTCTTTCTGTTTGGAGGTAGTGTTAGCGTCGGTGCAAGATAGGTGCATGGTTTGCACTAGACGTACCATAGGCTCAGAAATCGTTTTGGTCGCACCCGATGGTACCACAAGGTGACGATGCTGAAGTGGAAGCTCATTTCGGTACGTTTGGAGATAGTGCTAATCTTAACGCAAGATAGGTGCGCGGTTTGCGTCGAATGTACCATAGGCTAGGAAATCATTTTGGATGCACCCAATAGAACTCCTAGGTGATGTGGGTTATGTGGAATCGCACTTCTTTCCGTTTGGAGACAGTGTTAGTGTCGGTGCATGATAGGTGCATGGTTTGCGCTAGACGTACCATAGGCTCTGAGATCGTTTTGGATGCAACCGATGGTACCAGTAGGTGACAAGGCTCAAGTGGAAGCTCGTCTCATTCCGTTTAGAGATAGTGCTAATCTTGACGCAAGATAGGTGCACAGTTTCCGTCGAACGTAACATAGGCTTGGAAATCATTTTGCATGCACCCGATGGAGCTCCTTCGTGACATGGTCATGTGGAATCTCTCTTCTTTCTGTTTGGAGGTAGTGTTGGCGTCTGGGCAAGATTGGTGCATGGTTCGCACTAGACATACCATAGGCTCAGAAATTGTTTTGGTCACACCCGTTGGTACCACTAGGTGACGAGGCTCAAGTGGAAGCTCATTTCGATACGTTTGGAGATAGTGCTAATCTTGATGCAAGATAGGTGCACGGTTTGCGTCGAACACACCATAGGCTAGCAAATCATTTTGGATGCACCCAATGGAACTCCTAGGTGACGTGGGTCATGTGGAATGTCAGTTCTTTCCGTTTGGAGACAGTGTTAGTGTCGGTGCCAGATTGGTGCATGGTTTGCGCGAGACGTACCATAGGCTCTGAGATCATTTAGGATGCAACCGATGGTACCACTAGGTGATGAGGCTCAAGTGGAAGCTCGTTTCGGTTCGCTTAGAGATAGTGCAAATCTTGACGCAAGATAGGTGCATGGTTTGCGTCGAACGTAACATAGGCTCAGAAATCATTTTGCATGCACCCGATGGAGCTCCTTGGTGATGTGGTCATGTGGAATCTCTCTTCTTTCTGTTTGGACGTAGTGTTAGCGTCGGTGCAAGATAGGTGCATGGTTTGCACTAGATGTACCATAGGCTCAGAAATCGTTTTGGTCGCACCCGATGGTACCACTAGGTGACGATGCACAAGTGGAAGCTCATTTCGTTACGTTTGGAGATAGTGCTAATCTTGATGCAAGATAGGTGCACAGTCTGTGTCGAACGTAACATAGGCTAGGAAATCATTTTGGATGCACCCAATGGAACTCCTTGGTGACGTGGGTCAGGTGGAATCTTTCTTCTTTCCGTCTGGAGGTAGTGTTAGCGTCGGTGCAAGATAGGTGCATGGTTTGCACTAGACGTACCATAGGCTTAGAACTCATTTTGGTCGCACAAGATGGTACCACTAGGTGACGAGGCTCAAGTGGAAGCTCATTTCGGTACGTTTGGAGATAGTGCTAATCTTACCGCAAGATAGGTGCGCGGTTTGCGTCGAACGTACCATAGGCTAGGAAATCATTTTGGATGCACCCAATAGAACTCCTAGGTGATGTGGGTTATGTGGAATCTCACTTCTTTCCGTTTGGAGACAGTGTTAGTGTCGGTGCATGATAGGTGCATGGTTTGCGCTAGACGTACCATAGGCTCTGAGATCGTTTTGGATGCAACCGATGGTACCAGTAGGTGACAAGGCTCAAGTGGAAGCTCGTCTCATTCCGTTTAGAGATAGTGCTAATCTTGACGCAAGATAGGTGCACAGTTTCCGTCGAATGTAACATAGGCTTGGAAATCATTTTGCATGCACCCGATGGAGCTCCTTCGTGACATGGTCATGTGGAATCTCTCTTCTTTCTGTTTGGAGGTAGTGTTGGTGTCTAGGCAAGATTGGTGCATGGTTCGCACTAGACATACCATAGGCTCAGAAATTGTTTTGGTCACACCCGTTGGTACCACTAGGTGACGAGGCTCAAGTGGAAGCTCATTTCGATACGTTTGGAGATAGTGCTAATCTTGATGCAAGATAGGTGCACGGTTTGCGTCGAACACACCATAGGCTAGCAAATCATTTTGGATGCACCCAATGGAACTCCTAGGTGACGTGGGTCATGTGGAATGTCAGTTCTTTCCATTTGGAGACAGTGTTAGTGTCGGTGCCAGATTGGTGCATGGTTTGCGCGAGACGTACCATAGGCTCTGAGATCATTTTGGACGCAACCGATGGTACCACTAGGTGATGAGGCTCAAGTGGAAGCTCGTTTCGGTCCGCTTAGAGATAGTGCAAATCTTGACGCAAGATAGGTGCATGGTTTGCGTCGAACGTAACATAGGCTCAGAAATCATTTTGCATGCACCTGATGGAGCTCCTTGGTGATGTGGTCTTGTGGAATCTCTCTTCTTTCTGTTTGGACATAGTGTTAGCGTCGGTGCAAGATAGGTGCATGGTTTGCACTAGATGTACCATAGGCTCAGAAATCGTTTTGGTCGCACCCGATGGTACCACTAGGTGACGATGCACAAGTGGAAGCTCATTTCGTTACATTTGGAGATAGTGCTAATCTTGACGTAAGATAGGTGAACGGTTTGCATCGAACGTACCATAGGCTAGGAAATCATTTTGGAAGCACCCAATGGAACTCCTAGGTGACGTGGGTTATGTGGAATCTCACTTCTTTCTATTTGGAGACAGTGTTAGTGTCAGTGCAAGATAGGTGCATGGTTTGCGCTAGACGTACCATAGGCTCAGAAATTGTTTTGGTCGCACCCGATGGTACCACTAGGTGACGATGCTCAAGTGGAAGCTCGTTCATTCCGTTTAGAGATAGTGCTAATCTTGATGCAAGATAGGTGCACAGTTTCCATCGAACGTAACATAGGCTTGGAAATCATTTTGCATGCACCCGATGGAGCTCCTTGGTGACATGGTCCTGTGGAATCTCTCTTCTTTCTGTTTGGAGGTAGTGTTAGCGTCTAGGCAAGATTGGTGCATGGTTCGCACTAGACGTACCATAGGCTCAGAAATCGTTTTGGTCACACCCGTTGGTACCACTAGGTGATGAGGCTCAAGTGGAAGCTCATTTCGTTACGTTTCGAGATAGTGCTAATCTTGACGCAAGATAGGTGCACGGTTTGCGTCGAACACACCATAGGCTAGCAAATCATTTTGGATGCACCTAATGGAACTCCTAGGTGACATGGGTCATGTGGAATGTCAGTTCTTTTCGTTTGGAGACAGTGTTAGTGTCGGTGCCAGATAGGTGCATGGTTTGCGCAAGACGTACCATAGGCTCTAAGATCATTTAGGACGCAACCGATGGTACCACTAGGTGACGAGGCTCAAGTGGAACCTCGTTTCGGTCTGCTTAGAGATAGTGCAAATCTTGACGCAAGATAGGTGCACGGTTTGCGTCGAACGTAACATAGGCTCGGAAATCATTTTGCATGCACCCGATGGAGCTCCTTGGTGATGTGGTCATGTGGAATCTCTCTTCTTTCTGTTTGGAGGTAGTGTTAGCGTTGGTGCAAGATAGGTGCATGGTTTGCACTAGACGTACCATAGGCTCAGAAATCGTTTTGGTCGCACCCGATGGTACCACTAGGTGATGATGCACAAGCGGAAGCTCATTTCGTTACATTTGGAGATAGTGCTAATCTTGATGCAAGATAGGTGCACAGTGTGCGTCGAACATACCATAGGCTAGGAAATCATTTTGGATGCACCCAATGGAACTCCTTGGTGACGTGGGTCAGGTGGAATCTTTCTTCTTTCCGTCTGGAGGTAGTGTTAGCGTCGGTGCAAGATAGTTGCATGGTTTGCACTAGATGTACCGTAGGCTTAGAACTCATTTTGGTCGCACAAGATGGTACCACTAGGTGACGAGGCTCAAGTGGAAGCTCATTTCGGTACGTTTGGACATAGTGCTAATCTTGACGTAAGATAGGTGAACAGTTTGCGTCGAACGTACCATAGGCTAGGAAATCATTTTGGAAGCACCGATTGGAACTCCAAGGTGACGTGGGTTGTGTGGAATCTCACTTCTTTCTATTTGGAGAAAGTGTTAGTGTCAGTGCAAGATAGGTGCATGGTTTGCGCTAGACGTACCATAGGCTCTGAGATCGTTTTGGACGCAACCGATGGTACCACTAGGTGACAAGGCTCAAGTGGAAGCTCGTTTCATTCCTTTTAGAGATAGTGCTAATCTTGACGTAAGATAGGTGCACAGTTTCCGTCGATCGTAACATAGGCTTGGAAATCATTTTGCATGCACCCGATGGAGCTCCTTGGTGACATGGTCCTATGGTATCTATCTTCTTTCTATGTGGAGGTAGTGTTAGCGTCCGTGCAAGATTGGTGCATGGTTTGCACTAGACGTACCATAGGCTCAGAAATCATTTTGGTCGTACCCGATGGTACCACTAGGTGACAAGGCTCAAGTGGAAGCTCATTTCGGTATGTTTGGAGATAGTGCTAATCTTGACACAAGATAGGTGCACGGTTTGCGTTGAACATAGCATAGGCTAGGAAATCATTTCGGATGCACCCAATGAAACTCCTAGGTGACGTGGGTCATGTGGAATGTCACTTCTTTCCTTTTGGAGACAGTGTTAGTGTCGGTGCAAGATAGGTGTACGATTTGCGCTAGACGTACCATACGCTCTGAGATCATTTAGGCCGCAACCGATGGTACCACTAGGTGACGAGGCTCAAGTGGAAGCTCGTTTCGGTCTGTTTAGAGATAGTGCTAATCTTGACGCAAGATAGGTGCACGGTTTGTGTCGAACATAACATAGGCTCGGAAATCATTTTGCATGCACCCGATGGAGCTCCTTTGTGACGTCGATCATGTGGAATCTCTCTTCTTTCTATTTGTAGGTAGTGTTAGCGTCGGTGCAAGATAGGTGCATGGTTTGCACTAGACATACCATAGGCTCAGAAATCGTTTTGGTCGCACCCGATGGTACCACAAGGTGACGATGCTGAAGTGGAAGCTCATTTCGGTACGTTTGGAGATAGTGCTAATCTTAACGCAAGATAGGTGCATGGTTTGCGTCGAACGTACCATAGGCTAGGAAATCATTTTGGATGCATCCAATAGAACTCCTAGGTGATGTGGGTTATGTGGAATCCCACTTCTTTTGGTTTGGAGACAGTGTTAGTGTCGGTGCATGATAGTTGCACGGTTTGCGCTAGACGTACCATAGGCTCTGAGATCGTTTTGGACGCAACCGATGGTACCACTAGGTGACAAGGCTCAAGTGGAAGCTCGTTTTGGTCTGTTTAGAGATAGTGCTAATCTTGACGCAAGATAGGTGCACGTTTTATGTCGAACGTAACATAGGCTCGGAAATCATTTTGCATGCACCCGATGGAGCTCCTTTGTGACGTCGATCATGTGGAATCTCTCTTATATTTCTGTTTGGAGGTAGTGTTAGCGTCGGTGCAAGATAGGTGCACTGTTTGCACTAGACGTACCATAGGCTCAGAAATCATTTTGGTCGCACCTGATGGTACCACTAGGTGACGATGCACAAGTGGAAGCTCATTTCATTACGTTTGGAGATAGTGCTAATCTTGATGCAAGATAGGTGCATAGTTTGCGTCGAACATACCATAGGCTAGCAAATCATTATGGATGCACCCAATTGAACTCATAGGTGACGTGTGTTATGTGGAATCTCACTTCTTTCCGTTTGGAGACAGTGTTAGTGTCGGTGCAAGATAGGTGCATGGTTTGCGCTAGACATACCATAGGCTCTGGGATCATTTTGGATGCAACCGATGGTGCCACTAGGTGACAAGGCTCAAGTGGAAGCTCATCTCATTCCGTTTAGAGATAGTGCTAATCTTGATGCAAGATAGGTGCACAGTTTCCGTCGAACATAACATAGGCTTGGAAATCATTTTGCATGCACCCGATGGAGCTCCTTGGTGACATGGTCATGTGGAATCTCTCTTCTTTCTATTTGGAGGTAGTGTTAGCATCTGGGCAAGATTGGTGCATGGTTTGCACTAGACGTACCATAGGCTCAGAAATTGTTTTGGTCACACCCGTTGGTACCACTAGGTGACGAGGCTCAAGTGGAAGCTCATTTCGATACGTTTCGAGATAGTGCTAATCTTGACGCAAGATAGGTGCACGGTTTGCGTTGAACACACCATAGGCTAGCAAATCATTTTGGATGCATCCAATAGAACTCCTAGGTGATGTGGGTTATGTGGAATCTCACTTCTTTCTATTTGGAGACAGTGTTAGTGTCGGTGCCAGATAGGTGCATGGTTTGCGCAAGACGTACCATAGGCTCTGAGATCATTTAGGACGCAACCGATGGTACCACTATGTGACAAGGCTCAAGTGGAAGCTCATTTCATTCCTTTTAGAGATAGTGCTAATCTTGATGTAAGATAGGTGCATAGTTTCCGTCGAACGTAACATAGGCTTGGAAATCATTTTGCATGCACCCGATGGAGCTCCTTGGTGACATGGTCCTGTGGAATCTCTCTTCTTTCTATGTGGAGGTAGTGTTAGCGTCCATGCAAGATTGGTGCATGGTTTGCACTAGACGTACCATAGGCTCAGAAATCATTTTGGTCGTACCCGATGGTACCACTAGGTGACAAGGCTCAAGTGGAAGCTCATTTCGGTATGTTTGGAGATAGTGCTAATCTTGACGCAAGATAGGTGCACGGTTTGCGTTGAACACAGCATAGGCTAGGAAATCATTTCGGATGCACCCAATGAAACTCCTAGGTGACGTGGGTCATGTGGAATGTCACTTCTTTCCTTTTGAAGACAGTGTTAGTGTCGGTGCAAGATAGGTGTACGATTTGCGCTAGACGTACCATACGCTCTGAGATCATTTAGGCCGCAACCGATGGTACCACTAGGTGACGAGGCTCAAGTGGAAGCTCGTTTCGGTCTGTTTAGAGATAGTGCTAATCTTGACGCAAGATAGGTGCACGGTTTGTGTCGAACATAACATAGGCTCGGAAATCATTTTGCATGCACCCGATGGAGCTCCTTTGTGACGTCGATCATGTGGAATCTCTCTTCTTTCTATTTGTAGGTAGTGTTAGCGTCGGTGCAAGATAGGTGCATGGTTTGCACTAGACGTACCATAGGCTCAGAAATCGTTTTTGATGAGGACATCCCTTCCATTGATACAACCACACCTGCTGCACAACAAGGTCCGATGAC
Source organism: Miscanthus floridulus (assembly GCF_019320115.1). Lineage (NCBI taxonomy): Eukaryota > Viridiplantae > Streptophyta > Magnoliopsida > Poales > Poaceae > Miscanthus > Miscanthus floridulus. The sequence continues at coordinate 27,624,605 of NC_089590.1, read as the reverse complement.
AAGAGCTCGAGCACAACAACTTAATTATCAGGTAAAGTCGTTCCTCGCTGTTCATACAAACTCGTCTCAGAATTGGATGCTACTAAATCATGGTGATGATTGTCTTATTCTTAGGAATGTTGGTCAAGACCCCATTGCCTCATGTTTAGACCCCATGATGAGGATGGAGCAGCCGAACAAGTGGGAATCATCATTAATGGGGCGCTCAGCTCATCTCGAGACAGCAGGAAACACTCCATCAAAAGTACCATAACTCCTTGATACGAGATCCAATGAAGCTGGTTTTTGACTTGTTGGAAAGAGCGCGTCGTCCTCTTTCACATGGGTCCAACCCCACTATCAGAATCTACCGAATCTGTGCGCAGCAAGCCAAAGGACGCACAGACCTACAGCCCATTGAGGGACGCCCAGATTAGGGTTTCCCACTCCCCCTTGTGCTCTCCTCCTTATAAATAGAGCCAGCAGCCATCAGAATGAGGTTGGGTTTTGTTTAGATGCAAGATAGCTGCTGCTTCTTCCTTGTAAACGCGTGTGTCGACTAGACCACCCGATTTGCTTGTTTCAAGACCCCAACTTGTGATTCAGATTCGGCCTTTGGCTTAAATCCGTGAGTTATTTGCTTGTTCATCTTGTTCTTGCTTGTTCTCGGTTGCTTGCAGGTTCATGGTGTTCTTGGCACGGCAAGAACATCACAATCGGAGCCGGTGTACCTGTTGCTAAGGCGCAGCAACCTTGTGGTCGTTGTAGTCGGACAGCCAACGTCGAATCCACCCCAAATCGAGTTTATCCACACTCACCAAAAGATCAGGAACAACCCCTTGTCCCATCATGTGGTAATCAGAGCAAGGTTCTTTGGTGAGTGATTTACCGTTCATTACTTTACCTATAGTCCAGAAATATAAAAATAGGATAGAACTGAAATTCCAAACACAAGTTTGAGCCTTGCTGATCTGCTTAGTTCTTTGCTTGTTGAGTTTGTGGTTTACATCGTGGTGTCAAGTGCTGGTTCTTAGGTTCTAATCCTTTAGAGTTTCGAGTTCTTGTCACGTTTCAGTCACCACACAATCCGTTGTTGCCTTTCCCCCCACTTCAGCCGCTGCAATCTCCACCAATACCACCACAACCAGCAGCAAAAGCACCGCTGTTTTTCTCGACCTTTTCGCTGAAACCCTCACCACCATCACCTTCAGCCGTGCCTACACAAACACTACCTTATGCACCTGTCGTTTTGGTGCAAATCTGAGTACACTCAGTTCTGAAAATAAGAGAGTTCAAATTGCATATTTGTACTACTTGTTGCAATCCTTATCCCTAGTAAAAGAAAGTCTATGCTACTTGCTGCATTCTTGTTATAATCATATTGCAAAAGTTCAGTTTGTGCTACTTGTCGAAAAGAAAAGAAAAGAAAAGAAAAGAAAAGAAAAGAAAAGAAAAGAAAAGAAAAGAAAAAGAAAATAGAAAAGAAAAAGAAAGGAAAAGGAGGAAAGAAAGAAAGAAAGAAAAAAAAGAAGGGTTAAGTTGATGCTATTTACTCTCATCATTTCCATTGTTTGCTACTGTCCGGTGACAACATTTGTGTCTAGGCTCGCGTCTCTAGCACGGGTTAGCCTAGGACCAGCACGGTACTATCTTTGAACACTTATTCAACTTGCATTGACTAACGTGGTTCCAGCTGTACCTTGATTTTTTTTAAGCCACCTACAGCTCCACAAATTATCTACAACGTCACAGGGTTCTACTTGCTACTACTTGTGTTGTTCTTGTCGTCGCCAACACCATCTGCATAGCAAGGTAAGGACTTGTAAGAACTCGGTTGCACATGCTGAGAGAATGAAAATTGTTGCCACCTAATTCAGTTAGTTGGTAGGACATATTTTCTTGTGATTCCCTTGCTACATACTAACCATGGCAGGAGAAGGTGAAAGGACCCCTCCACAATCACCTCGATCAAAAGCCTTGCTGCAACACTTTGAACGCAAAGTGAGGCTCCATGCTGAACACCTTGATGAGGATGTTCGTGTCACCAATGAGCGCCTTGGTCAATTGGAGACGGCTCAGATTGAGACCAACACCAAGTTGGCTTCCTTGGAAGGCACTCTTGGTTCTGTTAATACATCTCTTGTAGGTGTCTTGGAGCGATTGGAGAGGATGGAACAGAATCGCTGTGATGGTTTCGAACGACGCAATCACAACAACAACAACACCATGGGCAGTGCTGCTGGTCATGATGAAGAAGAATATGCAGCGGACACTGAGCTTGATGAGGAGCTGAATGGTCATCGACGCATCGAACAACATCGCCGCCGCCATGAGACAGGTCCTCGCCGACCACGGCAAGAGGTACGTGCCGATGACTCATTTGGCAAGATTAAATTCACCATACCTGCTTTTGATGGGAGGTATAATCCTGATATGTACCTTAGTTGGGAATTAGCTGTTGATCAGAAATTTACTTGCCATGATTTCCCTGAGGACAAACGTGTTAGGGCTGCAACTAGTGAGTTTACTGACTTTGCCTCTGTTTGGTGGTCTGAATACCATCGTAAGAACCCAAATAACACACCAACTTGGGATGCTTTGAAACGGGTCATGCGGGCCAGATTTGTTCCTTCTTATTATTCCCGTGATCTTTTACATAAGTTGCAACAATTGAGGCAAGGATCCAAATCTGTAGAAGAATACTATCAAGAGCTACAAATGGGTATGCTTCGTTGCAGGCTAGAGGAAAATGAGGATGGTGCCATAGCTAGATTTATGGGTGGGCTGAACCGGGAGATTCAGGATATTCTAGCTTATAAGGAATATAATTCTGTCAATCGTTTATTTCACCTTGCTTGTAAAGCTGAACGAGAAGTGCAGGGACGACGAGCTAGCATGAGGGCTAACATTCCTGCAGGTCGTGCTAGCCCGTGGACACCCTCCAATGCTGCTGCACCGTCAACGCGTGCACCCCCACAATCTTCCTCGACCATCAAGCCACGCTCCTCTACAACAAATTCTGTACCATGCCCAAGTGAACCAACTAGAGGAGCAACGGCTACATCTGCCAAGAGTTCATCCTCGGTGGTATCCACGGGGAGAACAAGGGATATTCAGTGCCTACGCTGCAAAGGATATGGCCACGTACGCAAGGACTGCCCAAGCACACGTGTGATGGTTGTGTGAGCTGATGGTGGGTATTCCTCTGCTAGTGATTTTGATGAAGAAACATATGCTTTGCTTGCTGCTAACAATGTAGCGGAAGGAGATGATTTCCAACAAGACGAAGAGCACATTGGGGCTGAAGCTGCTGAGCACTATGAGAGCCTCGTGGTGCAGCGGGTGCTAAGTGCCCAAATGGAGAGGGCTGAGCAAAATCAGCGCCACACTTTGTTTCAAACCAAGTGTGTGATCAAGGAACGCTCTTGCCGTGTGATCATAGATGGAGGAAGCTGCAACAACTTGGCAAGTGCTGAAATGGTGAAGAAGCTTTTGTTGAGCACAAAACCACACCCGCAGCCTTACTACATTCAGTGGCTTAACAGCAGCGGCAAGGTGAAGGTAACACGATTGGTAAGGGTAGAGTTTGCCATTGGTTCTTATCATGATTCCATTGACTGCGATGTTGTGCCTATGCAAGCATGCTCTATGTTGTTAGGTAGACCATGGCAGTTTGATAAAGATTCCTTGCACTTTGGTAAAACAAATCAATACTCTTTTGTGCATAATGACAAGAAGATTGTGTTGCACCCCATGTCCCCTGAGGCTATTCTAAGAGATGAACTTGCTAGAGCTAGCAAACTTAAGAATCAGGCTGTTGCTAGTGAAAATCAGATTGTCGCTAATGAACTTGAGAAACATAAGAAGAAGTCTAGCAAATCTGTTCATCATAATAAAAATGAGATCAAGCTGAAAGGCTCTTGTTACTTTGCCACCAAATCTGATTTGGATGAGATTGATGCTAGTACTACTGTTTGCTATGCTTTGGTTTGCAAAGAAACTTTATTTTCACTCGAAGATACATCTATTTCTTTGCCTCCTGCTGTCACTAATCTTTTGCAGGAGTATGCCGATGTTTTTCCAAAGGAGGTACCACCGGGGCTGCCACCAATTCGAGGGATTGAACACCAGATTGACCTCATCCCTGGGGCTTCCTTGCCTAATCGTGCGCCGTATAGGACCAACCCGGATGAGACAAAAGAGATTCAGAGACAAGTACAAGAATTGCTCAACAAAGGTTATGTGCGTGAGTCTCTTAGCCCTTGTGCCGTTCCCGTGCTTTTAGTTCCTAAGAAGGATGGATCATGGCGCATGTGTGTTGATTGTAGAGCGATAAACAACATCACAATCAGATATCGTCATCCTATTCCAAGGTTAGATGATATGCTTGATGAATTGAGTGGCTCAATTGTGTTCTCTAAAATTGATTTGCGTAGTGGTTACCACCAGATTCGTATGAAGCTAGGAGATGAATGGAAAACAGCGTTTAAAACTAAGTTTGGTTTATATGAATGGCTTGTCATGCCCTTTGGATTGACTAATGCACCCAGCACTTTCATGAGATTAATGAACGAGGTTTTACGCTCTTTTATTGGCAGATTCGTGGTGGTATACTTTGATGACATCTTGATATATAGTAGATCATTAGAGGAACATCTTGATCATTTGCGTGCCGTTTTCAATGCTCTACGGGATGCACACTTGTTTGGCAATCTTGAGAAGTGCACCTTTTGCACAGATCGAGTTTCTTTTCTTGGATATGTTGTGACACCGCAGGGAATCGAAGTTGATCAAGCCAAGGTTGAGGCCATACACAGCTGGCCTGTTCCCTGCACGGTCACACAAGTGCGGAGTTTTCTAGGACTTGCTAGTTTCTACCGTCGATTTGTGAAGGACTTCAGCACCATTGCAGCCCCGCTGCATGAACTCACCAAGAAGGGTGCAACCTTCACTTGGGCTGCAACCCAACAGGATGCTTTCAACACGCTCAAAGATAAGTTAACTCATGCACCTTTACTCCAACTTCCTGATTTCAACAAAACCTTTGAGCTTGAATGTGATGCTAGTGGAATTGGGTTGGGTGGTGTGCTGTTACAAGAGGGGAAACCTGTGGCGTATTTCAGTGAAAAGTTGAGTGGCCCTAGTTTGAACTATTCTACTTATGATAAGGAATTGCTTGCTCTAGTTCGGACTTTGGAAACATGGCAGCATTATTTGTGGCCCAAAGAGTTTGTCATACATTCTGATCATGAATCTTTGAAACACATCCGTAGTCAAGCAAAACTGAACCGTAGACATGCCAAGTGGGTTGAATTCATCGAGTCCTTTCCTTATGTCATCAAACACAAAAAGGGGAAGGAAAATATAATTGCTGATGCTTTGTCTAGACGTTACACCATGCTTTCACAACTTGACTTTAAAATCTTTGGTTTGGAAACTATTAAGGAACAATATGCACATGACAATGATTTCAAAGATGTATTGCTGAATTGCCAAGAGGGGAAAACATGGAACAGATTCATCCTTACCGACGGGTTTGTCTTTAGAGCTAACAAGCTATGCATTCCAGCTAGCTCTGTGCGTTTGTTATTGTTGCAGGAAGCGCATGGAGGAGGACTCATGGGACATTTTGGTGTGAAAAAGACAGAGGACATCCTTGCTGGTCATTTCTTTTGGCCCAAGATGAGGAGAGACGTGGAGAGGTTCGTTGCTCGCTGCACAACATGCCAGAAAGCTAAGTCACACCTTAATCCTCATGGTTTATACATGCCTCTTCCTGTTCCAAGTGCACCGTGGGAAGATATTTCAATGGACTTTGTTTTAGGACTGCCTAGAACAAAGAAGGGGAGGGATAGTGTGTTTGTTGTTGTGGACAGATTTTCTAAAATGGCACATTTCATACCATGTCATAAGAGCGATGATGCTACACATGTTGCTGATTTGTTCTTTCGTGAGATTGTTCGATTGCACGGTGTGCCTAACACCATTGTTTCTGATCGGGATGCAAAATTTCTTAGTCATTTTTGGAGAACTTTGTGGGCTAAGCTAGGGACTAAGCTTTTATTTTCCACTACTTGTCATCCCCAAACTGATGGACAAACTGAGGTTGTCAATAGAACATTATCTACTTTGCTTAGGGCTGTTTTGAAAAAGAACATAAAAATGTGGGAAGAGTGCTTGCCTCATGTTGAGTTTGCTTATAATCGTTCACAGCATTCTACCACTAAGAAAAGCCCTTTTGAGATTGTTTATGGGTTTGTGCCACGTGCTCCTATTGATTTGTTACCTCTTCCGACCTCGGAGCGAGTGAACTTTGATGCTAAACAACGTGCTGAACTGATCTTAAAATTGCATGAAACCACTAAAGAGAAAATAGAGTGCATGAACGCAAAGTATAAACTAGCTGGTAGCAAAGGGAAGAAACATGTCATTTTTGAACCTGGTGATCTAGTTTGGCTCCATTTGAGAAAAGATAGGTTCCCTGATTTGCGAAAGTCTAAGTTGCTGCCTAGAGCCGATGGTCCTTTTAAAGTGTTAGAAAGGATTAATGATAATGCGTACAAACTTGAGCTACCTGCAGCTTTTGGGGTTAGCCCCACTTTTAACATTGCAGATTTGAAACCATATTTGGGAGAAGAGGATGAACTAGAGTCGAGGACGACTCAAATGCAAGAAGGGGAGGATGATGAGGACATCCCTTCCATTGATACAACCACACCTGCTGCACAACAAGGTCCGATGACAAGAGCTCGAGCACAACAACTTAATTATCAGGTAAAGTCGTTCCTCGCTGTTCATACAAACTCGTCTCAGAATTGGATGCTACTAAATCATGGTGATGATTGTCTTATTCTTAGGAATGTTGGTCAAGACCCCATTGCCTCATGTTTAGACCCCATGATGAGGATGGAGCAGCCGAACAAGTGGGAATCATCATTAATGGGGCGCTCAGCTCATCTCGAGACAGCAGGAAACACTCCATCAAAAGTACCATAACTCCTTGATACGAGATCCAATGAAGCTGGTTTTTGACTTGTTGGAAAGAGCGCGTCGTCCTCTTTCACATGGGTCCAACCCCACTATCAGAATCTACCGAATCTGTGCGCAGCAAGCCAAAGGACGCACAGACCTACAGCCCATTGAGGGACGCCCAGATTAGGGTTTCCCACTCCCCCTTGTGCTCTCCTCCTTATAAATAGAGCCAGCAGCCATCAGAATGAGGTTGGGTTTTGTTTAGATGCAAGATAGCTGCTGCTTCTTCCTTGTAAACGCGTGTGTCGACTAGACCACCCGATTTGCTTGTTTCAAGACCCCAACTTGTGATTCAGATTCGGCCTTTGGCTTAAATCCGTGAGTTATTTGCTTGTTCATCTTGTTCTTGCTTGTTCTCGGTTGCTTGCAGGTTCATGGTGTTCTTGGCACGGCAAGAACATCACAATCGGAGCCGGTGTACCTGTTGCTAAGGCGCAGCAACCTTGTGGTCGTTGTAGTCGGACAGCCAACGTCGAATCCACCCCAAATCGAGTTTATCCACACTCACCAAAAGATCAGGAACAACCCCTTGTCCCATCAGTTTTGGTCGCACCCGATGGTACCACAAGGTGACGATGCTGAAGTGGAAGCTCATTTCGGTACGTTTGGAGATAGTGCTAATCTTAACGCAAGATAGGTGCGTGGTTTGCGTCGAACGTACCATAGGCTAGGAAATCATTTTGGATGCATCCAATAGAACTCCTAGGTGATGTGGGTTATGTGGAATCCCACTTCTTTTGGTTTGGAGACAGTGTTAGTGTCGGTGCATGATAGTTGCACGGTTTGCGCTAGACGTACCATAGGCTCTGAGATCGTTTTGGACGCAACCGATGGTACCACTAGGTGACAAGGCTCAAGTGGAAGCTCGTTTTGGTCTGTTTAGAGATAGTGCTAATCTTGACGCAAGATAGGTGCACGTTTTATGTCGAACGTAACATAGGCTCGGAAATCATTTTGCATGCACCCGATGGAGCTCCTTTGTGACGTCGGTCATGTGGAATCTCTCTTATATTTCTGTTTGGAGGTAGTGTTAGCGTCGGTGCAAGATAGGTGCACTGTTTGCACTAGATGTACCATAGGCTCAGAAATCATTTTGGTCGCACCTGATGGTACCACTAGGTGACGATGCACAAGTGGAAGCTCATTTCGTTACGTTTGGAGATAGTGCTATTCTTGATGCAAGATAGGTGCATAGTTTGCGTCGAACATACCATAGGCTAGCAAATCATTATGGATGCACCCAATTGAACTCATAGGTGACGTGTGTTATGTGGAATCTCACTTCTTTCCGTTTGGAGACAGTGTTAGTGTCGGTGCAAGATAGGTGCATGGTTTGCGCTAGACATACCATAGGCTCTGGGATCATTTTGGATGCAACCGATGGTGCCACTAGGTGACAAGGCTCAAGTGGAAGCTCATCTCATTCCGTTTAGAGATAGTGCTAATCTTGATGCAAGATAGGTGCACAGTTTCCGTCGAACATAACATAGGCTTGGAAATCATTTTGCATGCACCCGATGGAGCTCCTTGGTGACATGGTCATGTGGAATCTCTCTTCTTTCTATTTGGAGGTAGTGTTAGCATCTGGGCAAGATTGGTGCATGGTTTGCACTAGACGTACCATAGGCTCAGAAATTGTTTTGGTCACACCCGTTGGTACCACTAGGTGACGAGGCTCAAGTGGAAGCTCATTTTGATACGTTTCGAGATAGTGCTAATCTTGATGCAAGATAGGTGCACGGTTTGCGTTGAACACACCATAGGCTAGCAAATCATTTTGGATGCATCCAATAGAACTCCTAGGTGATGTGGGTTATGTGGAATCTCACTTCTTTCTATTTGGAGACAGTGTTAGTGTCGGTGCCAGATAGGTGCATGGTTTGCGCAAGACGTACCATAGGCTCTGAGATCATTTAGGACGCAACCGATGGTACCACTATGTGACAAGGCTCAAGTGGAAGCTCGTTTCATTCCTTTTAGAGATAGTGCTAATCTTGATGTAAGATAGGTGCATAGTTTCCGTCGAACGTAACATAGGCTTGGAAATCATTTTGCATGCACCCGATGGAGCTCCTTGGTGACATGGTCCTGTGGAATCTCTCTTCTTTCTATGTGGAGGTAGTGTTAGCGTCCATGCAAGATTGGTGCATGGTTTGCACTAGACGTACCATAGGCTCAGAAATCATTTTGGTCGTACTCGATGGTACCACTAGGTGACTAGGCTCAAGTGGAAGCTCATTTCGGTTTGTTTGGAGATAGTGCTAATCTTGACGCAAGATAGGTGCACGGTTTGCGTTGAACACAGCATAGGCTAGGAAATCATTTCGGATGCACCCAATGAAACTCCTAGGTGACGTGGGTCATGTGGAATGTCACTTCTTTCCTTTTGGAGACAGTGTTAGTGTCGGTGCAAGATAGGTGTACGATTTGCGCTAGACGTACCATACGCTCTGAGATCATTTAGGCCGCAACCGATGGTACCACTAGGTGACGAGGCTCAAGTGGAAGCTCGTTTCGGTCTGTTTAGAGATAGTGCTAATCTTGACGCAAGATAGGTGCACGGTTTGTGTCGAACATAACATAGGCTCGGAAATCATTTTGCATGCACCCGATGGAGCTCCTTTGTGACGTCGATCATGTGGAATCTCTCTTCTTTCTATTTGTAGGTAGTGTTAGCGTCGGTGCAAGATAGGTGCATGGTTTGCACTAGACGTACCATAGGCTCAGAAATCGTTTTGGTCGCACCCGATGGTACCACAAGGTGACGATGCTGAAGTGGAAGCTCATTTCGGTACGTTTGGAGATAGTGCTAATCTTAACGCAAGATAGGTGCGTGGTTTGCGTCGAACGTACCATAGGCTAGGAAATCATTTTGGATGCATCCAATAGAACTCCTAGGTGATGTGGGTTATGTGGAATCCCACTTCTTTTGGTTTGGAGACAGTGTTAGTGTCGGTGCATGATAGTTGCACGGTTTGCGCTAGACGTACCATAGGCTCTGAGATCGTTTTGGACGCAACCGATGGTACCACTAGGTGACAAGGCTCAAGTGGAAGCTCGTTTTGGTCTGTTTAGAGATAGTGCTAATCTTGACGCAAGATAGGTGCACGTTTTATGTCGAACGTAACATAGGCTCGGAAATCATTTTGCATGCACCCGATGGAGCTCCTTTGTGACGTCGGTCATGTGGAATCTCTCTTATATTTCTGTTTGGAGGTAGTGTTAGCGTCGGTGCAAGATAGGTGCACTGTTTGCACTAGACGTACCATAGGCTCAGAAATCATTTTGGTCGCACCTGATGGTACCACTAGGTGACGATGCACAAGTGGAAGCTCATTTCGTTACGTTTGGAGATAGTGCTAATCTTGATGCAAGATAGGTGCATAGTTTGCGTCGAACATACCATAGGCTAGCAAATCATTATGGATGCACCCAATTGAACTCATAGGTGACGTGTGTTATGTGGAATCTCACTTCTTTCCGTTTGGAGACAGTGTTAGTGTCGGTGCAAGATAGGTGCATGGTTTGCGCTAGACATACCATAGGCTCTGGGATCATTTTGGATGCAACCGATGGTGCCACTAGGTGACAAGGCTCAAGTGGAAGCTCATCTCATTCCGTTTAGAGATAGTGCTAATCTTGATGCAAGATAGGTGCACAGTTTCCGTCGAACATAACATAGGCTTGGAAATCATTTTGCATGCACCCGATGGAGCTCCTTGGTGACATGGTCATGTGGAATCTCTCTTCTTTCTATTTGGAGGTAGTGTTAGCATCTGGGCAAGATTGGTGCATGGTTTGCACTAGACGTACCATAGGCTCAGAAATTGTTTTGGTCACACCCGTTGGTACCACTAGGTGACGAGGCTCAAGTAGAAGCTCATTTTGATACGTTTCGAGATAGTGCTAATCTTGATGCAAGATAGGTGCACGGTTTGCGTTGAACACACCATAGGCTAGCAAATCATTTTGGATGCATCCAATAGAACTCCTAGGTGATGTGGGTTATGTGGAATCTCACTTCTTTCTATTTGGAGACAGTGTTAGTGTCAGTGCCAGATAGGTGCATGGTTTGCGCAAGACGTACCATAGGCTCTGAGATCATTTAGGACGCAACCGATGGTACCACTATGTGACAAGGCTCAAGTGGAAGCTCGTTTCATTCCTTTTAGAGATAGTGCTAATCTTGATGTAAGATAGGTGCATAGTTTCCGTCGAACGTAACATAGGCTTGGAAATCATTTTGCATGCACCCGATGGAGCTCCTTGGTGACATGGTCCTGTGGAATCTCTCTTCTTTCTATGTGGAGGTAGTGTTAGCGTCCATGCAAGATTGGTGCATGGTTTGCACTAGACGTACCATAGGCTCAGAAATCATTTTGGTTGCACCCGATGGTACCACTAGGTGACAAGGCTCAAGTGGAAGCTCATTTCGGTACATTTGGAGATAATGCTAATCTTGACGCAAGATAGGTGCACGGTTTGCGTTGAACATAGCATAGGCTAGGAAATCATTTTGGATGCACCCAATGGAACTCCTAGGTGACGTGGGTCATGTGGAATGTCACTTCTTTCCATTTGGAGATAGTGTTAGTGTTGGTGTAAGATAGGTGTACGATTTGCGCTAGACGTACCATACGCTCTGAGATCATTTAGGACGCAACCGATGGTACCACTAGGTGACGAGGCTCAAGTGGAAGCTCGTTTCGGTCCGTTTAGAGATAGTGCTAATCTTGACGTAAGATAGGTGCACGGTTTGTGTCGAACATAACATAGGCTCGAAAATCATTTTGCATGCACCCGATGGAGCTCCTTGGTGACTTGGTCATGTGGAATCTCTCTTCTTTCTATTTGGAGGTAGTGTTAGCGTCTGGCCAAGATTGGTGCATGGTTCACACTAGACGTACCATAGGCTCAGAAATCGTTTTGGTCACACCCGTTGGTACCACTAGGTGACGAGGCTCAAGTGGAAGCTCATTTTGATACGTTTCGAGATAGTGCTAATCTTGATGCAAGATAGGTGCACAGTTTGCGTCGAACACACCATAGGCTAGCAAATCATTTTGGATGCACCCAATGGAACTCCTAGGTGACGTGGGTCATGTGGAATGTTAGTTCTTTCTGTTTGGAGACAGTGTTAGTGTCGGTGCCAGATAGGTGCATGGTTTGCGCAAGACGTACCATAGGCTCTGAGATCATTTAGGACGCAACCGATGGTACCACTAGGTGATGAGGCTCAAGTGGAAGCTTGTTTCGGTCTGCTTAGAGATAGTGCAAATCTTGACGCAAGATAGGTGCACGGTTTGCGTCGAACGTAACATAGGCTCGGAAATCATTTTGCATGCACCCGATGGAGCTCCTTGGTGATGTGGTCATGTGGAATCACTCTTATTTCTGTTTGGAGGTAGTGTTAGCGTCAGTGCAAGATAGGTGCATGGTTTGCACTAGACGTACCATAGGCTCAGAAATTATTTTGGTCGCACCCGATGGTACCACTAGATGACGATGCACAAGTGGAAGCTCATTTCGTTACGTTTGGAGATAGTGCTAATATTGATGCAAGATAGGTGCACAGTTTGCGTCGAACGTACCATAGGCTAGCAAATCATTATGGATGCACCCAATAGAACTCATAGGTGACGTGTGTTATGTGGAATCTCACTTCTTTCCATTTGGAGACAGTGTTAGTGTCGGTGCAAAATAGGTGCATGGTTTGCGCTAGACGTACCATAGGCTCTGGGATCATTTTGGACGCAACCGATGGTGCCACTAGGTGACAAGGCTCAAGTGGAAGCTCGTTCATTCCATTTAGAGATAGTGCTAATCTTGATGCAAGATAGGTGCACAGTTTCCATCGAACATAACATAGGCTTGGAAATCATTTTGCATGCACCCGATCGAGCTCCTTGGTGACATGGTCCTGTGGAATCTCTCTTCTTTCTGTTTGGAGGTAGTGTTAGCGTCTGGGCAAGATTGGTGCATGGTTCGCACTAGACGTACCATAGGCTCAGAAATCATTTTGGTCACACCCGTTGGTACCACTAGGTGATGAGGCTCAAGTGGAAGCTCATTTCGATACGTTTCGAGATAGTGCTAATCTTGACGCAAGATAGGTGCACGGTTTGTGTCGAACACACCAAAGGCTAGCAAATCATTTTGGATGCACCCAATGGAACTCCTAGGTGACATGGGTCATGTGGAATGTCAGTTCTTTTCATTTAGAGACAGTGTTAGTGTCGGTGCCAGATAGGTGCATGGTTTGCGCAAGACGTACCATAGGCTCTGAGATCATTTAGGACGCAACCGATGGTACCACAAGGTGACGAGGCTCAAGTGGAAGCTCGTTTCGGTCTGCTTAGAGATAGTGAAAATCTTGACGCAAGATAGGTGCACGGTTTGCGTCGAACGTAACATAGGCTCGGAAATCATTTTGCATGCACCCAATGGAGCTCCTTGGTGATGTGGTCATGTGGAATCTCTCTTCTTTCTGTTTGGAGGTAGTGTTAGCGTTGGTGCAAGATAGGTGCATGGTTTGCACTAGACGTACCATAGGCTCAGAAATCATTTTGGTCGCACCCGATGGTACCACTAGGTGATGATGCACAAGCGGAAGCTCATTTTGTTACATTTGGAGATAGTGCTAACCTTGATGCAAGATAGGTGCGCAGTGTGCGTCGAACATACCATAGGCTAGGAAATCATTTTGGATGCACCCAATGGAACTCCTTGGTGACGTGGGTCAGGTGGAATCTTTCTTCTTTCCATCTGGAGGTAGTGTTAGTGTCGGTGCAAGATAGGTGCATGGTTTGCACTAGACGTACCGTAGGCTTAGAACTCATTTTGGTCGCACAAGATGGTACCACTAGGTGACGAGGCTCAAGTGGAAGCTCATTTTGGTACGTTTGGACATAGTGCTAATCTTGACGCAAGATAGGTGCACGGTTTGCGTCGAACACACAATAGGCTAGGAAATCATTTTGGATGCATCCAATAGAACTCCTAGGTGATGTGGGTTATGTGGAATCTCACTTCTTTCGGTTTGGAGACAGTGTTAGTGTCGGTGCATGATAGGTGCACGGTTTGCGCTAGACGTACCATAGGCTCTGAGATCGTTTTGGACGCAACCGATGGTACCACTAGGTGACAAGGCTCAAGTGGAAGCTCGTTTCGGTCCACTTAGAGATATTGCTAATCTTCATGCAAGATAGGTGCACGGTTTGCGTCGAACGTAACATAGGCTCGGAAATCATTTTGCATGCACCCGATGGAGCTCCTTGGTGATGTGGGTCATGTGGAATCTCTCTTCTTTCTATTTGGAGGTACTGTTAGCGTCGGTGCAAGATAGGTGCATGGTTTGCACTAGACGTACCATAGGCTCAGAAATCGTTTTGGTCGCACCCGATGGTACCACAAGTTGACGATGCTGAAGTAGAAGCTCATTTCGGTATGTTTGGAGATAGTGCTAATCTTAATGCAAGATAGGTGCGCGGTTTGCGTCGAACGTACAATAGGCTAGGAAATCATTTTGGATGCATCCAATAGAACTCCTAGGTGATGTGGGTTATGTGGAATCTCACTTCTTTCGGTTTGGAGACAGTGTTAGTGTCGGTGCATGATAGTTGCATGGTTTGCGCTAGACGTATCATAGGCTCTGAGATCGTTTTGGACGCAACCGATGGTACCACTAGGTGACAAGGCTCAAGTGGAAGCTCGTTTTGGTCCGTTTAGAGATAGTGCTAATCTTGACGCAAGATAGGTGCACGTTTTGTGTCGAACGAAACATAGGCTCGGAAATCATTTTGCATGCACCCGATGGAGCTCCTTTGTGATGTCGGTCATGTGGAATCTCTCTTATTTCTGTTTGGAGGTAGTGTTAGCGTCGGTGCAAGATAGGTGCATGGTTTGCACTAGATGTACCATAGGCTCAGAAATCATTTTGGTCGCACCCGATGGTACCACTAGGTGACGATGCACAAGTGGAAGCTCATTTCGTTACGTTTGGAGATAGTGCTAATCTTGATGCAAGATAGGTGCACAGTTTGCGTCGAACGTACCATAGGCTAGCAAATCATTATGGATGCACCCAATAAAACTCATAGGTGACGTGTGTTCTGTGGAATCTCACTTCTTTCCGTTTGGAGACAGTGTTAGTGTCGGTGCAAGATAGGTGCATGGTTTGCTCTAGACGTACCATAGGCTCTGGGATCATTTTGGACGCAACCGATGGTGCCACTAGGTGACAAGGCTCAAGTGGAAGCTCATCTCATTCTGTTCAGAGATACTGCTAATCTTGATGCAAGATAGGTGCACAGTTTCCGTTGAACGTAACATAGGCTTGGAAATCATTTTGCATGCACCCGATGGAGCTCCTTGGTGACATGGTCATGTGGAATCTCTCTTCTTTCTGTTTGGAGGTAGTGTTAGCGTTTGGGCAAGATTGGTGCATGGTTTGCACTAGATGTACCATAGGCTTAGAAATCGTTTGGGTCACACCCGTTGGTACCACTAGGTGACGAGGCTCAAGTGGAAGCTCATTTCGATACGTTTCGAGATAGTGCTAATCTTGACGCAAGATAGGTGCACGATTTGCGTTGAACACACCATAGGCTAGCAAATCATTTTGGATGCACCCAATGGAACTCCTAGGTGACGTGGGTCATGTGGAATGTCAGTTCTTTCCGTTTGGAGATAGTGTTAGTGTCGGTGCCAGATAGGTGCATGGTTTGCGCAAGACGTACCATAGGCTCTGAGATCATTTAGGACGCAACCGATGGTACCACTAGGTGATGAGGCTCAAGTGGAAGCTCGTTTCGGTCTGCTTAGAGATAGTGCAAATCCTGACGCAAGATAGGTGCACGGTTTGCGTCGAACGTAACATAGGCTCAGAAATCATTTTGCATGCACCCGATGGAGCTCTGATATGCACCCGCTAGGGTTGAATCCTGATCTTTCGATGAGAGAAGGTGGATAACTCGATTTGGGGATGGAGATGACGTTCACGGCCCGACTACAACCATCCAAGGATGCTGCGCCTGAGCAACCGATACACCACCTCCAACGGCCATCGCGATCTTGTGGAGCACGATCAACCAAACCACTAGGGTAATTCCTGCAAGCAATCGAGGAACAAGAAAGAACAAGTAGAACAAGCAACTCAATTGCAAGTATGGAGGTGAAAAAACCAATCTGAAATCACAAAGTTGGGGTTCTGAATCGAGTAGAACGGATGGTCTAGTCGACACACGCGTCTACAAGGATGTAGCAATGGCTAAACTTGATCTAAACAAAACCCAATCTGCTTGTGGCGGCTCTAATCCTTATTAATACCTAGGGGAACGACCAGGGGGTGTTGGGGTCATTCTCCAACCCTAGGACGCGTCCCTAATGGACCCAACTTGATACATGGACCATCGGCCCAAAATAGGGTGATGCAGCACCAAAGGCAGAAAAGGTCCCGGCGTTGAAACGATGACTGCAGAAGCATCGGATAAGATATAGCCATGAGTCTAGATCCGTTGGAAAATAGACTTGATAAGCTTTCCAAAAAGTGCTAGAACGTCCCAATCGGAGTCCATATGAAGTTGTGGTGACCGTCGCAATTTGGGACTATTTTGCAGTCCGAATTCAACTTCCAAAACGTGTTGGACTTGGACTCTTTCTGTCCTTGGAACCAAAGTGACGTGGTGGCCTAGCGGAGGACGTTAGGAATACTTAGATTTGGTCCCCAATCAACTTCATTAACCTTCCATGCTTTCCATATGCAATCAAACCTTCCCTTGATCCATGTAAGTAATTCTAAAAATGAGAATGAACACACATCATGGTGCAGCATCAATTCATCAAATGCATCAATGATAAGCCTCATATAGAATGGTTGCACCTTTGGTATAGAAGTGGTTGGCATGGTCATATTTGAGCCAATGATGTCCTCATCAAGCTCCTTGGTGATGTGGTCGTGTGGAATCTCTCTTCTTTCTGTTTGGAGGTAGTGTTAGCGTTGGTGCAAGATAGGTGCATGGTTTGCACTAGACGTACCATAGGCTCAGAAATCATTTTGGTCGCACCCGATGGTACCACTAGGTGACGATGCACAAGTGGAAGCTCATTTCGTTACGTTTGGAGATAGTGCTAATCTTGATGCAAGATAGGTGCACAGTCTGCGTCGAACATACCATAGGCTAGGAAATCATTTTGGATGCACCCAATGGAACTCCTTGGTGATGTGGGTCAGGTGGAATCTTTCTTCTTTCCATCTGGAGGTAGTGTTAGCGTCGGTGCAAGATAGGTGTATGGTTTGCACTAGACGTACCGTAGGCTTGGAACTCATTTTGGTCGCACAAGATGGTACCACTAGGCGAGGAGGCTCAAGTGGAAGCTCATTTCGGTACGTTTGGACATAGTGCTAATCTTGACGTAAGATAGGTGAATAGTTTGCATCGAACGTACCATAGGCTAGGAAATCATTTTGGAAGCACCCATTGGAACTCCTAGGTGACGTGGGTTATGTGGAATCTCACTTCTTTCTATTTGGAGACAGTGTTAGTGTCAGTGCAAGATAGGTGCATGGTTTGCGCTAGACGTACCATAGGCTCTAAGATCATTTTGGACGCAACCGATGGTACCACTAGGTGACAAGGCTCAAGTGGAAGCTCGTTTCATTCCTTTTAGAGATAGTGCTAATATTGACGTAAGATAGGTGCACAGTTTCCGTCAAACGTAACATAGGCTTGGAAATCATTTTGCATGCACCCGATGGAGCTCCTTGGTGACATGGTCCTGTGGAATCTCTCTTCTTTCTATGTGGAGGTAGTGTTAGCGTCCGTGCAAGATTGGTGCATGGTTTGCACTAGACGTACCATAGGCTTAGAAATCATTTTGGTCGCACCCGATGGTACCACTAGGTGACAAGGCTCAAGTGGAAGCTCATTTCGGTACGTTTGGAGATAGTGCTAATCTTGACGCAAGATAGGTGCATGGTTTGCGTTGAACATAGCATAGGGTAGGAAATCATTTTGGATGCACCCAATGGAACTCCTAGGTGACGTGGGTCATGTGGAATGTCACTTCTTTCTGTTTGGAGACAGTGTTAGTGTCAGTGCAAGATAGGTGTACGATTTGCGCTAGACGTACCCTACGCTCTGAGATCATTTTGGACGCAACCAATGGTACCACTAGGTGACGAGGCTCAAGTGGAAGCTCGTTTTGGTCCGTTTAGAGATAGTGCTAATCTTGACGCAAGATAGGTGCACGATTTGTCTCGAACATAACATAGGCTCGGAAATCATTTTGCATGCACCCGATGGAGCTCCTTTGTGACGTCGATCATGTGGAATCTCTCTTCTTTCTGTTTGGAGGTAGTGTTAGCGTTGGTGCAAGATAGGTGCATGGTTTGCACTAGACGTACCATAGGCTCAGAAATCGTTTTGGTCGCACCCGATGGTACCACAAGGGGACGATACTGAAGTGGAAGCTCATTTCGGTACATTTGGAGATAGTGCTAATCTTAACGCAAGATAGGTGCGCGGTTTGCGTCGAACGTACCGTAGGCAAGGAAATCATTTTGGATGCATCCAATAGAACTCCAAGGTGATGTGGGTTATGTGGAATCTCACTTCTTTCGGTTTGGAGACAGTGTTAGTGTCGGTGCATGATAGGTGCACGGTTTGCGCTAGACGTACCATAGGCTCTGAGATCGTTTTGGAGGCAACCGATGGTACCACTAGGTGACAAGGCTCAAGTGGAAGCTCGTTTCGGTCCGCTTAGAGATATTGCTAATCTTAATGCAAGATAGGTGCACGGTTTGCGTCGAACGTAACATAGCCTCGGAAATCATTTTGCATGCACCCGATGGAGCTCCTTGGTGATGTGGGTCATGTGGAATCTCTCTTCTTTCTATTTGGAGGTACTGTTAGCGTCGGTGCAAGATAGGTGCATGGTTTGCACTAGACGTACCATTGGCTCAGAAATCGTTTTGGTCGCACCCGATGGTACCACTAGGTGACGATGCACAAGTGGAAGCTCATTTCGTTACGTTTGGAGATAGTGCGAATCTTGATGCAAGATAGGTGCATAGTTTGCATAGAACATACCATAGGCTAGGAAATCATTTTGGATGCACCCAATGGAACTCCTTGGCGACGTGGGTCATGTGGAATCTCTCTTCTTTCTATTTGGAGGTAGTGTTAGCGTCAGTGCAAGATAGATGCATGGTTTGCACTAGACGTACCATAGGCTCAGAAATTGTTTTGGTCGCTCCCGATGGTACCACTAGGTGACGATGCACAAGTGGAAGCTCATTTCGTTATGTTTGGAGATAGTGCTACCCTTAATGCAAGATAGGTGCACAGTCTGCATCGAACATACCATAGGCTAGGAAATCATTTTGGATGCACCCAATGGAACTCCTTGGTGACGTGGGTCAGGTGGAATCTTTCGTCTTTCCGTCTATAGGTAGTGTTAGCGTCGGTGCAAGATAGGTGCATGGTTTTCACTAGACGTACCATAGGCTTAGAACTCATTTTGGTCGCACAAGATGGTACCACTAGGTGATGAGGCTCAAGTGGAAACTCATTTCGGTACGTTTGGACATAGTGCTAATCTTGACGTAAGATAGGTGAATGGTTTGCGTCGAACATACCATAGGCTAGGAAATCATTTTGGAAGCACCCAATGGAACTCCTAGGTGACGTGGGTTATGTGGAATCTCACTTCTTTCTGTTTGGAGATAGTGTTAGTGTCGGTGCAAGTAGGTGCATGGTTTGCGCTAGACGTACCATAGGCTCTGAGATCATTTTGGACGCTACCGATGGCACCACTAGGTGACAAGGCTCAAGTGGAAGCTCGTTTCATTCCGTTTAGAGATAGTGCTAATCTTGACGTAAGATAGGTGCACAGTTTCCGTCGAACGTAACATAGGCTTGGAAATCATTTTGCATGCACCCGATGGAGCTCCTTGGTGACGTGGTCTTGTGGAATCTCTCTTCTTTCTATTTGGAGGTTGTGTTAGCGTCCGTGCAAGATTGGTGCATGGTTTGCACTAGACATACCATAGGCTCAGAAATCGTTTTGGTCGCACCCGATGGTACCACTAGGTGACAAGGCTCAAGTGAAAGCTCATTTCGGTACGTTTGGAGATAGTGCTAATCTTGACGCAAGATTGGTGCACGGTTTGCGTCAAACATAGCATAGGCCAGGAAATCATTTTGGATGCACCCAATGGAACTCCTAGGCGACGTGGGTCATGTGGAATGTCACTTCTTTCCATTTGGCGACAGTGTTAGTGTCGGTGCAAGATAGGTGTACGATTTGCGCTAGACGTACCATACGCTCTGAGATCATTTAGGACGCAACCGATGGTACCACTAGGTGACGAGGCTCAAGTGGAATCTCGTTTTGGTCCGTTTAGAGATAGTGCTAATCTTGACGCAAGATAGGTGCACGGTTTGTCTCGAACATAACATAGGCTCAGAAATCATTTTGCATGCACCCGATGGAGCTCCTTTGTGACGTCGATCAAGTGGAATCTCTCTTCTTTCTGTTTGGAGGTAGTGTTAGCGTCGGTGCAAGATAGGTGCATGGTTTGCACTAGACGTACCATAGGCTCAGAAATCGTTTTGGTCGCACCCGATGGTACCACAAGGTGACGATGCTGAAGTGGAAGCTCATTTCGGTACATTTGGAGATAGTGCTAATCTTAACGCAAGATAGGTGCGCGGTTTGCATTGAATGTACCGTAGGCTAGGAAATCATTTTGGATGCATCCAATAGAACTCCTAGGTGATGTGGGTTATGTGGAATCTCACTTCTTTCGGTTTGGAGACAGTGTTAGTGTCGGTGCATGATAGGTGCACGGTTTGCGCTAGACGTACCATAGGCTCTGAGATCGTTTTGGACGCAACCGATGGTACCACTAGGTGACAAGGCTCAAGTGGAAGCTCGTTTCGGTCCGCTTAGAGATATTGCTAATCTTAACGCAAGATAGGTGCACGGTTTGCGTCGAACGTAACATAGGCTCGGAAATCATTTTGCATGCACCCGATGGAGCTCCTTGGTGATGTGGGTCATGTGGAATCTCTCTTCTTTCTATTTGGAGGTACTGTTAGCTTCGGTGCAAGATAGGTGCATGGTTTGCACTAGATGTACCATTGGCTCAGAAATCGTTTTGGTCGCACCCAATGGTACCACTCGGTGACGATGCACAAGTGGAAGCTCATTTCGTTACGTTTGGAGATAGTGCTAATCTTAATGCAAGATAGGTGCATAGTTTGCGTAGAACGTACCATAGGCTAGGAAATCATTTTGGATGCACCCAATGGAACTCCTTGGCGACGTGGGTCATGTGGAATCTCTCTTCTTTCTATTTGGAGGTAGTGTTAGCATCGGTGCAAGATAGGTGCATGGTTTGCACTAGACGTACCATAGGCTCAGAAATCATTTTGGTCGCACCCGATGGTACCACTAGGTGACGATGCACAAGTGGAAGCTCATTTCATTACGTTTGGAGATAGTGCTAATCTTGATGCAAGATAGGTGCACAGTCTACGTCGAACTTACCATAGGCTAGGAAATCATTTTGGATGCACCCAATGGAACTCCTTGGTGACGTGGGTCAGGTGGAATCTTTCGTCTTTCCGTCTATAGGTAGTGTTAGCGTCGGTGCAAGATAGGTGCATGGTTTTCACTAGACGTACCATAGGCTTAGAACTCATTTTGGTCGCACAAGATGGTACCACTAGGTGATGAGGCTCAAGTGGAAACTCATTTCGGTACGTTTGGACATAGTGCTAATCTTGACGTAAGATAGGTGAACGGTTTGCGTCGAACGTACCATAGGCTAGGAAATCATTTTGGAAGCACCCAATGGAACTCCTAGGTGACGTGGGTTATGTGGAATCTCACTTCTTTCTGTTTGGAGATAGTGTTAGTGTCGGTGCAAGATAGGTGCATGGTTTGCGCTAGACGTACCATAGGCTCTGAGATCATTTTGGACGCAACCGATGGTACCACTAGGTGACAAGGCTCAAGTGGAAGCTCGTTTCATTCCGTTTTGAGATAGTGCTAATCTTGACGTAAGATAGGTGCACAGTTTCCGTCGAACGTAACATAGGCTTGGAAATCATTTTGCATGCACCCGATGGAGCTCCTTGGTGACGTGGTCTTGTGGAATCTCTCTTCTTTCTATTTGGAGGTAGTGTTAGCGTCCGTGCAAGATTGGTGCATGGTTTGCACTAGACATACCATAGGCTCAGAAATCGTTTTGGTCGCACCCGATGGTACCACTAGGTGACAAGGCTCAAGTGAAAGCTCATTTCGGTACGTTTGGAGATAGTGCTAATCTTGATGCAAGATAGGTGCACGGTTTGCGTCGAACATAGCATAGGCTAGGAAATCATTTTGGATGCACCCAATGGAACTCCTAGGTGACGTGGGTCATGTGGAATGTCACTTCTTTCCGTTTGGCGACAGTGTTAGTGTTGGTGCAAGATAGGTGTACGATTTGTGCTAGACATACCATACGCTCTGAGATCATTTAGGACGCAACCGATGGTACCACTAGGTGATGAGGCTCAAGTGGAAGCTCATTTCAGTTCGTTTAGAGATAGTGCTAATCTTGACGCAAGATAGGTGCACGGTTTGTGTCGAATATAACATAGGCTCGGAAATCATTTTGCATGCACCCGATGGAGCTCCTTTGTGACGTCGATCATGTGGAATCTCTCTTCTTTCTGTTTGGAGGTAGTGTTAGTGTCGGTGCAAGATAGGTGCATGGTTTGCACTAGACGTACCATAGGCTCAGAAATCATTTTGGTCACACCCGATGGTACCACAAGGTGACGATGCTGAAGTGGAAGCTCATTTCGGTACGTTTGGAGATAGTGCTAATCTTAACGCAAGATAGGTGCGCGGTTTGCGTCGAACGTACCATAGGCTAGGAAATCATTTTAGATGCACCCAATAGAACTGCTAGGTGATGTGGGTTATGTGGAATCTCACTTCTTTCGGTTTGGAGACAGTGTTAGTGTCGGTGCATGATAGGTGCACGGTTTGCGCTAGACGTACCATAGGCTCTGAGATCGTTTTGGACGCAACCGATGGTACCACTAGGTGACATGGCTCAAGTGGAAGCTCGTTTCGGTCCGCTTAGAGATATTGCTAATCTTAACGCAAGATAGGTGCACGGTTTGCGTCGAACGTAAAATAGGCTCGGAAATCATTTTGCATGCACCCGATGGAGCTCCTTGGTGATGTGGGTCATGTGGAATCTCTCTTCTTTCTGTTTGGAGGTACTGTTAGCATCGGTGCAAGATAGGTGCATGGTTTGCACTAGACGTACCATTGGCTCAGAAATCGTTTTGGTCGCACCCGATGGTACCACTAGGCGACGATGCACAAGTGGAAGCTCATTTCGTTACGTTTGGAGATAGTGCAAATCTTGATGCAAGATAGGTGCATAGTTTGCGTAGAATGTACCATAGGCTAGGAAATCATTTTGGATGCACGCAATGGAACTCCTTGGTGACGTGGGTCATGTGGAATCTCTCTTCTTTCTATTTGGAGGTAGTGTTAGCATCGGTGCAAGATAGGTGCATGGTTTGCACTAGACGTACCATAGGCTTAGAAATCGTTTTGGTCGCACCCGATGGTACCAGTAGGTGACGATGCACAAGTGGAAGCTTATTTCGTTATGTTTGGAGATAGTGCTAATCTTGATGCAAGATAGGTGCACAGTCTACGTTGAACTTACCATAGGCTAGGAAATCATTTTGGATGCACCTAATGGAACTCCTTGGTGACGTGCGTCAGGTGGAATCTTTCATCTTTCCATCTAGAGGTAGTGTTAGCGTCGGTGCAAGATAGGTGCATGGTTTGCACTAGACGTACCATAGGCTTAGAACTCATTTTGGTCGCACAAGATGGTACCACTAGGTGACGAGGCTCAAGTGGAAACTCATTTTGGTACATTTGGACATAGTGCTAATCTTGACGTAAGATAGGTGAACGGTTTGCGTTGAACGTACCATAGGCTAGGAAATCATTTTGGAAGCACCCAACGGAACTCCTAGGTGATGTGGGTTATGCGGAATCTCACTTCTTTCTGTTTGGAGACAGTGTTTGTGTCGGTGCAAGATAGGTGCATGGTTTGCGCTAGACGTACCATAGGCTCTGAGATCGTTTTGGACGCAACCGATGGTACCACTAGGTGACAAGGCTCAAGTGGAAGCTCGTTTCATTCCGTTTAGAGATAGTGCTAATCTTGACGTAAGATAGGTGCACAGTTTCCGTCGAACGTAACATAGGCTTGGAATCATTTTGCATGCACCCGATGGAGCTCCTTGGTGACGTGGTCCTGTGGAATCTCTCTTCTTTCTGTTTGGAGGTAGTGTTAGCGTCCGTGCAAGATTGGTGCATGGTTTGCACTAGACATACCATAGGCTCAGAAATCATTTTGGTCGCACCCGATGGTGCAACTAGGTGACAAGGCTCAAGTGGAAGCTCATTTCGGTACGTTTGGAGATAGTGCTAATCTTGGCGCAAGATAGGTGCATGGTTAACGTCGAACATAGCATAGGCTAGGAAATCATTTTGGATGCACCCAATGGAACTCCTAGGTGACGTGGGTCATGTGGAATGTCACTTCTTTCCGTTTGGAGACAGTGTTAGTGTCGGTGCAAGATAGGTGTACGATTTGCGCTAGACGTACCATACGCTCTGAGATCATTTAGGACGCAACCGATGGTACCACTAGGTGACGAGGCTCAAGTGGAAGCTCATTTCGGTTCGTTTAGAGATAGTGCTAATCTTGACGCAAGATAGGTGCACGGTTTGTGTCGAACATAACATAGGCTCGGAAATCATTTTGCATGCACCCGATGGAGCTCCTTTGTGACGTCGATCATGTGGAATCTCTCTTCTTTCTGTTTGGAGGTAGTGTTAGCGTCGGTGCAAGATAGGTGCATGGTTTCCACTAGACGTACCATAGGCTCAGAAATCGTTTTGGTCGCACCCGATGGTACCACAAGGTGACGATGCCGAAGTGGAAGCTCATTTCGGTACGTTTGGAGATAGTGCTAATCTTAACGCAAGATAGGTGCGCGGTTTGCGTCGAACGTACCATAGGCTAGGAAATCATTTTGGATGCACCCAATAGAACTCCTAGGTGATGTGGGTTATGTGGAATCTCACTTCTTTCGGTTTGGAGACAGTGTTAGTGTCGGTGCATGATAGGTGCACGGTTTGCGCTAGACGTACCATAGGCTCTGAGATCGTTTTGGACGCAACCGATGGTACCACTAGGTGACAAGGCTAAAGTGGAAGCTCGTTTCGGTCCACTTAGAGATAGTGCTAATCTTAACGCAAGATAGGTGCACGGTTTGCGTCGAACATAACATAGGCTCAGAAATCATTTTGCATGCACCTGATGGAGCTCCTTGGTGATGTGGGTCATGTGGAATCTCTCTTCTTTCTATTTGAAGGTAGTGTTAGCTTCTATGCAAGATAGGTGCATGGTTTGCACTAGACGTACCATTGGCTCAGAAATTGTTTTGGTCGCTCCCGATGGTACCACTAGGTGACGATGCACAAGTGGAAGCTCATTTCGTTACATTTGGAGATAGTGCTAATTTTGATGCAAGATAGGTGCACAGTTTACATAGAATGTACCATAGGCTAGGAAATCATTTTGGATGCACCCAATGGAACTCCTTGGTGACGTGGGTCATGTGGAATCTTTCTTCTTTCTGTCTGGAGGTAGTGTTAGCGTCAGTGCAAGATAGGTGCATGGTTTGCACTAGACGTACCATAGGCTCAGAAATCGTTTTGGTCGCACCCGATGGTACCACTAGTTGACGAGGCTCAAGTGGAAGCTCATTTCGGTACGTTTGGACATAGTGCTAATCTTGACGTAAGATAGGTGAACGGTTTGCATCGAACGTACCATAGTCTAGGAAATCATTTTGGAAGCACCCAATGGAACTCCTAGGTGACGTGGGTTATGTGGAATCTCACTTCTTTCTGTTTGGAGACAGTGTTAGTGTCAGTGCAAGATAGGTGCATGGTTTGTGCTAGATGTACCATGGGCTCTGAGACAATTTTGGACGCAACCGATGGTACCACTAGGTGACAAGGCTCAAGTGGAAGCTCATTTCATTCCGTTTAGAGATAGTGCTAATCTTGACGTAAGATAGGTGCACAGTTTCCGTCGAACGTAACATAGGCTTGGAAATCATTTTGCATCTACCCGATGGAGCTCCTTGGTGACGTGGTCCTGTGGAATCTCTCTTCTTTCTGTTTGGAGGTAGTGTTAGCGTCCGTGCAAGATTGGTGCATGGTTTGCACTAGACATACCATAGGCTCAAAAATCATTTTGGTCGCACCCGATGGTACCACTAGGTGACAAGGCTCAAGTGGAAGCTCATTTCGGTTTGTTTAGAGATAGTGCTAATCTTGACGCAAGATAGGTGCACGGTTTGTGTCGAACATAACATAGGCTCGGAAATCATTTTGCATGCACCCGATGGAGCTCCTTTGTGACGTCGATCATGTGGAATCTCTCTTCTTTCTGTTTGGAGGTAGTGTTAGCGTCGGTGCAAGATAGGTGCATGGTTTCCACTAGACGTACCATAGGCTCAGAAATCGTTTTGGTCGCACCCGATGGTACCACAAGGTGACGATGCCGAAGTGGAAGCTCATTTCGGTACGTTTGGAGATAGTGCTAATCATAACGCAAGATAGGTGCGCGGTTTGCGTCGAACGTACCATAGGCTAGGAAATCATTTTGGATGCACCCAATAGAACTCCTAGGTGATGTGGGTTATGTGGAATCTCACTTCTTTCGGTTTGGAGACAGTGTTAGTGTCGGTGCATGATAGGTGCACGGTTTGCGCTAGACGTACCATAGGCTCTAAGATCGTTTTGGACGCAACCGATGGTACCACTAGGTGACAAGGCTAAAGTGGAAGCTCGTTTCGGTCCACTTAGAGATAGTGCTAATCTTAACGCAAGATAGGTGCACGGTTTGCGTCGAACATAACATAGGCTCGGAAATCATTTTGCATGCACCCGATGGAGCTCCTTGGTGATGTGGGTCATGTGGAATCTCTCTTCTTTCTGTTTGAAGGTAGTGTTAGCGTCTGTGCAAGATAGGTGCATGGTTTGCACTAGACGTACCATTGGCTCAGAAATCGTTTTGGTCGCTCCCGATGGTACCACTAGGTGACGATGCACAAGTGGAAGCTCATTTCGTTACATTTGGAGATAGTGCTAATTTTGATGCAAGATAGGTGCACAGTTTACGTAGAATGTACCATAGGCTAGGAAATCATTTTGGATGCACCCAATGGAACTCCTTGGTGACGTGGGTCATGTGGAATCTTTCTTCTTTCTGTCTGGACGTAGTGTTAGCGTCAGTGCAAGATAGGTGCATGGTTTGCACTAGACGTACCATAGGCTCAGAAATCGTTTTGGTCGCACCCGATGGTACCACTAGGTGACGAGGCTCAAGTGGATGCTCATTTCGGTACGTTTGGACATAGTGCTAATCTTGACGTAAGATAGGTGAACGGTTTGCATCGAACGTACCATAGGCTAGGAAATCATTTTGGAAGCACCCAATGGAACTCCTAGGTGACGTGGGTTATGTGGAATCTCACTTCTTTCTGTTTGGAGACAGTGTTAGTGTCGGTGCAAGATAGGTGCATGGTTTGTGCTAGACGTACCATGGGCTCTGAGACAATTTTGGACGCAACCGATGGTACCACTAGGTGACAAGGCTCAAGTGGAAGCTCATTTCATTCCGTTTAGAGATAGTGCTAATCTTGACGTAAGATAGGTGCACAGTTTCCGTCGAACGTAACATAGGCTTGGAAATCATTTTGCATGCACCCGATGGAGCTCCTTGGTGACGTGGTCCTATGGAATCTCTCTTCTTTCTGTTTGGAGGTAGTGTTAGCATCCGTGCAAAATTGGTGCATGGTTTGCACTAGACGTACCATAGGCTCAGAAATCATTTTGGTCGCACCCGATGGTACCACTAGGTGACAAGGCTCAAGTGGAAGCTCATTTCGGTATGTTTGGAGATAGTGCTAATCTTGACGCAAGATAGGTGCACGGTTTGCGTCGAACATAGCATAGGCTAGGAAATCATTTTGGATGCACCCAATGGAACTCCTTGGTGACGTGGCTCATGTGGAATCTCTCTTCTTTCTATTTGGAGGTAGTGTTAGCGTCGGTGCAAGATAGGTGCAAGGTTTGCACTAGACATACCATAGGCTCAGAAATCGTTTTGGTCACACCCGTTGGTACCACTAGGTGACGAGGCTCAAGTTGATGGGACTAGGGGTTGTTCCTGATCTTTTGGTGAGTGTGGATAAACTCGATTTGGGGTGGATTCGATGTTGGCTGTCCGACTACAATGACCACAAGGTTGCTGCGCCTTAGCAACAGGTACACCGGCTCCGATTGTGATGTTCTTGCCGTGCCAAGAACACCAAGAACCTGCAAGCAACCGAGAACAAGCAAGAACAAGATGAACAGGCAAATAACTCATGGATTTAAGCCAAAGGCTGAATCTGAATCACAAGTTGGGGTCTTGAAACAAGCAAATCGGGTGGTCTAGCCGACACACGTGTTTACAAGGAAGAAGCAGCAGCTATCTTGCATCTAAACAAAACCCACCCTCATTCTGATGGCTGATGGCTCTATTTATAAGGAGGAGAGCACAAGGGGGAGTGGGAAACCCTAATCTGGGCGTCCCTCAAAGGGTTGTAGTTAGTACAAGGCCCAGGCCCAAGCTGTAGGTCTCTGTGTCCTTTGGCTTGCTGCACACAGCTTCGGTAGATTCTGATAGTGGGGTTGGACCCATGTGAAAGAGGACGACGCGCTCTTTCCAACAAGTCAAAAACCAGCTTCATTGGATCTCGTATCAAGGAGTTATGGTACTTTTGATGGAGTGTCCCCTGCTGTCTCGAGATGAGCTGTGCGCCCCATTAATGATGATTCCCACTTGTTCGGCTGCTCCATCCTCATCATGGGGTCTAAACATGAGGCAATGGAGTCTTGACCAACATTCCTAAGAATAAGACAATCATCACCATGATTTAGTAGCATCCAATTCTGAGACGAGTTTGTATGAACAGCGAGGAACGACTTTACCTGATAATTAAGTTGTCGTGCTCGAGCTCTTGTCATCAGACCTTGTTGTGCAGCAGGTGTGGTTTATCAATGGAAGGGATGTCCTCATCATCCTCCCCTTCTTGCATTTGAGTCGTCCTCGACTCTAGTTCATCCTCTTCTCCCAAATATGGCTTCAAATCTGCAATGTTAAATGTGGGGCTAACCCCAAAAGCTGCAGGTAGCTCTAGTTTGTACGCATTATCATTAATCCTTTCTAACACTTTAAAAGGACCATCGGCTCTAGGCAGCAACTTAGACTTTCGCAAATCAGGGAACCTATCTTTTCTCAAATGGAGCCAAACTAGATCAACAGGTTCAAAAATGACATGTTTCTTCCCTTTGCTACCAGCTAGTTTATACTTTGCATTCATGCACTCTATTTTCTCTTTAGTGGTTTCATGCAATTTTAAGATCAGTTCAGCACGTTGTTTAGCATCAAAGTTCACTCGCTCCGAGGTCGGAAGAGGTAACAAATCAAGAGGAGCACGTGGCACAAACCCATAAACTATCTCAAAAGGGCTTTTCTTAGTGGTAGAATGCTGTGAACGATTATAAGCAAACTCAACATGAGGCAAGCACTCTTCCCACATTTTTATGTTCTTTTTCAAAACAGCCCTAAGCAATGTAGATAAGGTCCTATTGACAACCTCAATTTGTCCATCAGTTTGGGGATGACAAGTAGTGGAAAATAAAAGCTTAGTCCCTAGCTTAGCCCACAAAGTTCTCCAAAAATGACTAAGAAATTTTGCATCCCGATTAGAAACAATGGTGTTAGGCACACCGTGCAATCGAACAATCTCACAAAGAACAAATCAGCAACATGTGTAGCATCATCGCTCTTATGACATGGTATGAAATGTGCCATTTTAGAAAATCTGTCCACAACAATAAACACACTATCCCTCCCCTTCTTTGTTCTAGGTAGTCCTAAAACAAAGTCCATTGAAATATCTTCCCATGGTGCACTTGGAACAGGAAGAGGCATGTATAAACCATGAGGATTAAGGTGTGACTTAGCTTTCTGGCATGTTGTGCAGCGAGCAACGAACCTCTCCACGTCTCTCCTCATCTTGGGCCAAAAGAAATGACCAGCAAGGATGTCCTCTGTCTTTTTCACACCAAAATGTCCCATGAGTCCTCCTCCATGCGCTTCCTGCAACAATAACAAACGCACGGAGCTAGCTGGAATGCATAGCTTGTTGGCTCTAAAGACAAACCCATCGGTGAGGACGAATCTGTTCCATGTTTTCCCCTCTTGGCAATTCAGCAATACATCTTTGAAATCATTGTCATGTGCATATTGTTCCTTAATAGTTTCCAAACCAAAGATTTTAAAGTCAAGTTGTGAAAGCATGGTGTAATGTCTAGACAAAGCATCAGCAATTATATTTTCCTTCCCCTTTTTGTGTTTGATGACATAAGGAAAGGACTCGATGAATTCAACCCACTTGGCATGTCTACGGTTCAGTTTTGCTTGACTACGGATGTGTTTCAATGATTCATGATCAGAATGTATGACAAACTCTTTGGGCCACAAATAATGCTGCCATGTTTCCAAAGTCCGAACTAGAGCAAGCAATTCCTTATCATAAGTAGAATAGTTCAAACTAGGGCCACTCAACTTTTCACTGAAATACGCCACAGGTTTTCCCTCTTGTAACAGCACACCACCCAACCCAATTCCACTAGCATCACATTCAAGCTCAAAGGTTTTGTTGAAATCAGGAAGTTGGAGTAAAGGTGCATGAGTTAACTTATCTTTGAGCGTGTTGAAAGCATCCTGTTGGGCTGCAGCCCAAGTGAAGGTTGCACCCTTCTTGGTGAGTTCATGCAGCGGGGCTGCAATGGTGCTGAAGTCCTTCACAAATCGACGGTAGAAACCAGCAAGTCCTAGAAAACTCCGCACTTGTGTGACCGTGCAGGGAACAGGCCAGCTATGTATGGCCTCAACCTTGGCTTGATCAACTTCGATTCCCTGCGGTGTCACAACATATCCAAGAAAAGAGACTCAATCTGTGCAAAAGGTGCACTTCTCAAGATTGCCAAACAAGTGTGCATCCCGAAGAGCATTGAAAATGGCACGCAAATGATCAAGATGTTCCTCTAATGATCTACTATATATCAAGATGTCATCAAAGTATACCACTACAAATCTGCCAATAAAAGAGCGTAAAACCTCGTTCATTAATCTCATGAAAGTGCTGGGTGCATTAGTCAATCCAAAGGGCATGATAAGCCATTCATATAAACCAAACTTAGTTTTAAACGCTGTTTTCCATTCATCTCCTAGCTTCATACGAATCTGGTGGTAACCACTACGCAAATCAATTTTAGAGAACACAATTGAGCCACTCAATTCATCAAGCATATCATCTAACCTTGGTATAGGATGACGATATCTGATTGTGATGTTGTTTATCGCTCTACAATCAACACACATGCGCCATGATCCATCCTTCTTAGGAACTAAAAGCATAGGAACGGCACAAGGGCTAAGAGACTCACGCACATAACCTTTGTTGAGCAATTCTTGTACTTGTCTCTGAATCTCTTTTGTCTCGTCCGAGTTGGTCCTATACGGCGCACGATTAGGCAAGGAAGCCCCAGGGATGAGGTCAATCTGGTGTTCAATCCCTCGAATTGGTGGCAGCCCCGGTGGTACCTCCTTTGGAAAAACATCGGCATACTCCTGCAAAAGATTAGTGACAGCAGGAGGCAAAGAAATAGATGTATCTTCGAGTGAAAATAAAGTTTCTTTGCAAACCAAAGCATAGCAAACAGTAGTACTAGCATCAATCTCGTCCAAATCAGATTTGGTGGCAAAGTAACAAGAGCCTTTCAGCTTGATCTCATTTTTATTATGATGAACAGATTTGCTAGACTTCTTCTTATGTTTCTCAAGTTCATTAGCGACAATCTGATTTTCACTAGCAACAGCCTGATTCTTAAGTTTGCTAGATCTAGCAAGTTCATCTCTTAGAATAGACTCAGGGGACATGGGGTGCAACACAATCTTCTTGTCATTATGCACAAAAGAGTACTGATTTGTTTTACCAGAGTGCAAGGAATCTTTATCAAACTGCCATGGTCTACCTAACAACATAGAGCATGCTTGCATAGGCACAACATCGCAGTCAATGGAATCATGATAAGAACCAATGGCAAACTCTACCCTTACCAATCGGGTTACCTTCACCTTGCCGCTGCTGTTAAGCCACTGAATGTAGTAAGGCTGCGGGTGTGGTTTTGTGCTCAATGAAAGCTTCTCCACCATTTCAGCACTTGCCAAGTTGTTGCAGCTTCCTCCATCAATGATCACACAGCAAGAGCATTCCTTGATCACACACTTGGTTTGAAACAAAGTGTGGCGCTGATTTTGTTCAGCCCTCTCCATTTGGGCACTTAGCACCTGCTGCACCATGAGGCTCTCATAGTGCTCAGCAGCTTCAGCCCTAATGTGCTCTTCGTCTTGTTGGAAATCATCTCCTTCCGCTACATTGTTAGCAGCAAGCAAAGCATATGTTTCTTCATCAAAATCACTAGCAGAGGAATACCCACCATCAGCTCGCACAATCATCACACGTGTGCTTGGGCAGTCCTTGCGTATGTGGCCATATCCTTTGCAGCGTAGGCACTGAATATCCCTTGTTCTCCCTGTGGATACCACCGAGGATGAACTCTTGGCAGATGTAGCCGTTGCTCCTCTAGTTGGTTCACTTGGGCATGGTACAGAATTTGTTGTAGAGGAGCGTGGCTTGATGGTCGAGGAAGATTGTGGGGGTGCACGCGTTGACGGTGCAGCAGCATTGGAGGGTGTCCACGGGCTAGCACGACCTGCAGGAATGTTAGCCCTCATGCTAGCTCGTCGTCCCTGCACTTCTCGTTCAGCTTTACAAGCAAGGTGAAATAAACGATTGACAGAATTATATTCCTTATAAGCTAGAATGTCCTGAATCTCCCGGTTCAGCCCACCCATAAATCTAGCTATGGCACCATCCTCATTTTCCTCTAGCCCGCAATGAAGCATACCCATTTGTAGCTCTTGATAGTACTCTTCTATAGATTTGGATCCTTGCCTCAATTGTTGCAACTTATGTAAAAGATCACGGGCATAATAAGAAGGAACAAATCTGGCCCGCATGACCCGTTTCAAAGCATCCCAAGTTGGTGTGTTATTTGGGTTCTTACGATGGTATTCAGACCACCAAACAGAGGCAAAGTCAGTAAACTCACTAGTTGCAGCCCTAACACGTTTGTCCTCAGGGAAATCATGGCAAGTAAATTTCTGATCAACAGCTACTGCCCAACTAAGGTACATATCAGGATTATACCTCCCATCAAAAGCAGGTATGGTGAATTTAATCTTGCCAAATGAGTCATCAGCACGTACCTCTTGCCATGGTCGGCGAGGACCTATCTCATGGCGGCGGCGATGTTGTTCGATGCGTCGATGACCATTCAGCTCCTCATCAAGCTCAGTGTCCGCTGCATATTCTTCTTCATCATGACCAGCAGCACTGCCCATGGTGTTGTTGTTGTTGTGATTGCGTCGTTCGAAACCATCACAGCGATTCTGTTCCATCCTCTCCAATCGCTCCAAGACACCTACAAGAGATGTATTAACAGAACCAAGAGTGCCTTCCAAGGAAGCCAACTTGGTGTTGGTCTCAATCTGAGCCGTCTCCAATTGACCAAGGCGCTCATTGGTGACACGAACATCCTCATCAAGGTGTTCAGCATGGAGCCTCACTTTGCGTTCAAAGTGTTGCAGCAAGGCTTTTGATCGAGGTGATTGTGGAGGGGTCCTTTCACCTTCTCCTGCCATGGTTAGTATGTAGCAAGGGAATCACAAGAAAATATGTCCTCCCAACTAACTGAATTAGGTGGCAACAATTTTCATTCTCTCAGCATGTGCAACCGAGTTCTTACATGTCCTTACCTTGCTATGCAGATGGTGTTGGCGACGACAAGAACAACACAAGTAGTAGCAAGTAGAACCCTATGACGTTGTAGATAATTTGTGGAGCTGTAGGTGGCTTAAAAAATCAAGGTACAACTGGAACCACATTAGTCAATGCAAGTTGAATAAGTGTTCAAAGATAGTATCGTGCTGGTC
Source organism: Miscanthus floridulus (assembly GCF_019320115.1). NCBI lineage: Eukaryota > Viridiplantae > Streptophyta > Magnoliopsida > Poales > Poaceae > Miscanthus > Miscanthus floridulus. The sequence continues at coordinate 27,590,308 of NC_089590.1, read as the reverse complement.
CTAGGCTAACCCGTGCTAGAGACGCGAGCCTAGACACAAATGTTGTCACCGGACAGTAGCAAACAATGGAAATGATGAGAGTAAATAGCATCAACTTAACCCTTCTTTTTTTCTTTCTTTCTTTCTTTCTTTCCTCCTTTTCCTTTCTTTTTCTTTTCTATTTTCTTTTCTTTTCTTTTCTTTTCTTTTCTTTTCGACAAGTAGCGCACAAACTGAACTTTTGCAATATGATTATAACAAGAATGCAGCAAGTAGCATAGACTTTCTTTTACTAGGGATAAGGATTGCAACAAGTAGTACAAATATGCAATTTGAACTCTCTTATTTTCAGAACTGAGTGTACTCAGATTTGCACCAAAAGGACAGGTGCATAAGGTAGTGTTTGTGTAGGCGCGGCTAAAGGTGATGGTGGTGAGGGTTTCAGCGAAAAGGTGGAGAGAGCAGCGGCTGAAGTGGGGGAGTGGGGGGGGGAGGCAACAGCGGATTGTGTGGTGACTAAAACGTGACAAGAACTCGAAACTCTAAAGGATTAGAACCTAAGAACCAGCACTTGACACCACGATGTAAAGCACAAACTCAACAAGCAAAGAACTAAGCAGATCAGCAAAGCTCAAACTTGTGTTTGGAATTTCAGTTCTATCCTATTTTTATATTTCTGGACTATAGGTAAAGTAATGAACGGTAAATCACTCACCAAAGAACCTTGCTCTGATTACCACATGATGGGACTAGGGGTTGTTCCTGATCTTTTGGTGAGTGTGGATAAACTTGATTTGGGGTGGATTCGACGTTGGCTGTCCGACTACAACGACCACAAGGTTGCTGCGCCTTAGCAACAGGTACACCAGCTCCGATTGTGATGTTCTTGCCGTGCCAAGAACACCAAGAACCTGCAAGCAACCGAGAACAAGCAAGAACAAGATGAACAAGCAAATAACTCACGGATTTAAGCCAAAGGCTGAATCTGAATCACAAGTTGGGGTCTTGAAACAAGCAAATCGGGTGGTCTAGCCGACACACGCGTTTACAAGGAAGAAGCAGCAGCTATCTTGCATCTAAACAAAACCCACCCTCATTCTGATGGCTGTTGGCTCTATTTATAAGGAGGAGAGCACAAGGGGGAGTGGGAAACCCTAATCTGGGCGTCCCTCAAAGGGTTGTAGTTAGTACAAGGCCTAGGCCCAAGCTGTAGGTCTCTGCATCCTTTGGCTTGCTGCACACAGCTTCGGTAGATTCTGATAGTGGGGTTGGACCCATGTGAAAGAGGACGACGCGCTCTTTCCAACAAGTCAAAAACCAGCTTCATTGGATCTCGTATCAAGGAGTTATGGTACTTTTGATGGAGTGTCCCCTGCTGTCTCGAGATGAGCTGTGCGCCCCATTAATGATGATTCCCACTTGTTCGGCTGCTCCATCCTCATCATGGGGTCTAAACATGAGGCAATGGAGTCTTGACCAACATTCCTAAGAATAAGACAATCATCACCATGATTTAGTAGCATCCAATTCTGAGACGAGTTTGTATGAATAGCGAGGAACGACTTTACCTGATAATTAAGTTGTCGTGCTCGAGCTCTTGTCATCGGACCTTGTTGTGCAGCAGGTGTGGTTGTATCAATGGAAGGGATGTCCTCATCACAAGTGGAAGCTCATTTCGATACGTTTGGAGATAGTGCTAATCTTGACGCAAGATAGGTGCACGGTTTGCGTCGAACACACCATAGGCTAGCAAATCATTTTGGATGCACCCAATGGAACTCCTAGGTGATGTGGGTCATATGGAATGCCAGTTCTTTCCATTTGGAGACAGTGTTAGTGTCGGTGCCAGATTGGTGCATGGTTTGTGCGAGACGTACCATAGGCTCTGAGATCATTTAGGACGCAACCGATGGTACCACTAGGTGACGAGGCTCAAGTGGAAGCTCGTTTTGGTCCGCTTAGAGATAGTGCAAATCTTGACGCAAGATAGGTGCACGGTTTGCGTCGAACGTAACATAGGCTCGGAAATCATTTTGCATGCACCCGATGGAGCTCCTTGGTGATTTGGTCATGTGGAATCTCTCTTCTTTCTGTTTGGACGTAGTGTTAGCGTCAGTGCAAGATAGGTGCATGGTTTGCACTAGATGTACCATAGGCTCAAAAATCATTTTGGTCGCACCCGATGGTACCACTAGGTGACGATGCACAAGAGGAAGCTCATTTCGTTACGTTTGGAGATAGTGCTAATCTTGATGCAAGATAGGTGCACAGTCTGCGTCGAACGTCCAATAGGCTAGAAAATCATTTTGGATGCACCCAATGGAACTCCTTGGTGACGTGGGTTAGGTGGAATCTTTTTTCTTTCCGTCTGGAGGTAGTGTTAGCGTCGGTGCAAGATAGGTGCATGGTTTGCACTAGACATACCTTAGGCTTAGAACTCATTTTGGTCGCACAAGATGGTACCACTAGGTGACGAGGCTCAAGTGGAAGCTCATTTCGGTACGTTTGGACATAGTGCTAATCTTGACGTAAGATAGGTGAACGGTTTGCGTCGAACGTACCATAGGCTAGGAAATCATTTTGGAAGCACCCAATGGAACTCCTAGGTGACGTGGGTTATGTGGAATCTCACTTCTTTCTGTTTGGAGACAGTGTTAGTGTCGGTGCAAGATAGGTGCATGGTTTGCGCTAGACATACCATAGGCTCTGAGATCATTTTGGACGCAACCGATAGTACCACTAGGTGAGAAGGCTCAAGTGGAAGCTCGTTTCATTCCGTTTAGAGATAGTGCTAATCTTGACGTAAGATAGGTGCACAGTTTCCGTCGAACGTAACATAGGCTTGGAAATCATTTTGCATGCACCCGATGGAGCTCCTTGGTGACGTGGTCCTGTGGAATCTCTCTTCTTTCTGTTTGGAGGTAGTGTTAGCGTCCGTGCAAGATTGGTGCATGGTTTGCACTAGATGTACCATAGGCTCAGAAATCATTTTGGTCGCACCCGATGGTACCACTAGGTGACAAGGCTCAAGTGGAAGCTCATTTCGGTACGTTTGGAGATAGTGCTAATCTTGACGCAAGATAGGTGCATGGTTTGCGTTAAACATAGCATAGGCTAGGAAATCATTTTGGATGCACCCAATGGAACTCCTAGGTGACGTGGGTCATGTGGAATGTCACTTCTTTCCTTTTGGAGATAGTGTTAGTGTCGGTGCAAGATAGGTGTATGATTTGCACTAGACGTACCATATGCTCTGAGATCATTTAGGACGCAACCGATGGTACCACTAGGTGACGAGGCTCAAGTGGAAGCTCATTTCGGTCTGTTTAGAGATAGTGCTAATCTTGACGCAAGATAGGTGCACGGTTTGTGTCGAACATAACATAGGCTCGGAAATCATTTTGCATGCACCCGATGGAGCTCCTTTGTGACGTCGATCATGTGGAATCTCTCTTCTTTCTGTTTGGAGGTAGTGTTAGCTTCGGTGCAAGATAGGTGCATGGTTTGCACTAGACGTACCATAGGCTCAGAAATCGTTTTGGTCACACCCGATGGTACCCCAAGGTGACGATGCTGAAGCGGAAGCTCATTTCGGTACGTTTGGAGATAGTGCTAATCTTAACGCAAGATAGGAGTGCGGTTTGCGTCGAACGTACCATAGGCTAGGAAATCATTTTGGATGCACCCAATAGAACTCCTAGGTGATGTGGGTTATGTGGAATCTCACTTCTTTCGATTTGGAGACAGTGTTAGTGTCGGTGCATGATAGGTGCACGGTTTGCGCTAGACGTACCATAGGCTCTGAGATCGTTTTGGATGCAACCGATGGTACCACTAATTGACAAGGCTCAAGTGGAAGCTCGTTTCGGTCCGCTTAGAGATAGTGCTAATCTTAATGCAAGATAGGTGCACGGTTTGCGTCGAACGTAACATAGGCTCAGAAATCATTTTGCATGCACCCGATGGAGCTCCTTGGTGATGTGGGTCATGTGGAATCTCTCTTCTTTCTGTTTGGAGATAGTGTTAGCGTCGGTGCAAGATAGGTGCATGGTTTGCACTAGACGTACCATTGGCTCAGAAATCGTTTTGGTCGCACCCGATGGTACCACTAGGTGACGATGCACAAGTCGAAGCTCATTTCGTAATATTTGGAGATAGTGCTAATCTTGATGCAAGATAGGTGCACAGTTTGCGTAGAACGTACCATAGGCTAGGAAATCATTTTGGATGCACCCATTGGAACTCCTTGGTTACGTGGGTCATGTGGAATCTTTCTTCTTTCTGTCTGGAGGTAGTGTTAGCGTTAGTGCAAGATAGGTGCATGGTTTGCACTAGACGTACCATAGGCTCAGAAATCGTTTTGGTCGCACTCGATGGTACCACTAGGTGACGAGGCTCAAGTGGAAGCTCATTTCGGTACGTTTGGACATAGTGGTAATCTTGACGTAAGATAGGTGAACGGTTTGCGTCGAACGTACCATAGGCTAGGAAATCATTTTGGATGCACCCAATGGAACTCCTAGGTGACGTGGGTTATGTGGAATCTCACTTCTTTCTGTTTGGAGACACTGTTAGTGTCGGTGCAAAATATGTGCATGGTTTGCGCTAGACGTACCATAGGCTCTAGGATCGTTTTGGACGCAACCGATGGTACCACTAGGTGACAAGGCTCAAGTGGAAGCTCGTTTCGTTCCATTTAGAGATAGTGCTAATCTTGACGCAAGATAGGTGCACAGTTTCCATCGAACGTAACATAGGCTTGGAAATCATTTTGCATGCACCCGATGGAGCTCCTTGGTGACGTGGTCATGTGGAATCTCTCTTCTTTCTGTTTGGAGGTAGTGTTAGCGTCCGGCAAGATTGGTGCATGGTTTGCACTAGACGTACCATAGGCTCAGAAATTGTTTTTGTCGCACCCGATGATACCACTAGGTGACAGGCTCCAGTGGAAGCTCATTTTGGTACGTTTGGAGATAGTGCTAATCTTGACGCAAGATAGGTGCACGGTTTGCGTCGAACATACCATAGGCTAGGAAATCATTTTGGATGCACCCGATGGTGCTCCTTTGTGACATCGGTCATGTGGAATCTCACTTCTTTCTGTTTGGAGACAGTGTTAGTGTCGGTGCAAGCTAGGTGCATGGTTTGCGCTAGACGTACCATAGGCTCTGAGATCGTTTTGGACGCAACCGATGGTACCACTAGGTGACAAGGCTTAAGTGGAAGCTCGTTTCGGTCCGCTTAGAGATAGTGCAAATCTTGACACAAGATAGGTGCACGGTTTGCGTTGAACGTAACATAGGCTCAGAAATCATTTTGCATGCACCCGATGGAGCTCCTTGGTGATGTGGTCATGTGGAATCTCTCTTCTTTCTGGTTGGATGTAGTGTTAGCATCGGTGCAACATAGGTGCATGGTTTGCACTAGAGGTACCATAGGCTCAGAAATTGTTTTGGTCGCTCCCGATGGTACCACTAGGTGACGATGCACAAGTGGAAGCTCATTTCGTTATGTTTGGAGATAGTGCTACCCTTAATGCAAGATAGGTGCACAGTCTGCATCGAACATACCATAGGCTAGGAAATCATTTTGGATGCACCCAATGGAACTCCTTGGTGACGTGGGTCAGGTGGAATCTTTCTTCTTTCCGTCTAGAGGTAGTGTTAGCGTCGGTGCAAGATAGGTGCATGGTTTGCACTAGACGTACCATAGGCTTAGAACTCATTTTGGTCGCACAAGATGGTACCACTAGGTGACGAGGCTCAAGTGGAAGCTCATTTTGGTACGTTTGGACATAGTGCTAATCTTGACGTAAGATAGGTGAACGGTTTGCATCGAATGTACCATAGGCTAGGAAATCATTTTGGAAGCACCCAATGGAACTCCTCGGTGACGTGGGTTATGTGGAATCTAACTTCTTTCGGTTTGGAGACAGTGTTAGTGTCAGTGCAAGATAGGTGCATGGTTTGCGCTAGACGTACCATAGGCTCTGAGATCATTTTGGACGCAACCGATGGTACCACTAGGTGACAAGGCTCAAGTGGAAGCTCGTTTCATTCCATTTAGAGATAGTGCTAATCTTGACGTAAGATAGGTGCACAGTTTCCGTCGAACGTAACATAGGCTTAGAAATCATTTTGCATGCACCCGATGGAGCTCCTTGGTGACGTGGTCCTATGGAATCTCTCTTCTTTCTGTTTAGAGGTAGTGTTAGCGTCCGTGCAAGATTGGTGCATGGTTTGCACTAGACGTACCATAGGCTCAGAAATCATTTTGGTCGCACCCGATGGTACCACTAGTTGACAAGGCTCAAGTGGAAGCTCATTTCGGTATGTTTGGAGATAGTGCTAATCTTGACGCAAGATAGGTGCATGGTTTGCGTTGAACATAGCATAGGCTAGGAAATCATTTTGGATGCACCCAATGGAACTCCTAGGTGACGTGGGTCATGTGGAATGTCACTTCTTTCCGTTTGGAGACAGTGTTAGTGTCGGTGCAAGATAGGTGTACGATTTGCGCTAGACGTACCATACGCTCTGAGATCCTTTTGGATGCAACCGATGGTACCACTAGGTGACGAGGCTCAAGTGGAAGCTCGTTTCGGTCCGTTTAGAGATAGTGCTAATCTTGACGCAAGATAGGTGCACGGTTTGTGTCGAACATAACATAGGCTCGGAAATCATTTTGCATGCACCCGATGGAGCTCCTTTGTGACGTAGATCATGTGGAATCTCTATTCTTTCTGTTTGGAGGTAGTGTTAGCGTCGGTGCAAGATAGGTGCATGGTTTGCACTAGACATACCATAGGCTCAGAAATCGTTTTGGTCGCACCCGATGGTACCACAAGGTGACGATGCTGAAGTGGAAGCTCATTTCGGTACGTTTGGAGATAGTGCTAATCTTAACGTAAGATAGGTGCGCGGTTTGCGTCGAACGTACCATAGGCTAGGAAATCATTTTGGATGCACCCAATAGAACTCCTAGGTGATGTGGGTTATGTGGAATCTCACTTCTTTTGGTTTGGAGACAGTGTTAGTGTCGGTGCATGATAGGTGCACGGTTTGCGCTAGACGCAACCGATGGTACCACTAGGTGATATGGCTCAAGTGGAAGCTCGTTTCGGTCCGCTTAGAGATATTGCTAATCTTAACGCAAGATAGGTGCACGGTTTGCGTCGAACGTAACATAGGCTCGGAAATCATTTTGCATGCACCCGATGGAGCTCCTTGGTGATGTGGGTCATGTGGAATCTCTCTTCTTTCTGTTTGCAGGTAGTGTTAGCGTCGGTGCAAGATAGGTGCATGGTATGCACTAGACGTACCATTGGCATAGAAATGGTTTTGGTCGCACCCGATGGTACCACTAGGTGACGATGCACAAGTGGAAGCTCATTTCGTTACATTTGGAGATAGTGCTAATCTTGATGCAAGATAGGTGCACAGTTTGCGTAGAACGTACCATAGGCTAGGAAATCATTTTGGATGCACCCAATGGAACTCCTTGGTGACGTGTGTCATGTGGAATCTCTCTTCTTTCTATTTGGAGGTAGTGTTAGTGTCGGTGCAAGATAGGTGCATGGTTTGCACTACACGTACCATAGGCTCAGAAATCATTTTGGTCACACCCGATGGTACCACTAGGTGACGATGCACAAGTGGAAGCTCATTTCGTTACGTTTGGAGATAGTGCTAATCTTGATGCAAGATAGGTGCACAGTCTGCATTGAATGTACCATAGGCTAGGAAATCATTTTGGATGCACCCAATGGAACTCCTTGGTGACGTGGGTCAGGTGGAATCTTTCTTCTTTCCGTCTGGAGGTAGTGTTAGTGTCGGTGCAAGATAGGTGCATGGTTTGCACTAGATGTACCATAGGCTTAGAACTCATTTTGGTCGCACAAGATGGTACCACTAGGTGACGAGGCGCAAGTGGAAGCTCATTTCGGTACGTTTGGACATAGTGCTAATCTTGACGTAAGATAGGTGAACGGTTTGCGTCGAACGTACCATAGGCTTGGAAATCATTTTGCATGCACCCGATGGAGCTCCTTGGTGACGTGGTCCTGTGGAATGTCTCTTCTTTTTGTTTGGAGGTAGTGTTAGCGTCCATGCAAAATTGGTGCATGGTTTGCGCTAGACGTACCATAGGCTCAGAAATCATTTTGGTCGCACCTGATGGTACCACTAGGTGACAAGGCTCAAGTGGAAGCTCATTTCGGTACGTTTGGAGATAGTGCTAGTCTTGACGCAAGATAGGTGCACGGTTTGCGTCGAACATAGCATAGGCTAGGAAATCATTTTGGATGCACCCAATGGAACTCCTAGGTGACGTGTTTTATGTGGAATCTCACTTCTTTTGGTTTGGAGACTGTGTTAGTGTCGGTGCCAGATAGGTGCATGGTTTGTGCTAGACGTACCATAGGCTCAAAAATCATTTTGGTCGCACCCGATGGTACCACAAGGTGACGATGCTGAAGTGGAAGCTCATTTCGGTACGTTTGGAGATAGTGCTAATCTTAATGCAAGATAGGTGCGCGGTTTGCGTTGAACGTACCATAGGCTAGGAAATCATTTTGGATGCACCCAATAGAACTCCTAGGTGATGTGGGTTATGTGGAATCTCACTTCTTTCGGTTTGGAGACAGTGTTAGTGTCGGTGCATGATAGGTGCACAGTTTGCGCTAGACGTACCGTAGGCTCTGAGATCATTTTGGACGCAACTGATGGTACCACTAGGTGACAAGGCTCAAGTGGAAGCTCGTTTTGGTCCGCTTAGAGATAGTGCTAATCTTAACGCAAGATAGGTGCACGGTTTGCGTAGAACGTACCATAGGCTAGGAAATCATTTTGGATGCACCCAATGGAACTTCTTGGTGATGTGGGTCATGTGGAATCTCTCTTCTTTCTATCTGGAGGTAGTGTTAGCGTCAGTGCAAGATAGGTGCAAGGTTTGCACTAGACGTACCATAGGCTCAGAAATCGTTTTGGTCGCACCCGATGGTAACACTAGGTGATGAGGCTCAAGTTGAAGCTCATTTCGGTACGTTTGGACATAGTGGTAATCTTGACGTAAGATAGATGAACGGTTTGCGTCGAACGTACCATAGGCTAGGAAATCATTTTGGATGCACCCAATAGAACTCCTAGGTGACGTGGGTTATGTGGAATCTCACTTCTTTCTGTTTGGAGACAGTGTTAGTGTCGGTGCAAAATATGTGCATGGTTTGCGCTAGACGTACCATAGGCTCTAGGATCGTTTTGGACGCAACCGATGGTACCACTAGGTGACAAGGCTCAAGTGGAAGCTCGTTTCATTCCGTGTAGAGATAGTGCTAATCTTGACGCAAGATAGTTGCACAGATTCTGTCGAACGTAACATAGGCTTGGAAATCATTTTGCATGCACCCAATGGAGCTCCTTGGTGACGTGGTCATGTGGAATCTCTCTTCTTTCTGTTTGGAGGTTGTGACAGAACCGACCAATTATACGAAATTAAGTAAGAAAATCATCCACCAAAGCAGATGATTGAGCAAACTTAAGCCTGTATAACCCGGTAGTCCGTGAAATCACGAAGGATTTCAAACCAACTCGTGTCCCAGCCATGATCGTAATAAGTTTAGCGGTCACCATCACATATTACATAAAAGTTGGCAATCTCAGATAGATCAGAGTTTAAACATAGTTATTACAAACCAGTTTGAATAAAAGTAGCGGAAGTCATTTGTTCAAACCACACACACTCACGTGGAGTTTAAATATAGTGCCAGCGAATGATCATCTCCAACAAAAGCATCAGATGAGACGGAAGGAATGACCATGCCCATGGTCCTAAGCATCACCCATCGTAGGATAAAGGCAGTTGATACAGTAGCCGTAATACATCTGCCCATCTGCAACATTTGGGAATAAAACCCTGAGTACAAGAAGGTACTCAGCCAGACTTACCCGACATAACCGAAAATAAATGACACCAAGGATTATGAAGGGCTTTATAGTAGGGTAGCTGACTCATTTGCAAAAAGAAGCATTTTTAGCATTTCAAGAACCTGTCTAAAAGCATTATTGCCAAGTTAATTATTATTAACCTATCAACTAGGTTTGCACCTATACTAGAGTAAGCATGTGATTAAGCAGATAATGATAACCAATGATCATTAAACAACTTCCATACTGTCATATTCACTATAACTGTCCAAGTGTTCCATAACATTTACTACGATGAAGTAACTCAAGTCAAGTGCTCACTATCCAGGAGCGATGGTGATTCGAATCGATTCCTAACCAGCTGGTGATTTATTTCTTACACAAACCTCACTCACCCGCTAAAGTGAGATATTGATCACCGAGTCAACTTTCCAGGAATCTTGAGTTTGCCAGGAACCACATGTACCCGGGGGCCGACCGACTGCACTTTGGTCTTATCATCCCGCCCCCGTGTCCTACCACACCTGCTCCGGCACAGTGCGTTGCGGGCAATCTACTCGGCCCGAAAAATCTCCCAGCTTCGCGGTCGGAAGGTACTTTATCCGGCCAGCTAAATGTAAGGCATGCGTTCAACATGACTCGAGGCCCAACAACGGTCGGTCCTTAATCGACACAGACGGAAAGCACTACAGTCCAAAACTCTGCAAGTCTCCGTCCGGTCTCAACTTCATTTAACACTTAGTTATACCATGACTTCATAGTCATCCAAGCAGATCCAGGTAACCACCTATAGCTCGTAGGTGACAGGAAATCACCTGACTTCTACCGGTCTAAGCCAGCTAAGCATTGACTCGACTGCGGATACCAGGGTAACAAGGATATAGTATAACAAAGGTAAGCAAGGTAAAATGCAGCAACGGTTGCAAACAACTCCTGAACGTAATGCATCAATTTAAAGTAAAGTATTTAATTAAATAATTGCAAACCAGGAGAAAAATGCTCCGGGGCTTGCCTCTCTCGAAGGAGCTCGGACGGTGATCGGGGCACTCCGGAAGTTCCTCAACGTCCTCCTCGTCGGCTTCTGGCACTTCCTGCTGCTGCACCTCGAGCTGCTCCTCTGGCTCCTTGGGTACGATGACTGGGTTCTCGGTTTGTGATCCTATATGATGCAATGCGCGTAAGTGATTATGCAAACAGTGCATCGAAGGAGATGAATGCAATGGATATGTTGAAATGCAAGGTAGTCAACATCATCCAAGAAACTATACTATAAGCACATGTCATCTACTGCATTCTCTTCTACTACTAATATGTTAAGTTAACATATCTTATGAAATGCTTCAAGGATACACCAAAGCTTTACTACTTTCTTAATCACACTTAAAGCAACACTTGCTTAAACCCTAATTAATAATAGGTTTGAATAGCAACATATATTTCTGATGCTCCTAAAAATCTGAGAAAATTACAGTAGCATAATACTACCCTAAACAGACTACCATAAAAATTTCATGGCATTTGGATAAGTAAACTATCCTACACAAAAATGACAAGCTATAGCATAAAAATGAGCATGGAATTACTTTGTACTATGAAAAGTGTCAAACAACAGAATTAATATTTTTCCTAGGTTCTTCATAGCATATAATGACTGTCCAAAAATTACCACATGCATGTTTTATACAAAGTTTGCTCTCTTAGCAAAAATAACAAAAATCAGCCATTAAAGGCACTTGAACTACACCTAAAAATTTTCCCACAGCACATGCATGAAACATATTTTTCCTAGGAAGTACATGACCTAAGAAGATTAACAAACTTGAAATCATATTTTTCTGCAGACTATAGATTTTTCTACATATTTTTCAAGTTATCAGCAATATCCATGATTAAATAAAATCCTACAGAAAAGTATCCCAAAAATGACATGCAAAAATTTTCCCAAGTAGATCTGATGATAAGGAACCTAGAAAAATTTGTTTCAACAAATTTGGAGCAAGTTTGATCACCCAAACAATTTTCAAACCATTTCAGATTTCAATTAACAAATAATAAATGGAAATCAATTTATTTAAGAAATACTGGGCCGGCCCGTGGGGAACAGCTGGCCCACGGCCACAACCGGCCTGCGCGGCCCATGCGCGAGGGAGGGGAGACGGCCCAATAGGGCGTCAGCCACGGCCTGGCTCGGCCTGGCCAGCCGAGGCAGGGTGCCTCGCCGGGGCGCGCGCTGGCGCGACAGCGCGGCTCGGCCGGCGGCCATCTCCGGCCACGGCAGCGCAAACAAGCGAGCGCAGGAGGTTCACGAGGCAATGGCGAAAGCGAGCAGGCAGCTAAGCATGGCTGAGAAGGGGAGGAAGGGGACGCTCCACGGCGGCCAAGCACGGCGGCGCCATGGACGTCGGTGGCGAGGCGCGGGGAAGCTCACCCTGGGCTCGGAAGGCGGCGCAAGCGCGAGTGTGAGCCGAAGGGAGGCGAGGCAGAGTTGTGGGCGCGAGCAATCGAGGAATGGCGCGGTGGTGCGGGAGCTTGACGCCGGTGGAGCTGCGGGCCGGCGAGGGCGGAGCTCGGGCGCTCGGCTCTGGAGGGGAAGAAGAGGAAGCGCGGGCGCGAGTGAGCGAGCGCACGGGCACTGGCAGTTGAAGGCGGGCGTGTGGGCACGGTGTTAGGCCGCGGCTGCCGCGCGGCGGGTGACGCCGGCATGCGGTCGCCACGCGGCGGACGTTCTCTGCCGCGGTCGTGGCGTGGCGCGGCGACCAGCAGGGGAACGGCGCGGCGCGCGGGAGAAGGGCCAGCGCGCGGAGCTGGGCTGGGCCGGGGCGATGTGGGCCGGCGCGGGAGACGCGCGAGGTGCGCAGCTGGCGGGGACGCGGGCCAGGCCGGCTTCGGCAGACGGGCCAGAAACGAGGCGCAAGGCCCACGAAGGTAAAAACAAGATTTCTCAAATTAATTTGAATTCCTTTTTCATTCAAACGAATTTTTGGACTAAATCAAAGCAGTTTCAAACTTTGGGCCAAAAACAAAAGTTGCTCAAAATTTTATCCTCTACAACTTTGATTTTAAGACCAACGTCCAATTCATTATAGATTTTGAATTATACAATTAAAGTCAATTTTGACTTAAACCCTAATGTTTGGAGAATTATTTTTAAAGCAAAATTTGACAAAAATTCAAATACAAACTGTGCTCCAAAAATTGTGATAAACAATTCTAGATGATTTACAATCCTAACCAAACAAGTTCTACTAACCTAGCAAACAAAATCAGGGCAAAACAATTCTTAAACTGGTATATGCAACATTCAGGTTTCACACACGTTTCAGATGTTTCAAAACAATGTTTCAATTGGTATGCACATGATTAAGCATGTAGGATTTGGATGCTTGATGATGCATGATATGCGTGATTTGTAGTGCCTAAATGTAGGCATAACACCGAGGTGTTACTGCCCTCCCCCCTTATAAAAATATTGTCCCGAGATTTGGGTTACGAACCATTTGTTATAAAATTCTTCATAAGCTTTTTGTAGATACTCTCCTGTTTCCCAAGTTGCATCTCCCTCATCATGATGATCCCACTGTATCTTGTATGTTTTCACCACACTATTCCGAGTAGCACGTTCCTTAGTGTCTAACACCCGGACTGGTTGCTCACGATACACCAACTCTGATTTGAGTTGAATACCTCGAGGTTCTATTCTTTCCTCTGGAACACGCAAACATTTCTTGAGATGTGATACATGGAAAACTGGGAAAACGGTACTCATTGTCTCAGGTAACTCTAACTTGTAAGCTACCGGACCTCTTCGTTCTAAGATCTTGTATGGTCCTACGAATCTCGCGGCAAGCTTCCTTCGGATTCCAAACCTTTTCTTCTTCATTGGCGTGACTTTCAGATAAACATAGTCACCAACTTCAAACATAAGGGGTCTCCTTCTTTTGTCTGCATAGCTTTTCTGACGTGATTGGGCAGCTTTCATATTCTGCTAAATAATATGAACTTTCTTCTCGGCTTCTTCTACAAAGTCAATGCCATAATACCTTCTATCACCAGGCTCGACCTAATTCAATGGTGTTCTACATTTTCTGCCATACAAAGCTTTGAATGGGGCCATCTTGATGCTTTCTTGATAACTATTATTATAAGAAAATTCAGCTAGCGGTAACCATGACTCCCATGATCCCTTAGAAGACAATACACAGGCTCTTAACATATCTTCCAAAACAGCATTCACTCGTTCAGTCTGACCATCTGTCTGAGGATGATAAGCGGTACTGCGAATCAAACTAGTTCCTAAGCCTTTATGTAAATGTTCCCAAAAATGAGCCATGAACTGCGAGCCTCTATCAGATACTATGGTCTTTGGTATACCATGCAACCTCACAACCTCTGTGATATACCTCTCGGCATATTGAGGTGGTCGATAGTCTATTTTGACAGGCAAGAAATGAGCGGTCTTGGTAAGACGATCCACAATTACCCATATCGAATCATGTCCTTTTTGAGTAGTGGGCAAACCCATGATAAAATCCATACTTATATCGTCCCACTTCCAACTAGGGACTGATAAGGGTTGCAACATACCGGCAGGTTTCATGTGAATTGCTTTCACTCGACAACATGTGTCACATCTGACAACATATGCTGTAATTTCTTTCTTCATTTTGGTCCACCAATAGCGAGATCTTAGTTCTTGATACATCTTACTACTTCCGGGATGGATAGATAGCTTAGAAAAGTGAGCTTCATCCATGAGCTTATTCCTAAGCTCTCGATCCTTGGGAACCACAAGACGGTTGTCAAACCACAACACGCCCTGTTCATCCACTTTAAAGTGTTGAGACGGCTTTTCTTTTATTTTCTCTTTGATATGGAATATTCCCTTATCGGTTTTCTGACCTTCTATTATCTTACTTTCCAAAGAGCAACTAATCTGAATACTATGTAACACAGCAGGATGCATTAGATCGAACCCATCTTCAAGTAATGGCTGCACATTTAAATAATGTGACTTTCTGCTCAAAGCATCTGCCACTACATTGGCTTTACTAGGATGATATTGCACATTCAAGTTGTAATCCTTGATCAATTCCAACCATCTACGCTGTCTCATGTTTAGCTCTGGTTGGGTAAAGATATACTTAAGACTCTTGTGATCCGTGAAAATATTGCACACATTACCAAGTAGGTAATGTCTCCAAATTTTTAGGGCGTGCACAACTGCAGCAAGTTCAAGATCATGTGTTGGATAGTTGACCTCGTGCTTTCTCAATTGACGTGATGCATAAGCTATGACTCTCCTTTCTTGCATAAGAACACAACCCAATCCAGTCTTCGATGCGTCGCAAAACACATCAAATGGTTTCCCAATATCTGGTTGTGCTAGAACAGGAGCAGTGGTCAACAGTTTCCGCAAAGTGTGGAAAGCTGCTTCACACTCTTCTGTCCACACAAACTTATGATCCTTCTGAAGGAGGCTTGTCATCGGTTTGGCGATCTTCGAGAAATCTGGTATAAAGCGACGGTAATAACCCGCTAGTCCTAAGAAACTTCTAATCTCAGGAACTGTGGTCGGTGCTTTCCAATTCATAACTTCTTGCACCTTACTTGGATCGACTGAAACTCCATTCTCTGACAGAATGTGACCAAGAAAAGGAACTTCCTTCAACCAGAATTCGCATTTGCTAAACTTAGCATACAATTGATGGTCTCTAAGTCTGGTCAAGACAGTTCTCAGATGCTCTTCGTGATCTTTCTCATTCTCGGAGTACACCAGAATATCGTCGATGAACACTACCACAAACTTATCCAATTCTGGCATGAAAACTGTATTCATCAAAAACATAAAGTATGCAGGAGCATTTGTCAAGCCAAAAGACATGACAAGATACTCATACAACCCGTATCTAGTGGAAAATGCAGTTTTCGGTATATCCTGTGGCCTAATCTTAATCTGATAATAACCGGATCTCAAATCTATTTTTGAGAACACCCTGGCCTTGGATAATTGGTCAAACAGAACATCAATATGTGGCAAGGGATATTTATTCTTGATGGTCACAGCATTGAGTGGCCTATAATCTACGCACATTCTCAACGTGCCCTCTTTCTTCTTTTTCACAAACAAAGCGGGACATCCCCATTCAGACTTGCTTGGCCGAATAAACCCCTTTTTTGACAAATCTTCTAATTGCTTCTTCAGCTCAGCTAACTCATCTGGAGGCATCCGATAGGGTCTCCTTGAAATCGGAGCTGTTCCGGGGACTAGCTCAATTCCAAACTCAATCTCCCTATCTGGCGGAAGACCAGGTAGCTCATCCGGGAATACGTCCTGGGAATTCACACACTACCGGAATCTGATGAATAGGAATGACTGCCGTAGCACATGTAACACTTATAAGGTCTGTTCTTCGAGGCAATGGTACTTGGAAAGTACCCTCACCCAGGGGATCCTTAAGGGTAAGTACTCGACTTCCTGTATCTATGACTGCTCCCCAATCCTTCATCCAATTCATCCCTATAATGACATCCAAAACTAATCCAGGCATAACTATTAAGTTCACTCGGAACTTCCTGCTACCTAATTCAAGGGTTGCCCCTCGAACCATCCGGTTGGTCAAAACATCAGCCCCTGCTGAACTTATACGGTAACCATAACCCAATTCTGTGCATAGTTGTTCATGTTTCTGTGCAAATGCTTGACTCATAAAAGAATGCGATGATCCAGAATCAAATAGAACAACTGCAGGGTTTTCGTTGACAGGAAACTTACCAGCAGTGATGGGCTCTCCCTCTAGGAATTTCATCCACTGTTGTACTATGCACTCTAGCATTATAAGTCTGCTGCTTCTTCTTAGGCGGGTACGGACAAAACCTCGAGAAATGACCGGGTTGATCACAGTTATAGCAGGGTCCTCTCACTGTCCCGGCAGATCCCACAGCTCCCTTGGAACTGCCTTGCACCGCAGTCGCGGCTGCTTTGTTGGGCTGTACTGTCCATCTTGTACGGCTTTTGAGGCTCCACGGAAATTCTGGCTTCTTGGCTGAGGTGGCCGGAATCTAGCGCCAGGTGCCGATGGGCGATATGAAGGATGACCTCCCATAGGTGCTCTAGCTTGAGATGGCCCACCTTCAAAGGCTCTCTTGCGTGTCTTGGCTGCGGTACTAGTCGTTGTTATTCTTCTCCTGCTTCAGACAGTCGCTGATGAAGTCATTGAATCTGACGCGGTTGTTGGTACCAACATGCTTCATCATTTTTGGATTGAGACCCCTCTTAAAACTGGCTATCCTTTTGGCATCTGTGTCAACCATGTCGGGAGCATAGCGACACAAGTTGTTGAAGGCATGTAGGTATTGCGTCACGGTTTTGGTGCCCTTGGTTCAACGCCAGAAACTCTCCCAACTTCATCTCGGTCAGCCCTGGTGGAATATAGGCTCCACGGAAGGCCTCAGCAAACTCTCTCCAAGAAATCTGAGCATTTGGAGGGAAGGTAGTACGATGGTGCTTCCACCACATTCCCGCCGGTCCTTGCAATTGAAGTGCAGCATACTCCGTTTTTAGAACCTCAGTCATCCTCAACACACGGAATTTATCTTCCATAGTGTTGATCCATTCCTCAGCATCGAGTGGCTCTGTTGCTTCCTTGAATACTGGCGGCCTGGTGTCCATGAAATCTTTGAAGCTGCTATATTGGTTCACTCCCATGCCACCACCTTGATTGTTACCACGTTGAACATTGTTGGCGATGGTTCGAAGAAGATCCTCCATGTTCTTCTGGGATTGTTCCGCGTTGCGCTGACTCCCGAGCAGCTGTGCGAGGAACATCTCGGGGGTAAACGGGGGAGGAGGTGGCAAATGCGGTTCATGGGGAGGTTCATTGTTGTTGCCATGGTTTCCACCACCACCACCACCACCGGTCCCCGTACCGTTGGCACCGGGCTCAGCGGCCTCATACGTGGTTCGGCGAGTGTTTGTCATCTGCATATTTCAGCAACAAGTAACGATTGAGTGAAGCTGTAATAATTGCGAGTGAAGGAAAAATTTATGCCGTACTGAATTTACTGGAGAGAATAAACTTCATACAATAAAACAGAGGCACAACCATCGCATCCCAATTAAAACAACAGCACTTAATCGAATTGCTTCAACGGCGAACATCGCGTCCATACAATCACATTGCCAGCATACATACACTGGACTTTTTATGCGTTCAGATATCGCATTCGAAAATCAAGTTCCAACCACATGCCAAGTCTCATACGTTCGTAAGCAACATACGATAGATTACGTGCCAACAAAAGAAATGCCATCGCGACGAGACCTAGATACTAGCGCAAGGCAACTAGCCTACTCCTCGGGGCCATCATCGGGATCAGGAGACGTCACCATCGCGTCCAGGTGAAACTGCAGGCTCATCCTGGTTGTCGTCGTCGATGTCCATGCCAGCGGCATTCGATGGAGCATATGGGCCAACCCCATTGTAGAGCGCGTGAAACTCCTCGTGCAAGTAGCCGTTGTATTCCTCTAGCTCATCGACCCTCTGCAGCAGAAGGTTTCTTGCGTTCCAGGCTTCATTCCTTTCCTGAACCAGCTGTCCAATCATGCGGTCTGCATTGTTGTTGGCTTGAGTCAACGTATGCACCCGCTGCATAGCTCTATCACCTCTCTCAACCGCCTGATCTCTCTGTAAGTTCATATCAGCCAACTGCTCCTGCAAGCTAGCTATAGCACGTGCCTGTCTCTTCTTCTGCTTCCTCCCTTTGAGCTTATCCTCACTACGCAAGCCAGTCAAAGTCCAGTAGGTACTCTCGAGACCCTCATACGCTCTGATGGCGGCGAACATAGCACTCATCGCCTGGTTGTCGCTAGCCTGTCCTTCAGCTGGACCTCTGACCAATGCACTTCCCTGAGGCTGAACCCAAATGGCATCACGAGGATCATCCCTAGGAAAAGTACCAGCTAGGGCTGCTGCAAGCTCACTGGGAAATCTGCTCATAATGTCTCTGATGACACGGAAGGCTGCTCCCTCTGCACCCTCAACCGGAGTGCGACCCTCAAACTCCAAATGCCAACCATCCCAATCTGGAGCACCACCGAGAGCAGGAACCATGATATCCACCACTGCAAGTCCATCATCTGCTAACTGGTTCTCATTCCAAGAGTACACCGGCTCTTGACCCTCTGGGTACCCCACATCATGGAGCACTCTCCAAAGCAAAGTTGGCATGCCAAACTCGCTCAAGAAGGTGTTCGTGGTGCGGTGCTCCCTCAGGGCCAACAGGACGTCGGGGTGCTCTTCCTCCGGTGGACTTACGGGCGGTCTGCTTCGTGCGGGCCATCTGTAGCAAAAAGTTCTTTTATTACTTCGGGGAAACATATTTTTGGTGATATCTCTTTTATCAAAATGAGATAATCAATTTATAAGGGGAGGAATGCATGAGATGAATGAAATGCACAAGTAACATGATGTATGTACGTGCCATACGTTCTCACAAACTTAGGAAATAAATAATTTCTAATGACGAATTCGGTGGCATAACAACGATCTCTCAAATACGTAGCTAATACGTTCTACACGATAGCATTGTTATGTACCTACAGAAGATTCATTTCAGCCCAATTCCCAATGAATGCATAAAAGCAGTAAAATTTTTATCTACACGCTCTACACGAATCCCCAGATACGTGTACCACGGTAGTAACTACCCGAACCATCGTCCTATTGACGGCATCGCCTCCACAGATAGGAAGACCCATACATGAGATACCTTTGTAAAACATGCGTAGAACATGTAATTACTCCAGCATCATATAAGCATTCACCCTAGATCGGTGGTGTATCCGATCATGCTCTCACAACTCACACTTACCGAGGCGTAGAGGCAAATGATCCATTCATTACCACTCAACCAAGTGGCACTCATACAATAGCACGCCGTATGAGCGACGAAAGAGAAATATGATGCAAGAACCCCAGTCAGTACTTAATTAAGCCACCTAAAGTCCTTAACTGGGCATAAAGGATATGATCACTGGCACACTTTATAGTTTTAAAATCACGTTTTTCAAATGCCTTTTTGTTTTAAATACACTTGTGAACAGTAACACGCTAAACCATGCTCTGATACCAGCTGTGATAGAACCGACCAATTATACAAAATTAAGTAAGAAAATCATCCACTAGAGCAAACGATTGAGCAAACTTAAGCCCGTATAACCCGGTAGTCCGTGAAATCACGAAGGATTTCAAACCAACTCGTGTCCCAGCCATGATCGTAATAAGTTTAGCGGTCACCATCACATATTACATAAAAGTTCACAATCTCAGATAGATCAGAGTTTAAACATAGTTATTACAAACCAGTTCGAATAAAAGTAGCGGAAGTCATTTGTTCAAACCACACATACTCACGTGGAGTTTAAATATAGTGCTAGCGAATGATCATCTCCAACAAAAGCATCAGATGAGATGGAAGGAATGACCATGCCCATGGTCCTAAGCATCACCCATCGCAGGATAAAGGCAGTTGATACAGTAGCCGTAATACATCTGCCCATCTACAACAATTGGGAATAAAACCCTGAGTACGAGAAGGTACTTAGCCAGACTTACCCGACATAACCGAAAATAAATGACACCAAGGATTATGAAGGGCTTTATAGTAGGGTAGCTGACTCATTTGCAAAAAGAAGCATTTTTAGCATTTCAAGAACCTGTCTAAAAGCATTATTGCCAAGTTAATTATTATTAACCTGTCAACTAGGTTTGCACCTATACTAGAGTAAACATGTGATTAAGCAGATAATGATAACCAATGATCATTAAACAACTTCCATACTGTCATATTCACTATAACTGTCCAAGTGTTCCATAACATTTACTACGATGAAGTAACTCAAGTCAAGTGCTCACTATCTAGGAGCGATGGCGATTCGAATCGATTCCTAACCAGCTGGTGATTTATTCCTTACACAAACCTCACTCACCCGCTAAAGTGAGATATTGATCACCGAGTCAACTTTCCAGGAATCTCGAGTTTGCCAGGAACCACATGTACCCGGGGGCCGACCTGACTGCACTTTGGTCTTATCATCCCGCCCCCGTGTCCTACCACACCTGCTCCGGCACAGTGCGTTGCGGGCAATCTACTCGGCCCGAAAAATCTCCCAGCTTCGCGGTCGGAAGGTACTTTATCCGGCCAGCTAAATGTAAGGCATGCGTTCAACATGACTCGAGGCCCAACAACGGTCGATCCTTAATCGACACAGACGGAAAGCACTACAGTCCAAAACTCTGCAAGTCTCCGTCCGGTCTCAACTTCATTTAACACTTAGTTATACCATGACTTCATAGTCATCCAAGCAGATCCAGGTAACCACCTATAGCTCGCAGGTGACAGGAAATCACCTGACTTCTATCGGTCTAAGCCAGCTAAGCATTGACTCGACTGCGGATACCAGGGTAACAAGGATATAGTATAACAAAGGTAAGCAAGGTAAAATGCAGCAACGGTCGCAAACAACTCCTGAACGTAATGCATCAATTTAAAGTAAAGTATTTAATTAAATAATTGCAAACCGGGAGAAAAATGCTCCGAGGCTTGCCTCTCTCTAAGGAGCTCGGATGGTGATCGGGGCACTCCGGAAGTTCCTCAACGTCCTCCTCGTTGGCTTCTGGCACTTCCTGCTGCTGCACCTCGAGCTGCTCCTCTGGCTCCTCGGGTACGACGACTGGGTTCTCGGTTTGCGATCCTGTATGATGCAATGCGCGTAAGTGATTATGCAAACGGTGCATCGAAGGAGATGAATGCAATGGATATGTTGAAATGCAAGGTAGTCAACATCATCCAAGAAACTATACTATAAGCACATGTCATCTACTGCATTCTCTTCTACTACTAATATGTTAAGTTAACATATCTTATGAAATGCTTCAAGGATACACCAAAGCTTTACTACTTTCTTAATCACACTTAAAGCAACACTTGCTTAAACCCTAATTAATAATAGGTTTGAATAGCAACATATATTTCTGATGCTCCTAAAAATCTGAGAAAATTACAGTAGCATAATACTACCCTAAACAGACTACCATAAAAATTTCATGGCATTTGGATAAGTAAACTATCCTACACAAAAATGACAAGCTATAGCATAAAAATGAGCATGAAATTACTTTGTACTATGAAAAGTGTCAAACAACAGAATTAATATTTTTCCTAGGTTCTTCATAGCATATAATGACTGTCCAAAAATTACCACATGCATGTTTTATACAAAGTTTGCTCTCTTAGCAAAAATAACAAAAATCAGCCATTAAAGGCACTTGAACTACACCTAAAAATTTTCCCACAGCACATGCATGAAACATATTTTTCCTAGGAAGTACATGACCTAAGAAGATTAACAAACTTGAAATCATATTTTTCTGCAGAATATAGATTTTTCTACATATTTTTCAAGTTATCAGCAATATCCATGATTAAATAAAATCCTACAGAAAAGTATCCCAAAAATGACATGCAAAAATTTTCCCAAGTAGATCTGATGATAAGGAACCTAGAAAAATTTGTTTCAACAAATTTGGAGCAAGTTTGATCACCCAAACAATTTTCAAACCATTTCAGATTTCAATTAACAAATAATAAATGGAAATCAATTTATTTAAGAAATATTGGGCCGGCCCGTGGGGAACAGCTGGCCCACGGCCACAACCGGCCTGCGCGGCCCATGCGCGAGGGAGGGGAGACGGCCCAACAGGGCGTCAGCCCACGGCCTGGCTCGGCCTAGCCAGTCGAGGCAGGGTGCCTCGCCGGGGCGCGCGCTGGCGCGATGGCGCGGCTCGGCCAGCGGCCGGTGGCCATCTCCGGCCACGGCAGCGCAAACAAGCGAGCGCAGGAAGTTCGCGAGGCAATGGCGAAAGCGAGCAGGCAGCTAAGCATGGCTGAGAAGGGGAGGAAGGGGACGCTCCACGGTGGCCGAGCACGGCGGCGCCATGGACGTCGGTGGCGAGGCGCGGGGAAGCTCACCCTGGGCTCGGAAGGCGGCGCAAGCGCGAGCGTGAGCCGAAGGGAGGCGAGGCGGAGTTGTGGGCGTGAGCAATCGAGGAATGGCGCGGTGGTGCGGGAGCTTGACGCCGGCGGAGCTGCGGGTGCGGCGAGGGCGGAGCTCGGGCGCTCGGCTCTGGAGGGGGTGAAGAGGAAGCGCGGGCGCGAGTGAGCGAGCGCACGGGCACTGGCAGTTGATGGCGGGCGCGTGGGCACGGTGTCAGGCCGCGGCTGCCGCGCGGCGGGTGACGCCGGCATGCGATCGCCACGCGGCGGACGTTCTCTACCGTGGTCATGGCGTGGCGCGGCGACCAGCAGGGGAACGGCGCGGCGCGTGGGAGAAGGGCTAGCGCACGGAGCTGGGCTGGGCCGGGGCGATGTGGGCCGGCGCGGGAGACGCGCGAGGCGCGCGGCTGGCGGGGACGCGGGCCAGGCCGGCTTCGGCAGACGGGCCAAAAACGAGGCGCAAGGCCCACGAAGGTAAAAACAAGATTTCTCAAATTAATTTGAATTCCTTTTTCATTCAAACGAATTTTTGGACTAAATCAAAGTAGTTTCAAACTTTGGGCCAAAAACAAAAGTTGCTCAAAATTTTATCCTCTACAACTTTGATTTTAAGACCAACGTCCAATTCATTATAGATTTTGAATTATACAATTAAAGTCAATTTTGACTTAAACCCTAATGTTTGGAGAATTATTTTTAAAGCAAAATTTGACAAAAATTCAAATACAAACCATGCTCCAAAAATTGTGATAAACAATTCTAGATGATTTACAATCCTAACCAAACAAGTTCTACTAACCTAGCAAACAAAATCAGGGCAAAACAATTCTTAAACTGGTATATGCAACATTCAGGTTTCACGCACGTTTCAGATGTTTCAAAACAATGTTTCAATTGGTATGCACATGATTAAGCATGTAGGATTTGGATGCTTGATGATGCATGATATACGTGATTTGTAGTGCCTAAATGTAGGCATAACACCGGGGTGTTACAGAGGTAGTGTTAGCGCCCGAGCAAGATTGGTGCATGGTTTGCACTAGACGTACCATAGGCTCAGAAATCATTTTGGTCGCACCCGATGGTACCACTAGGTGACAGGCTCAAGTGGAAGCTCATTTCGGTACGTTTGGAGATAGTGCTAATCTTGACGCAAGATAGGTGCACGGTTCTCGTCGAACATACCATAGGCTAGGAAATCATTTTGGATGCACCCGATGGTGCTCCTTTGTGACATCGGTCATGTGGAATCTCACTTCTTTCCGTTTGGATACAGTGTTAGTGTCGGTGCAAGCTAGGTGCATGGTTTGCGCTAGACGTACCATAGGCTCTGAGATCATTTTGGACGCAACCGATGGTACCACTAGGTACAAGGCTCAAGTGGAAGCTTGTTTCGGTCCGCTTAGAGATAGTGCAAATCTTGACGCAAGATAGGTGCACGGTTTGCGTCGAACGTAACATAGGCTTGGAAATCATTTTGCATGCACCCGATGGAGCTCCTTGGTGATGTGGTCTTATGGAATCTCTCTTCTTTCTGTTTGGAGGTAGTGTTAGCGTTGGTGCAAGATAGGTGCATGGTTTGCACTAGACGTACCATAGGGTCAGAAATCGTTTTGGTCGCACCCGATGGTACCACTAGGTGACGATGCACAAGTGGAAGCTCATTTCGTTATGTTTGGAGACAGTGCTAACCTTGATGCAAGATAGGTGGATAGTCTACGTCGAACGTACCATAGGCTAGGAAATCATTTTGAATGCACCCAATGGAACTCCTTGGTGACGTGGGTCAGGTGGAATCTTTCTTCTTTCTGTCTGGAGGTAGTGTTAGCGTCGGTGCAAGATAGGTGCATGGTTTGCACTAGACGTACCATAGGCTTAGAACTCATTTTGGTCGCACAAGATGGTACCACTAGGTGACGAGGCTCAAGTGGAAGCTCATTTCGGTATGTTTGGACATAGTGGTAATCATGACATAAGATAGGTGAACGGTTTGCGTCGAATGTACCATAGGCTAGGAAATCATTTTGCATGCACCCGATGGGGCTCTTTTGTGACGTGGTCATGTGGAATCTCTCTTCTTTCTATTTGGAGGTAGTGTTAGCGTCCGGGCAAGATTGGTGCATGGTTTGCACTAGACGTACCATAGGCTCAGAAATTATTTTGGTCGCACCCGATGGTACCACTAGGTGACGAGGCTCAAGTGGAAGCCCATTTTGGTGCGTTTGGAGATAGCGCTAATCCTGACACAAGATAGGTGCACGGTTTGCGTTGAAGATACCATAGGCTAGGAAATCATTTTGGATGCACCCAATGAAACTCCTAGGTGTCATGGGTCATGTAGAATGTCAGTTCTTTCCGTTTGGCGACAGTGTTTGTGTTGGTGCAAGATAGGTGTATGATTTGCGCTAGACGTACCATACGCTCTAAGATCATTTTGGACGCAACCGATGGTACCACTTGGTGACAAGGCTCAAGTGGAAGCTCATTTCGGTCCGCTTAGAGATTGTGCTAATCTTGACGCAAGATAGGTGCACGGTTTGCATCGAACATAACATAGGCTCAGAAATCATTTTGCATGCACCCGATGGAGCTCCTTGGTGATGTGGGCCATGTGGAATCTCTCGTCTTTCTGTTTGGAGGTAGTCTTGGCATCGGTGCAATATAGGTGTATGGTTTGCACTAGACGTACCATCGGCTCAGAAAATCATTTTGGTCACACCTAATGGTACCATTAGGTGACGATGCACAAGTGGAAGCTCATTTCCTTACGTTAGGAGATAGTGCTAATCTTGATGCAAGATAGGTGCATAGTTTGCGTCGAACGTACCATAGGCTTGGAAATCATTTTGGATGCACCCAATGGAACTCCTTGGTGACATGGGTCATGTGCAATCTTTCTTCTTTCCATCTGGAGGTAGTGTTAGCGTCGGGGCAAGATAGGTGCATGGTTTGCACTAGACGTACCATAGGCTCTGAAATTGTTTTGGTCGCACCCGATGGTACCACTAGGTGACGAGGCTCAAGTGGAAGCTCAATTCGGTACGTTTGGATATAGTGGTAATCTTGACGTAAGATAGGTGAACGGTTTACATCGAACGTACCATAGGCTAGGAAATCATTTTGGATGCACCCATTGGAACTCCTAGGTGACATGGGTTATGTGGAATCTCACTTCTTTCTATTTGGAGACAGTGTTAGTGTTGGTGCAAAATATGTGCATGGTTTGCGCTAGACGTACCATAGGCTCTAGGATTGTTTTGGACGCAACCGATGGTACCACTAGATGACAAGTCTCAAGTGGAAGCTCGTTTCATTCCATTTAGAGATAGTGCTAATCTTGACGCAAGATAGGTGCACAGTTTCCGTCGAACGTAACATAGGCTTGGAAATCATTTTGCATGCACCCGATGGAGCTCCTTAGTGACGTGGTCATGTGGAATCTCTCTTCTTTCTGTTTGGAGGTAGTGTTAGCGTCCGGGTAAGATTGGTGCATGGTTTGCACTAGACATACCATAGGCTCAGAAATCGTTTTGGTCGCACCCGATGGTACCACTAGGTGACAGGCTCAAGTGGAAGCTCATTTCGGTACGTTTGGAGATAGTGCTAATCTTGACGCAAGATAGGTGCACGGTTTGCGTCGAACATACCATAGGCTAGGAAATCATTTTGGATGCACCTGATGGTGCTCCTTTGTGACATCGGTCATGTGGAATCTCACTTCTTTCCGTTTGGAGACAGTGTTAGTGTCGGTGCAAGCTAGGTGCATGGTTTGCGACAGACGTACCATAGGCTCTGAGATTGTTTTGGACGCAACCGATGGTACCACTAGGTGACAAGGCTCAAGTGGAAGCTCGTTTTGGTCCGCTTAGAGATAGTGCAAATCTTGACGCAAGATAGGTGCACGGTTTGCGTCAAACATAACATAGGCTCAGAAATCATTTTGCATGCACCCGATGGAGCTCCTTGGTGATGTGGTCATGTGGAATCTCTCTTCTTTCTATTTGGAGGTAGTGTTAGCGTCGGTGCGAGATAGGTGCATGGTTTGCACTAGACGTACCATAGGCTCAGAAATCGTTTTGGTCACACCCGATGGTACCGCTAGGTGACGATGCACAAGTGGAAGCTCATTTCGTTATGTTTGGGGATAGTGCTAATCTTGATGCAAGATAGGTGCACAGTCTGCGTCAAACGTACCATAGGCTAGGAAATCATTTTGGATGCACCCAATGGAACTCCTTGGTGACGTGGGTCAGGTGGAATCTTTCTTCTTTCTGTCTGGAGGTAGTGTTAGCGTCAGTGCAAGATAGGTGCATGGTTTGCACTAGACGTACCATAGGCTTAGAACTCATTTTGGTCGCACAAGATGGTACCACTAGGTGACGAGACTCAAGTGGAAGCTCATTTTGGTACATTTGGACATAGTGGTAATCTTGACGTAAGATTGGTGAACGATTTGCGTCGAACGTACCATAGGCTAAAAAATCATTTTGGATGCACCCAATGGAACTCCTAGCTGACATGGGTTATGTGGAATCTCACTTCTTTCCATTTAGAGATAGTGTTAGTGTCGGTGCAAGATATGTGCATAGTTTGCGCTAGACGTACCATAGGCTCTGAGATCGTTTTGGACGCAACCGATGGTGCCACTAGGTGACAAGGCTCAAGTGGAAGCTCGTTTCATTCCATTTAGAGATAGTGCTAATCTTGACGCAAGATAGGTGCACAGTTTCTGTCGAACGTAACATAGGCTTGGAAATCATTTTGCATGCACCCGATGGAGCTCCTTGGTGACGTGGTCATGTGGAATCTCTCTTCTTTCTGTTTGGAGGTAGTGTTAGCGTCCGGTCAAGATTGGTGCATGGTTTGCACTAGACGTACCATAGGCTCAGAAATCGTTTTGGTCGCACCCGATGGTACCACTAGGTGACAGGCTCAAGTGGAAGCTCATTTCGGTACGTTTGGAGATAGTGCTAATCTTGACGCAAGATAGGTGCACGGTTTGCGTCGAACATACCATAGGCTAGGAAATCATTTTGGATGCACCCGATGGTGCTCCTTTGTGACATCGGTCATGTGGAATCTCACTTCTTTCTGTTTGGAGACAGTGTTAGTGTCGGTGCAAGCTAGGTGCATGGTTTGCGATAGACGTACCATAGGCTCTGAGATCGTTTTGGACGCAACCGATGGTACCACTAGGTGACAAGGCTCAAGTGGAAGCTCGTTTCATTCTGTTTAGAGATAGTGCTAATCTTGACGCAAGATAGGTGCACGGTTTGTGTCGAACGTAACATAGGCTCGGAAATCATTTTGCAAGCACCCGATGGAGCTCCTTTGTGACGTGGGTCATGTGGAATCTCTCTTCTTTCTGTTTGGAGGTAGTGTTAGCGTTGGTACAAGATCGGTGCATGGTTTGCACTAGACGTACCATAGACTCAGAAATCGTTTTGGTCGCACCCGATGGTACCACAAGGTGACGATGCTCAAGTGGAAGCTCATTTCGGTATGTTTGGAGATAGTGCTAGTCTTAACGCAAGATAGGTGAGCGGTTTGCGTCGAATGTACCATAGGCTAGGAAATCATTTTGGATGCACCCAATGGAACTCCTAGGTGACGTGGGTTATGTGGAATCTCACTTCTTTCAGTTTGGAGACAGCGTTAGTGTCAGTGCAAGATAGGTGCATGGTTTGCGCTAGACGTAACATAGGCTCTAAGATCATTTTGGATGCAACCGATGGTACCACTAGGTGACAAGGCTCATGTGGAAGCTCGTTTCGGTCCGCTTAGAGATAGTGCTAATCTTGACGCAAGATAGGTGCACGGTTTGCGTCGAACGTAACATAGGCTCGGAAATCATTTTGCATGCACCCGATGGAGCTCCTTGGTGATGTGGGTCATGTGGAATCTGTCTTCTTTCTATTTGGAGGTAGTGTTAGCATCGGTGCAAGATAGGTGCATGGTTTGCACTAGATGTACCATAGGCTCAGAAATAGTTTTGGTCGCACCCGATGGTACCACTAGGTGACGATGCACAAGTGGAAGCTCATTTCGTTACGTTTGGAGATAGTGCTAATCTTGATGCAAGATAGGTGCACAGTTTGCGTCAAACGTACCATAGGCTAGGAAATCATTTTGGATGCACCCAATGGAACTCCTTGGTGACGTGGGTCATGTGGAATCTTTCTTCTTTCCGTCTGGAGGTAGTGCTAGCGTCGGTGCAAGATAGGTGCATGGTTTGCACTAGACATACCATAGGCTCTGAAATCATTTTGGTCGCACCCGATGGTACTAGTAAGTCACTAGGCTCAAGTGGAAGCTCATTTCGGTACATTTGGACATAGTGGTAATCTTGACGTAAGATTGGTGAACGATTTGCGTCGAACGTACCATAGGCTAAAAAATCATTTTGGATGCACCCAATGGAACTCCTAGCTGACATGGGTTATGTGGAATCTCACTTCTTTCCATTTAGAGACAGTGTTAGTGTCGGTGCAAGATATGTGCATAGTTTGCGCTAGACGTACCATAGGCTCTGAGATCGTTTTGGACGCAACCGATGGTGCCACTAGGTGACAAGGCTCAAGTGGAAGCTCGTTTCATTCCGTTTAGAGATAGTGCTAATCTTGACGCAAGATAGGTGCACAGTTTCTGTCGAACGTAACATAGGCATGGAAATCATTTTGCATGCACCCAATGGAGCTCCTTGGTGACGTGGTCATGTGGAATCTCTCTTCTTTCTGTTTGGAGGTAGTGTTAGCGTCCGGTCAAGATTGGTGCATGGTTTGCACTAGACGTACCATAGGCTCAGAAATCGTTTTGGTCGCACCCGATGGTACCACTAGGTGACAGGCTCAAGTGGAAGCTCATTTCGGTACGTTTGGAGATAGTGCTAATCTTGACGCAAGATAGGTGCACGGTTTGCGTCGAACATACCATAGGCTAGGAAATCATTTTGGATGCACCCGATGGTGCTCGTTTGTGACATCGGTCATGTGGAATCTCACTTCTTTCCGTTTGGAGACAGTGTTAGTGTCGGTGCAAGCTAGGTGCATGGTTTGCGATAGACGTACCATAGGCTCTGAGATCATTTTGGACGCAACCGATGGTACCACTAGGTGACAAGGCTCAAGTGGAAGCTCGTTTCATTCCGTTTAGAGATAGTGCTAATCTTGACGCAAGATAGGTGCACGGTTTGTGTCGAACGTAACATAGGCTCGGAAATCATTTTGCAAGCACCCGATGGAGCTCCTTTGTGACGTGGGTCATGTGGAATCTCTCTTCTTTCTGTATGGAGGTAGTGTTAGCGTTGGTACAAGATAGGTGCATGGTTTGCACTAGACATACCATAGACTCAGAAATCGTTTTGGTCGCACCCGATGGTACCACAAGGTGACGATGCTCAAGTGGAAGCTCATTTCGGTATGTTTGGAGATAGTGCTAATCTTAACGCAGGATAGGTGAGCGGTTTGCGTCGAGTGTACCATAGGCTAGGAAATCATTTTGGATGCACCCAATGGAACTCCTAGGTGACGTGGGTTATGTGGAATCTCACTTCTTTCGGTTTGGAGACAGCGTTAGTGTCAGTGCAAGATAGGTGCATGGTTTGCGCTAGACGTAACATAGGCTCTAAGATCATTTTGGATGCAACCGATGGTACCACTAGGTGACAAGGCTCAAGTGGAAGCTCGTTTCGGTCCGCTTAGAGATAGTGCTAATCTTGACGCAAGATAGGTGCACGGTTTGCGTCGAACGTAACATAGGCTCGGAAATCATTTTGCAAGCACCCGATGGAGCTCCTTGGTGATGTGGGTCATGTGGAATCTCTCTTCTTTCTATTTGGAGGTAGTGTTAGCGTCGGTGCAAGATAGGTGCATGGTTTGCACTAGACATACCATAGACTCAGAAATCGTTTTGGTCGCACCCGATGGTACCACTAGGTGACGATGCACAAGTGGAAGCTCATTTCGTTACGTTTGGAGTAGTGCTAATCTTGATGCAAGATAGGTGCACAGTTTGCGTCGAACGTACCATAGGCTAGGAAATCATTTTGGATGCACCCAATGGAACTCCTTGGTGACGTGGGTCATGTGGAATCTTTCTTCTTTCCATCTAGAGGTAGTGTTAGTGTCGGTGCAAGATAGGTGCATGGTTTGCACTAGACGTACCATAGGCTCAGAAATCGTTTTGGTCGCACCCGATGGTACCACTAGGTGACAAGGCTCAAGTGGAAGCTCATATCATTCCGTTTAGAGATTGTGCTAATCTTGACGCAAGATAGGTGCACGGTTTGTGTCGAACGTAACATAGGCTCGGAAATCATTTTGCAAGCACCCGATGGAGCTCCTTTGTGACGTGGGTCATGTGGAATCTCTCTTCTTTCTGTATGGAGGTAGTGTTAGCGTTGGTACAAGATAGGTGCATGGTTTGCACTAGACATACCATAGACTCAGAAATCATTTTGGTCGCACCCGATGGTACCACAAGGTGACGATGCTCAAGTGGAAGCTCATTTCGGTATGTTTGGAGATAGTGCTAATCTTAACGCAAGATATGTGAGCGGTTTGCGTCGAGTGTACCATAGGCTAGGAAATCATTTTGGATGCACCCAATGGAACTCCTAGGTGACGTGGGTTATGTGGAATCTCACTTCTTTCGGTTTGGAGACAGCATTAGTGTCAGTGCAAGATAGGTGCATGGTTTGCGCTAGACGTAACATAGGCTCTAAGATCATTTTGGATGCAACCGATGGAACCACTAGGTGACAAGGCTCAAGTGGAAGCTCGTTTCGGTCCGCTTAGAGATAGTGCTAATCTTGACGCAAGATAGGTGCACGGTTTGCGTCGAACGTAACATAGGCTCGGAAATCATTTTGCAAGCACCCGATGGAGCTCCTTGGTGATGTGGGTCATGTGGAATCTCTCTTCTTTCTATTTGGAGGTAGTGTTAGCGTCGGTGCAAGATAGGTGCATGGTTTGCACTAGACGTACCATAGACTCAGAAATCGTTTTGGTCACACCCGATGGTACCACTAGGTGACGATGCACAAGTGGAAGCTCATTTCGTTACGTTTGGAGTAGTGCTAATCTTGATGCAAGATAGGTGCACAGTTTGCGTCGAACGTACCATAGGCTAGGAAATCATTTTGGATGCACCCAATGGAACTCCTTGGTGACGTGGGTCATGTGGAATCTTTCTTCTTTCCATCTAGAGGTAGTGTTAGTGTCGGTGCAAGATAGGTGCATGGTTTGCACTAGACGTACCATAGGCTCAGAAATCGTTTTGGTCGCACCCGATGGTACCACTAGGTGACAAGGCTCAAGTGGAAGCTCGTTTCATTCCGTTTAGAGATTGTGCTAATCTTGACGCAAGATAGGTGCACGGTTTGTGTCGAACGTAACATAGGCTCGGAAATCATTTTGCAAGCACCCGATGGTCCTCCTTTGTGATGTGGGTCATGTGGAATCTCTCTTCTTTCTGTTTGGAGGTAGTGTTAGCGTTGGTACAAGATAGGTGCATGGTTTGCACTAGACGTACCATAGACTCAGAAATTGTTTTGGTCGCACCCGATGGTACCACAAGGTGACGATGCTCAAGTGGAAGCTCATTTTGGTATGTTTGGAGATAGTACTAATCTTAACGCAAGATAGGTGAGCGGTTTGCGTCGAATGTACCATA
This sequence comes from Miscanthus floridulus, assembly GCF_019320115.1. Taxonomy (NCBI): domain Eukaryota; kingdom Viridiplantae; phylum Streptophyta; class Magnoliopsida; order Poales; family Poaceae; genus Miscanthus; species Miscanthus floridulus. The sequence goes on along the minus strand of NC_089590.1, from coordinate 27,557,681 downwards.
GGCTAGGAAATCATTTTGGATGCACCCAATGGAACTCCTAGGTGACGTGGGTTATGTGGAATCTCACTTCTTTCGGTTTGGAGACAGCGTTAGTGTTAGTGCAAGATAGGTGCATGGTTTGCGCTAGACGTAACATAGGCTCTAAGATCATTTTGGATGCAACCGATGGTACCACTAGGTGACAAGGCTCAAGTGGAAGCTCGTTTCGGTCCGCTTAGAGATAGTGCTAATCTTGACGCGAGATAGGTGCACGGTTTGCGTCGAACGTAACATAGGCTCGGAAATCATTTTGCATGCACCCGATGGAGCTCCTTGGTGATGTGGGTCATGTGGAATCTGTCTTCTTTCTGTTTGGAGGTAGTGTTAGCGTCGGTGCAAGATAGGTGCATGGTTTGCACTAGATGTACCATAGGCTCAGAAATAGTTTTGGTCGCACCCGATGGTACCACTAGGTGACGATGCACAAGTGGAAGCTCATTTCGTTACGTTTGGAGATAGTGCTAATCTTGATGCAAGATAGGTGCACAGTTTGCGTCAAACGTACCATAGGCTAGGAAATCATTTTGGATGCACCCAATGGAACTCCTTGGTGACGTGGGTCATGTGGAATCTTTCTTCTTTCCGTCTAGAGGTAGTGCTAGCGTCGGTGCAAGATAGGTGCATGGTTTGCACGAGACATACCATAGGCTCAGAAATCATTTTGGTCGCACCCGATGGTACTAGTAAGTGACGAGGCTCAAGTGGAAGCTCATTTCGGTACGTTTGGAGATAGTGCTAATCTTGACGCAAGATAGGTGCATGGTTTGCGTTGAACATAGCATAGGCTAGGAAATCATTTTGGATGCACCCAATGGAACTCCTAGGTGACGTGGGTCATGTGGAATCTCTCTTCTTTCTGTTTGGAGGTAGTGTTAGCGTCCGGTCAAGATTGGTGCATGGTTTGCACTAGACGTACCATAGGCTCAGAAATCGTTTTGGTCGCACCCGATGGTACCACTAGGTGATAGGCTCAAGTGGAAGCTCATTTCGGTGCGTTTGGAGATAGTGCTAATCTTGACGCAAGATAGGTGCACGGTTTGCGTCGAACATACCATAGGCTAGGAAATCATTTTGGATGCACCCGATGGTGCTCCTTTGTGACATCGGTCATGTGGAATATCACTTCTTTCCGTTTGGAGACAGTGTTAGTGTCGGTGCAAGCTAGGTGCATGGTTTGCGATAGACATACCATAGGCTCTGAGATCGTTTTGGACGCAACCGATGGTACCACTAGGTGACAAGGCTCAAGTGGAAGCTCGTTTCATTCCGTTTAGAGATAGTGCTAATCTTGACGCAAGATAGGTGCACGGTTTGTGTCGAACGTAACATAGGCTCGGAAATCATTTTGCAAGCACCCGATGGAGCTCCTTTGTGACGTGGGTCATGTGGAATCTCTCTTCTTTCTGTTTGGAGGTAGTGTTAGCGTTGGTACAAGATAGGTGCATGGTTTGCACTAGACGTACCATAGACTCAGAAATCGTTTTGGTCGCACCCGATGGTACCACAAGGTGACGATGCTCAAGTGGAAGCTCATTTCGGTATGTTTGGAGATAGTGCTAATCTTAACGCAAGATAGGTGAGCGGTTTGCGTCGAATGTACCATAGGCTAGGAAATCATTTTGGATGCACCCAATGGAACTCCTAGGTGACGTGGGTTATGTGGAATCTCACTTCTTTCGGTTTGGAGACAGCGTTAGTGTTAGTGCAAGATAGGTGCATGGTTTGCACTAGACGTAACATAGGCTCTAAGATCATTTTGGATGCAACCGATGGTACCACTAGGTGACAAGGCTCAAGTGGAAGCTCATTTCGGTCCGCTTAGAGATGGTGCTAATCTTGACGCAAGATAGGTGCACGGTTTGCGTCGAACGTAACATAGGCTCGGAAATCATTTTGCATGCACCCGATGGAGCTCCTTGGTGATGTGGGTCATGTGGAATCTGTCTTCTTTCTGTTTGGAGGTAGTGTTAGCGTCGGTGCAAGATAGGTGCATGGTTTGCACTAGATGTACCATAGGCTCAGAAATAGTTTTGGTCGCACCCGATGGTACCACTAGGTGATGATGCACAAGTGGAAGCTCATTTCGTTACGTTTGGAGATAGTGCTAATCTTGATGCAAGATAGGTGCACAGTTTGCATCAAACGTACCATAGGCTAGGAAATCATTTTGGATGCACCCAATGGAACTCCTTGGTGACGTGGGTCATGTGGAATCTTTCTTCTTTCCGTCTGGAGGTAGTGCTAGCGTCGGTGCATGGTTTGCACTAGACATACCATAGGCTCAGAAATCATTTTGGTCACACCCGATGGTACTAGTAAGTGACGAGGCTCAAGTGGAAGCTCATTTCGGTACATTTGGACATAGTGGTAATCTTGACGTAAGATTGGTGAACGATTTGCGTCGAACGTGCCATAGGCTAAAAAATCATTTTGGATGCACCCAATGGAACTCCTAGCTGACATGGGTTATGTGGAATCTCACTTCTTTCCATTTAGAGACAGTGTTAGTGTCGGTGCAAGATATGTGCATAGTTTGCGCTAGACGTACCATAGGCTCTGAGATCGTTTTGGACGCAACCGATGGTGCCACTAGGTGACAAGGCTCAAGTGGAAGCTCGTTTCATTCCGTTTAGAGATAGTGCTAATCTTGACGCAAGATAGGTGCACAGTTTCTGTCGAACGTAACATAGGCTTGGAAATCATTTTGCATGCACCCGATGGAGCTCCTTGGTGACGTGGTCATGTGGAATCTCTCTTCTTTCTGTTTGGAGGTAGTGTTAGCGTTCGGTCAAGATTGGTGCATGGTTTGCACTAGACGTACCATAGGCTCAGAAATCGTTTTGGTCGCACCCGATGGTACCACTAGGTGACAGGCTCAAGTGGAAGCTCATTTCGGTACGTTTGGAGATAGTGCTAATCTTGACGCAAGATAGGTGCACGGTTTGCGTCGAACATGCCATAGGCTAGGAAATCATTTTGGATGCACCCGATGGTGCTCCTTTGTGACATCGGTCATGTGGAATCTCACTTCTTTCCATTTGGAGACAGTGTTAGTGTCGGTGCAAGCTAGGTGCATGGTTTGCGATAGACGTACCATAGGCTCTGAGATCGTTTTGGACGCAACCGATGGTACCACTAGGTGACAAGGCTCAAGTGGAAGCTCGTTTCATTCTGTTTAGAGATAGTGCTAATCTTGACGCAAGATAGGTGCACGGTTTGTGTCGAACGTAACATAGGCTCGGAAATCATTTTGCAAGCACCCGATGGAGCTCCTTTGTGACGTGGGTCATGTGGAATCTCTCTTCTTTCTGTTTGGAGGTAGTGTTAGCGTTGGTACAAGATAGGTGCATGGTTTGCACTAGACGTACCATAGACTCAGAAATCGTTTTGGTCGCACCCGATGGTACCACAAGGTGACGATGCTCAAGTGGAAGCTCATTTCGGTATGTTTGGAGATAGTGCTAATCTTAACGCAAGATAGGTGAGCGGTTTGCGTCGAATGTACCATAGGCTAGGAAATCATTTTGGTTGCACCCAATGGAACTCCTAGGTGACGTGGGTTATGTGGAATCTCACTTCTTTCGGTTTGGAGACAGCGTTAGTGTCAGTGCAAGATAGGTGCATGGTTTGCGCTAGACGTAACATAGGCTCTAAGATCATTTTGGATGCAACCGATGGTACCACTAGGTGACAAGGCTCAAGTGGAAGCTCGTTTCGGTCCGCTTAGAGATAGTGCTAATCTTGACGCAAGATAGGTGCACGGTTTGCGTCGAACGTAACATAGGCTCGGAAATCATTTTGCATGCACCCGATGGAGCTCCTTGGTGATGTGGTCATGTGGAATCTGTCTTCTTTCTGTTTGGAGGTAGTGTTAGCGTCGGTGCAAGATAGGTGCATGGTTTGCACTAGATGTACCATAGGCTCAGAAATAGTTTTGGTTGCACCCGATGGTACCACTAGGTGACGATGCACAAGTGGAAGCTCATTTCGTTACGTTTGGAGATAGTGCTAATCTTGATGCAAGATAGGTGCACAGTTTGCGTCAAACGTACCATAGGCTAGGAAATCATTTTGGATGCACCCAATGGAACTCCTTGGTGACGTGGGTCATGTGGAATCTTTCTTCTTTCCGTCTGGAGGTAGTGCTAGCGTCGGTGCATGGTTTGCACTAGACATACCATAGGCTCAGAAATCATTTTGGTCGCACCCGATGGTACTAGTAAGTGACGAGGCTCAAGTGGAAGCTCATTTCGGTACATTTGGACATAGTGGTAATCTTGACGTAAGATTGGTGAACGATTTGCGTCGAACATACCATAGGCTAAAAAATCATTTTGGATGCACCCAATGGAACTCCTAGCTGACATGGGTTATGTGGAATCTCACTTCTTTCCATTTAGAGACAGTGTTAGTGGCGGTGCAAGATATGTGCATAGTTTGCGCTAGACGTACCATAGGCTCTGAGATTGTTTTGGACGCAATCGATGGTGCCACTAGGTGACAAGGCTCAAGTGGAAGCTCGTTTCATTCCGTTTAGAGATAGTGCTAATCTTGACGCAAGATAGGTGCACAGTTTCTGTCGAACGTAACATAGGCTTGGAAATCATTTTGCATGCACCCGATGGAGCTCCTTGGTGACGTGGTCATGTGGAATCTCTCTTCTTTCTGTTTGGAGGTAGTGTTAGCGTCCGGTCAAGATTGGTGCATGGTTTGCACTAGACGTACCATAGGCTCAGAAATCATTTTGGTCACACCCGATGGTACCACTAGGTGACAGGCTCAAGTGGAAGCTCATTTCGGTACGTTTGGAGATAGTGCTAATCTTGACGCAAGATAGGTGCACGGTTTGTGATATGAACCTGCTAGGGTTTATGGATGATCTTTCGATGAGAGGCGTGAGACAACTCGATTTGGTGGACGGAGATGACGTTCACGGCCCGACTACAGCCTTCCAAGACTGTGCCTTAGCAACCGATACACCACCTCCAAAGGCCGTCACGATCTTGTGGAGCGCAACAACCAGCCACTAGGGCTCCCGTCCTGCAAGCAATCGAAGAACTAGCAAGAACAACGAAACAAGCACTGAATTTGCAAGATGAAATTGAAAACCTCAAACTGAATCTTATTATGAGTGGGGTTCCATAGACAAGGAGACGGGCGGCTGGATCAGCACGCGCGCCTACAAGCAAGTAGCAAAGGCTAAACTTGATCTAAACAAAACCCAAGTGTTCCTGGTGGCGGATAAGGGGTATATGACGTGTGGAGGACGACCACAAGAGAGTTTGGGTCGTGCTCCAACCCTAGGACGCGTCCCTACTGGACTCTAAACGATACAAGCCCATTGGGCTAACTTAAGGTGGCGCAGCACCCTGGACAGAATAGACCTCTCGGTGATTTTTGGACTGTTGACGCCGCTTCTGAGCAGGTATGAGTATGAGGTCAGATCCGTATGAATGTAGACTTTATTAGCTTTCCAACAAGTCCAGAATCACCCCAATCCGACTCCGTATGTAACCGTGGCGACCATCGCAAGTTGGAGGTGTGCTGCAGTCCAAATCCAGCCTACGCGAGTCCTTTTCCCTTTCGGTCTTCTCCTTGATTCCTAATCAAAACAAGAGTGCACGTGTCTCCAAGATCTAAACAGGATGGACAAGAGCTCAAGAAGGAACTCACTTGATGATTAACTTTTCGAGCACGAGCACGAGTAATAGGACCAGCAGGTGTCGGCGTGGACGGCGTGGATGTATGATCGGTGTTGATGTCCTCATCATCCTCCCTTTCTTGAATTTGAGTCATCCTCGACTCAAGCTCATCTTCCTCACCCAAATAAGGCTTCAAATCTGCAATGTTAAATGTGGGACTAACCCCAAAATCTGCAGGAAGATCAAGCTTATATGCATTCTCATTTATTCATTGCATCACTTTAAAAGGACCATCCGCTCTAGGCATCAATTTAGATTTTCTTAATTCAGGAAACCTATCCTTTCGCAAATGCAACCAAACCAAATCTCCAGGTTCAAGAATCAATTCCCTTCTACCTTTATCTCCAGCAAATTTGTACTTAGCATTCATGCACTCTATGTTTTCTTTAGTGGTTTCATGTAGTTTTAGCATCAATTCAGCACGTTTCTTAGCATCAAAATTCAACTTTTCAGAACTTGGCAATGGCATTAAATCAATAGGAGCACGTGGTAACAAGCCATAAACAATCTCAAAGGGACACATCTTCGTAGTAGAATGCAGTGAACGATTATAAGAAAACTCAATATGAGGCAAACAATCTTCCCACATCTTAATATTCTTCTTTAAAATAGTCCTTAACATAGTAGACAAAGTTCTATTCACAACTTCAGTTTGACCATCAGTTTGGGGGTGACAAGTGGTGGAAAATAAAAGCTTAGTCCCCAATTTGGCCCATAAAGTTCTCCAAAAATAGCTAAGAAATTTAGCATCACGATCAGAAACAATTGTATTTGGCACACCATGCAAGCGAACAACTTCTTGAAAGAACAAATCAGCAATATTTGTAGCATCATCAGTTTTATGACATGGTATGAAATGTGCCATTTTAGAGAATCGATCCACAACCACAAAAACACTATCTCGCCCTTTCCTAGTCCGTGGCAATCCCAACACAAAATCCATAGAAATATCCTCCCAAGGAGCACTAGGAACAGGAAGAGGCATATACAAACTATGTGGATTCAATCGGGACTTAGCCCTTTGACATGTTGTGCAGCGAGCAACAAATCTCTCCACATCTCGTCGCATCTTTGGCCAAAAGAAATGACCAGCAAGAATGTCCTCCGTCTTCTTCGCTCCAAAATGCCCCATCAAGCCACCTCCATGCGCTTCCTGCAGCAACAACAAGCGAACAGAGCTAGCTAGAATGCATAGCTTGTTAGCTCTAAACACAAACCCATCATTGACGATGAATTTGTTCCACATTTTCCCATCTTTACAATGCAGCAGCACTTCTTTAAAATCAGCATCATGAGCATATCGGTCTTTAATTGTTTCTAACCCAAAGATCTTGTAATCAAGTTGATTCAGCAAAGTATATCTCCTAGACAATGCATCTGCAATGATATTATCCTTCCCTTTCTTGTGTTTGATAACATAAGGAAAAGATTCAATAAATTCAACCCATTTTGCATGTCTACGATTCAGTTTTCCTTGACTACGAATATGCTTCAAAGATTCATGATCAGAATGTATAACAAATTCTTTGGGCCACAAATAATGCTGCCATGTTTCTAATGTCCGCACTAGAGCATATAATTCCTTATCATATGTAGAATAATTAGGAATAGGCCCGCTCAATTTCTCACTAAAGTATGCAACAGGTTTGCCTTCTTGTAACAAAACACCACCCAATCCAATTCCACTCGCATCACATTCAAGCTCGAAAGTCTTATTAAAATCAGGGAGTTGGAGTAGAGGTGCTTGTGTTAACTTATCTTTCAGCACATGGAAGGCGTGCTCTTGTGCTTTGCCCCAAGAAAAGGGCACTCCCTTCTTTGTAAGCTCATTCAATGGTGCAGCAATGGTGCTGAAGTCCTTCACAAAATGGCGATAGAAACCAGCAAGTCCTAGGAAACTCCACACTTGTGTGACCGTCGTGGGTACAGGCCATCCTTGTATAGCTTCCACCTTGGCTTTATCAACCTCAATTCCCTGTGGAGTGACAACATAGCCAAGAAACGATACTCGATCGGTGCAGAAAGTGCACTTCTCAAGGTTACCAAACAAACATGCATCACGTAGAGCATTGAAAACAGCACGTAAGTGATCAAGGTGTTCATCTATGGATTTGCTATAAATCAGTATATCATCAAAGTAGACGACAACAAATTTCCCAATGAAAGCACGCAAAACCTCGTTCATTAATCTCATGAAAGTACTAGGTGCATTAGTTAACCCAAAAGGCATGACTAACCACTCATATAGACCGAACTTAGTTTTGAAAGAAGTTTTCCATTCATCTCCCAATTTCATATGAATCTGGTGGTACCCACTATGCAAATCAACCTTTGAAAACACAACAGCACCACTCAATTCATCAAGCATATCATCTAATCGTGGAATAGGGTGTCGATATCGAATAGTGATATTATTAATAGCCCTACAATCAACACACATGCGCCATGTTCCATCTTTCTTAGGCACTAAAATCATAGGAATAGCACAAGGACTAAGAGACTCATGCACATAACCTTTGTCTAGTAGTTCTTGCACTTGTCGCTGAATTTCCTTCGTTTCTTCTGGATTGGTCCTGTATGGCACACGGTTTGGCAAAGATGCTCCAGGGATAAGATCAATTTGGTGCTCAATCCCGCGTATTGGTGGCAGCCCCGCTGGTATCTCAATGGGGAACACATCAGAATACTCCTGCAAAATGTTAGCAACAGCAGGGGGCAAAGAACGTTGCATATCCTCAAATGAAATCAAAGCATCCTTGCATACCAAAGCATAAGCAACAGAGGTGGATGCATTGAACTCATTAATATCAGATTTTGTAGCAAGCATACAACGTCCTTTCAATTTTATCTCATCTTTGTCATCAACAACAGATTTGTCATTTTTATTGCTCTCGCTCTTTGCTTTTGCAGCCTTAGTAACATCAGATTGCATAATAGCTTCAGGAGACATAGGATGCAACACAATTTTTCGATCATGGTATAGAAACGAATATTGATTTGATCTACCATGATGCATCGAATCTCTATCAAATTGCCATGGTCTACCTAGCAGAATATTGCAAGCTTGCATAGGCACAATATCACATTCAACAATATCTTTGTATGATCCGATGGCAAAATCGATTCGCACAAGTCTCGTTACCTTTGCCTTACCATTGTTGTTCAGCCATTGGATGTAGTAGGGATGGGGGTGTGGTTTGGTGGTGAGGGCGAGCTTCTGTACCATGTCGCTACTTGCCAAGTTGTTGCAGCTACCTCCATCAATGATCATGCGGCACGAACGCTCCTTGATGACACACTTTGTTTGGAATAAAGTGTGTCGCTGATTTTGCTCCGCCTTCTCCATTTGTGCACTAAGCACTCGCTATACAATCAAGCTCTCATAGTGCTCCACGTCACCTGCATTAATGTGTTCTTCTATGTGTTCCTCACTACCTGCATAGTCAGCCGCAAGCAATGCAAGTGTATCTTCATCAAAATCACTAGCAGATGAACACTCACCATCATCTTTGACAATCATAACACACTTGTTTGGGCAGTCACGCATCATATGGCCATATCCCTTGCACCGATGACATTGTATGTTGCTTGTTCTACCTGTCGATGCCACGGATGAAGTACTCGCAACCGGCTTTTGCGCTGTCTTCGCTACTGAATTGGTGGGGGCAGCTCGAGTCTTGTCACTAGATGATGGCGTAGGAGTACGTGTAGACGGAGTTGTAGACGTGCGCTGCTGCCATGAACTAGCTTTCCCTGCAGAAACATTAGTCCTTGCGCTAGCAAGTCGTCCCTGCACTTCCTGTTCAGCTTTACAAGCAAGATGAAACAGTTTGGTTACGTTATTGTATTCTTTGTAAGCGAGGATATCCTGAATTTCCCGATTTAACCCACCTAAAAATCTAGCCATAGCAGGTTCCTCATCCTCCTCTAATTTACAATGCAACATACCCGTTTGTAATTCCTGATAGTATTCTTCTACACTTTTAGAACCTTGTCTCAATTGCTGCAACTTATTTATCATATCACGGGCATAGTAAGATGGAACAAATCTAGCTCTCATGGCTCGTTTCAGCGCATCCCAAGTTTTTGGTATGAATACTTGCTGCGTGGTTAGTTTGATATTTGTAGCACAGGGTGAACTGATTCCTCGTCCGATTGGAACTTCCAATTCTACTCGGACTTGGCCAACAGCGAGGAATAACCGATTCCTTAATCCGACTCAAACTTGAAAACCTACTTGGATTCGGCCAACAGAGAGGAACAGCCGATTCCTTATCCGATTCAAACTTCAAACCCTACTTGGATTCAGCCAACAGAGAGACTATATGATAGCGCCTGTTGTGATAGGAAGGTGACAAGAACTCGAAACTCTAAGGGAATAAACTAAGACCAGCAATCCGACACACCCGATGCAACCGAATACTCAACAAGCCCTAACTAGGTAGCACTAGCCACGGCTCAAAGGTCTATAGGATTGCAGGAAACTAATCTACTATTTTTTTTGGCTTTTCTGGACTATAGGAAAAATAAAATAGTGAAGGATTGGAAGTCTCTCACCGATAAACCTTTCTCTGATACCAATTGATATGAACCCGCTAGGGTTTATGGATGATCTTTCGATGAGAGGCGTGAGACAACTCGATTTGGTGGACGGAGATGACGTTCACGGCCTGACTACAGCCTTCCAAGACTATGCCTTAGCAACCGATACACCACCTCCAAAGGCCGTCACGATCTTGTGGAGCGCAACAACCAGCCACTAGGGCTCCCGTCCTGCAAGCAATCGAAGAACTAGCAAGAACAACGAAACAAGCACTGAATTTGCAAGATGAAATTGAAAACCTCAAACTGAATCTTATTATGAGTGGGGTTCCGTAGACAAGGAGACGGGCGGCTGGATCAGCACGCGCGCCTACAAGCAAGTAGCAAAGGCTAAACTTGATCTAAACAAAACCCAAGTGTTCCTGGTGGCGGATAAGGGGTATATGACGTGTGGAGGATGACCACAAGAGAGTTTGGGTTGTGCTCCAACCCTAGGACGCGTCCCTACTGGACTCTAAATGATATAAGCCCATTGGGCTAAATTAAGGTGGCGCAGCACCCTGGACAGAATAGACCTCTCGGTGATTTTTGGACTGTTGACACCACTTCTGAGCAGGTATGAGTATGAGGTCAGATCCGTATGAAAGTAGACTTTATTAGCTTTCCAACAAGTCCAGAATCACCCTAATCCGACTCCGTATGTAACCGTGGCGACCGTCGCAAGTTGGAGGTGTGCTGCAGTCCGAATCCAGCCTACGCGAGTCCTTTTCCCTTTCGGTCTTCTCCTTGATTCCTAATCAAAACAAGAGTGCACGTGTCTCCAAGATCTAAACAGGATGGACAAGAGCTCAAGAAGGAACTCACTTGATGATTAACTTTTCGAGCACGAGCACGAGTAATAGGACCAGCAGGTGTCGGCGTGGACGGCGTGGATGTATGATCGGTGTTGATGTCCTCATCAGTTTACGTCGAACATACCATAGGCTAGGAAATCATTTTGGATGCACCCGATGGTGCTCCTTTGTGACATCGGTCATGTGGAATCTCACTTCTTTCCGTTTGGAGACAGTGTTAGTGTCGGTGCAAGCTAGGTGCATGGTTTGCGATAGACGTACCATAGGCTCTGAGATCGTTTAGGACGCAACCGATGGTACCACTAGGTGACAAGGCTCAAGTGGAAGCTCGTTTTGGTCCGCTTAGAGATAGTGCAAATCTTGACGCAAGATAGGTGCACGGTTTGCGTCGAACGTAACATAGGCTCAGAAATCTTTTTGCATGCACCCGATGGAGCTCTTGGTGATGTGGTCATGTGGAATCGCTCTTCTTTCTATTTGGAGGTAGTGTTAGCGTCGGTGCAAGATAGGTGCATGGTTTGCACTAGACGTACCATAGGCTCAGAAATCATTTTGGTCGCACCTGATGGTACCGCTAGGTGACGATGCACAAGTGGAAGCTCATTTCGTTACGTTTGGAGATAGTGCTAATCTTGATGCAAGATAGGTGCATAGTCTGCGTTGAACGTACCATAGGCTAGGAAATCATTTTGGATGCACCCAATGGAACTCCTTAGTGACGTGGGTCAGGTGGAATCTTTCTTCTTTCTGTCTGGAGGTAGTGTTAGCGTCGGTGCAAGATAGGTGCATGGTTTGCACTAGACGTACCATAGGCTTAGAACTCATTTTGGTCGCACAAGATGGTACCACTAGGTGACGAGACTCAAGTGGAAGCTCATTTCGGTACGTTTGGACATAGTGGTAATCTTGACGTAAGATAGGTGAACGGTTTGCGTCGAATGTACCATAGGCTAGGAAATCATTTTGCATGCACCCGATGGGGCTCCTTTGTGACGTGGTCATGTGGAATCTCTCTTCTTTCTATTTGGAGGTAGTGTTAGCGTCTGGGCAAGATTGGTGTATGGTTTGCACTAGACGTACCATAGGCTCAGAAATCGTTTTGGTCACACCCAATGGTACAACTAGGTGACGAGGCTCAAGTGGAAGCTCATTTCGGTACGTTTGGAGATAGTGCTAATCCTGACGCAAGATAGGTGCACGGTTTGCGTTGAACATACCATAGGCTAGGAAATCATTTTGGATGCACCCAATGAAACTCCTAGGTGTCGTGGGTCATGTAGAATGTCAGTTCTTTCCGTTTGGCGATAGTGTTAGTGTCGGTGCAAGATAGGTGCATGGTTTGCTCTAGACGTACCATAGGCTCTGAGATCGTTTTGGACGCAACCGATGGTACCACTAGGTGACAAGGCTCAAGTGGAAGCTCGTTTCATTCCATTTAGAGATAGTGCTAATGTTGACGCAAGATAGGTGCACAGTTTCCGTCGAACGTAACATAGGCTCGGAAATCATTTTGCATGCACCCGATGGAGCTCCTTGGTGAAGTGGTCATGTGGAATCTCCCTTCTTTCTATTTGGAGGTAGTGTTAGCGTCCGTGCAAGATTGGTGCATGGTTTGCACTAGACGTACCATAGGTTAAAAAATAATTTTGGTCGCACCCAAAGGTACCACTAGGTGACGAGGCTCAAGTGGAAGCTCATTTCGGTACGTTTTGAGATAGTGCTAATCTTGACGCAAGATAGGTGCACGGTTTGCGTCGAACATAGCGTAGGCTAGGAAATCATTTTGGATGCACCCAATGGAACTCCTAGGTGACGTGGGTCATGTGGAATGTCACTTCTTTCTGTTTGGAGACAGTGTTAGTGTCAGTGCAAGATAGGTGTATGATTTGCGCTAGACGTACCATACGCTCTGAGATCATTTTGGACGCAACCGATGGTACCACTAGGTGATGAGGCTCAAGTGGAAGCTCGTTTCGGTCTGTTTAGAGATAGTGCTAATCTTGATGCAAGATAGGTGCACGGTTTGTGTCGAACGTAACATAGGCTCGGAAATCATTTTGCAGGCACCTGATGGAGCTCCTTTGTGACATGGGTCATGTGGAATCTCTCTTCTTTCTGTTTGGAGGTAGTGTTAGCGTTGGTACAAGATAGGTGCATGGTTTGCACTAGACATACCATAGACTCAGAAATCGTTTTGGTCGCACCCGATGGTACCACAAGGTGACGATGCTCAAGTGGAAGCTCATTTCGGTACGTTTGGAGATAGTGCTAATCTTGACGCAAGAAAGGTGAGCAGTTTGCGTCGAATGTACCATTGGCTAGGAAATCATTTTGGATGCACCCAATGGAACTCCTAGGTGACGTGGGTTATGTGGAATCACACTTCTTTCGGTTTGGAGACAGCGTTAGTGTCGGTGCAAGATAGGTGCATGGTTTGCGCTAGACGTAACATAGGCTCTAAGATCATTTTGGATGCAACCGATGGTACCACTAGGTGACAAGGCTCAAGTGGAAGCTCGTTTCGGTCCGCTTAGAGATAGTGCTGATCTTGACGCAAGATAGGTGCACGGTTTGTGTCGAACGTAACATAGGCTCGGAAATCATTTTGCCTGCACCCGATGGAGCTCCTTGGTGATGTGGGTCATGTGGAATCTGTCTTCTTTCTGTTTAGAGGTAGTGTTAGCGTCGGTGCAAGATAGGTGCATGGTTTGCACTAGACGTACCATAGGCTCAGAAAAAGTTTTGGTCGCACCCGATGGTACCACTAGGTGACGATGCACAAGTGGAAGCTCATTTCGTTACGTTTGGAGATAGTGCTAATCTTGATGCAAGATAGGTGCACAGTTTGCGTCAAACGTACCATAGGCTAGGAAATCATTTTGGATGCACCCAATGGAACTCCTTGGTGATGTGGGTCATGTGGAATCTTTCTTCTTTCCGTCTGGAGGTAGTGTTAGCGTCGGCGCAAGATAGGTGCATGGTTTGCACTAGACATACCATTGGCTCAGAAATCATTTTGGTCGCACCCGATGGTACTAGTAAGTGACGAGGCTCGAGTGGAAGCTCATTTCGTTACGTTTGGACATAGTGGTAATCTTGACGTAAGATAGGTGAACGGTTTGCGTCGAACGTACCATAGGCTAAAAAATCATTTTGGATGCACCCAATGGAACTCCTAGCTGACATGGGTTATGTGGAATCTCACTTCTTTCCATTTAGAGACAGTGTTAGTGTCGGTGCAAGATAGGTGCATAGTTTGTGCTAGACGTACCATAGGCTCTGAGATCATTTTGGACGCAACCGATGGTGCCACTAGGTGACAAGGCTCAAGTGGAAGCTCGTTTCGGTCCGCTTAGATATAGTGCTAATCTTGACGCAAGATAGGTGCACGGTTTGCGTCGAACGTAACATAGGCTCGGAAATCATTTTGCATGCACCCGATGGAGCTCCTTGGTGATGTGGGTCATGAGGAATCTCTCTTCTTTCTGTTTGGAGGTAGTGTTAGCTTCAGTGCAAGATAGGTGCATGGTTTGCACTAGACGTACCATAGGCTAAGAAATCATTTTGGTCGCACCCGATGGTACCACTAGGTGACGATGCACAATTGGAAGCTCATTTCATTACGTTTGGAGATAGTGCTAATCTTGATGCAAGATAGGTGCACAGTTTGCGTCAAACGTACCATAGGCAAGGAAATCATTTTGGATGCACCCAATGGAACTCCTTGGTGACGTGGGTCATGTGGAATCTTTCTTCTTTCTGTCTGGAGGTAGTGTTAGCGTTAGTGCAAGATAGGTGCATGGTTTGCACTAGACGTAGCATAGGCTTAGAAATCGTTTTGGTCGCACAAGATGGTGCCACTAGGTGACGAGGCTCAACTGGAAGCTCATTTCGGTACGTTTGGACTAGTGCTAATCTTGACGTAAGATAGGTGAACGGTTTGCGTTGAACGTACCATAGGCTAGGAAATCATTTTGGATAAACCCAATGGAACTCCTAGGTGACGTGGGTTATGTGGAATCTCACTTCTTTCTGTTTGGAGACAGTGTTAGTGTCGGTGCAAGATAGGTGCATGGTTTGCGCTAGACGTACCATAGGCTCTGAGATCGTTTTGGATGCAACCAATGGTACCACTAGGTGACAAGCCTCAAGTGGAAGCTCGTTTCATTCCGTTTAGAGATAGTGCTAATCTTGACGTAAGATAGGTGCGCAGTTTCCATCGAACGTAACATAGGCTCAGAAATCATTTTGCATGCACCCGATGGAGCTCCTTGGTGAAGTGGTCATGTGGAATCTCTCTTCTTTCTTTTTGGAGGTAGTGTTAGCGTTCGTGCAAGATTGGTGCATGGTTTGCAATAGACGTACCATAGGCTCAGAAATCGTTTTGGTCGCACCCGAAGGTACCACTAGGTGACGAGGCTCAAGTGGAAGCTCATTTCGGTACATTTCGAGATAGTGCTAATCTTGACGCAAGATAGGTGTGCGGTTTGCGTCGAACATAACACAGGCTCGGAAATCTTTTTGCATGCACTCGATGGAGCTCTTTTGTGACGTGGGTCATGTGGAATCTCTCTTCTTTCTGTTTGGAGGTAGTGTTAGCGTCGGTGCAAGATAGGTGCATGGTTTGCACTAGACGTACCATAGGCTCAGAAATCGTTTTGGTCGCACCCGATGCTACCACAAGGTGACGATGCCCAAGTGGAAGCTCATTTCGGTACGTTCGGAGATAGTGCTAATCTTAACGCAAGATAGGTGCGTGGTTTGCGTCGAATGTACCATAGGCTAGGAAATCATTTTGGATGCATCCAATGGAACTCCTAGGTGCTATGGGTTATGTGGAATCTCACTTCTTTCGGTTTGGAGATAGTGTTAGTGTCAGTGCCAGATAGGTGCATGGTTTGCGCTAGACGTACCATAGGCTCTGAGATTGTTTTGGACGCAACCGATGGTACCACTAGGTGACAAGGCTCAAGTGGAAGCTCGTTTCATTCCGTTTAGAGATAGTGCTAATCTTGATGCAACACAGGTGCATAGTTTCCGTCGAACGTAACATAGGCTTGGAAATCATTTTGCATGCACCCGATGGAGCTCCTTGGTGACGTGGTCATGTGGAATCTCCCTTCTTTTTGTTTGGAGGTAGTGTTAGCGTCCGTGCAAGATTGGTGCATGCTTTGCACTAGACGTACCATAGGCTCAGAAATCATTTTGGTTGCACACGATGGTACCACTAGGTGACGAGGCTCAAGTGGAAGCTCATTTCGGTACATTTGGAGATAGTGCTAATCTTGACGCAAGATAGGTGGACGGTTTGCATCGAACATACCGTAGGCTAGGAAATCAATTTGGATGCACCCAATGGAACTCCTAGGTGACGTGGGTCATGTGGAATGTCACTTCTTTCCGTTTGGAGATAGTGTTAGTGTCGGTGCAAGATAGGTGTATGATTTGCGCCAGACGTACCATATGCTCTGAGATCATTTAGGATGCAACCGATGGTACCACTAGGTGACGAGGCTCAAGTGGAAGCCCGTTTTAGTCCATTTAGAGATAGTGCTAATCTTGACGCAAGATAGGTGCACGGTTTGTGTCGAACGTAACATAGGCTCGGAAATCATTTTGCATGCACCCGATGGAGCTTCTTTGCGACGTCGGTCATGTGGAATCTCTCTTCTTTCTGTTTGGAGGTAGTGTTAGCATCGGTGCAAGATAGCTGCATGGTTTGCACAAGATGTACCATAGGCTCAGAAATCGTTTTGGTTGCACCCGATGGTACCACAAGGTGACGATGCTGAAGTGGAAGCTCATTTCGGTGCGTTTCGAGATAGTGCCAATCTTAACGCACGATAGGTGCGCGGTTTGCGTCGAACATACCACAGGCTAGGAAATCATTTTGGATGCACCCAGTGGAACTCCTAGGTGACGTGGGTTATGTGGAATCTCACTTCTTTCAGTTCGGAGACAGTGTTAGTGTCGGTGCCAGATAGGTGCATGGTTTGCGCTAGACGTACCATAGGCTCTGAGATCGTTTTGGACGCAACCAATGGTACTACTCGGTGACAAGGCTCAAGTGGAAGCTCATTTCAGTCCGCTTAGAGATAGTGCTAGTCTTGACGCAAGATAGGTGCATGGTTTGCGTCGAACGTAACATAGGCTCGGAAATCATTTTGCATGCACTCGATGGAGCTCCTATGGTGATGTGGGTCATGTGGAATCTCTCTTCTTTCTGTTTGGAGGTAGTGTTAGCGTCGGTGCAAGATAGGTGCATGGTTTGCACTAGACGGGCTCAGAAATCATTTTGGTCGCACCCGATGGTACCACTAGGTGACGATGCACAAGTGGAAGCTCATTTCGTTACGTTTGGAGATAGTGCTAATCTTGATGCAAGATAGGTGCACAGTTTGCGTCAAACGTACCATAGGCTAGGAAATCATTTTGGATGCACCCAATGAAACTCCTTGGTGATGTGGGTCATGTGGAATCTTTCTTCTTTCCGTCTGGAGGTAGTGTTAGCGTCAGTGCAAGATAGGTGCATGGTTTGCACTAGACTTACTGCTTAGAAATCATTTTGGTCGCACAAGATGGTACCACTAGGTGACGAGGCTCAAGTGGAAGCTCATTTCGGTATGTTTGGACATAGTGCTAATCTTGGCGTAAGATAGGTGAACGGTTTGCGTCGAACGTACCATAGGCTAGGAAATCATTTTGGATACACCAAATGGAACTCCTAGGTGACATGGGTTATGTGGAATCCCACTTCTTTTTGTTTGGAGACAATGTTAATGTCGGTGCAAGATAGGTGCATGGTTTGCGCTAGACGTACCACAGGCTCTGAGATCATTTTGGACGCAACCGATGGTACCACTAGGTGACAAGGCTCAAGTGGAAGCTCGTTTCATTCCGTTTAGACATAGTGCTAATCTTGACGCAAGATAGGTGCACAGTTTCCGTCGAACGTAACATAGGCTCGAAAATCATTTTGCATGCACCCGATGGAGCTCCTTGGTGAAGTGGTCATGTGGAATCTCTCTTCTTTCTGTTTGGAGGTAGTGTTAGCATCTGTGCAAGATTGGTGCATGGTTTGCACTAGACGTACCATAGGCTCAGAAATCATTTTGGTCGCACCCGATGGTACCACTAGGTGACGAGGCTCAAGTGGATGCTCATTTCAGTATGTTTGGAGATAGTGCTAATCTTGACGCAAGATAGGTGCACGGTTTGCGTCGAACATAGCATAGGCAAGGAAATCATTTTGGATGCACCCAATGGTCCTAGGTGACGTGGGTCATGTGAATGTCACTTCTTTCTATTTGGAGACTGTGTTAGTGTCGGTGCAAGATAGGTGTATGATTTGCGCTAGACGTACCATATGCTCTGAGATCATTTAGGACGCAACCGATGGTACCACTGGGTGACGAGGCTCAAGTGGAAGCTCGTTTTGGTCCGTTTAGAGATAGTGCTAATCTTGACACAAGATAGGTGCACGGTTTGTGTCGAACATAACATAGGCTTTGAAATCATTTTGCATGCACCCGATGGAGCTCCTTTGTGACGTGGGTCATGTGGAATCTCTCTTCTTTCTATTTGGAGGTAGTGTTAGCGTCCGTGCAAGATTGGTGCATGGTTTGCACTAGACATACCATAGGCTCAGAAATCATTTTGGTCGCATCCGATGGTACCACTAGGGGACGATGCACAAGTGGAAGCTCATTTCCTTACGTTTGGAGATAGTGCTAATCTTGATGCAAGATAGGTGCACAGTTTACGTCGAACGTACCATAGGCTTGGAAATCATTTTGGATGCACCCAATGGAACTCCTTGGTGATGTGGGTCATGTGGAATCTTTCTTCTTTCCATCTAGAGGTAGTGTTAGTGTCGGTGCAAGATAGGTGTATGATTTGCGCTAGACGTTCCATACGCTCTGAGATCATTTAGGACGCAACCGATGGTACCACTAGGTGACGAGGCTCAAGTGGAAGCTCGTTTCGGTCTGTTTAGAGATAGTGCTAATCTTGACGCAAGATAGGTGCACGGTTTGTGTCGAACGTAACATAGGCTCGGAAATCATTTTGCATGCACCCGATGGAGCTCCTTTGTGACGTGGGTCATGTGGAATCTCTCTTCTTTCTGTTTGGAGGTAGTGCTAGCGTCGGTGCAAGATAGGTGCATGGTTTGCACTAGACGTACCGTAGACTCAGAAATCGTTTTGGTCGCACCCGATGGTACCACAAGGTGACGATGCTCAAGGGGAAGCTCATTTCGGTACGTTTCGAGATAGTGCTAATCTTAACGCAAGATAGGTGAGCGGTTTGCGTCGAACGTACCATAGGCTAGGAAATCATTTTGGATGCACCCAATGGAACTCCTAGGTGACGTGGGTTATGTAATCTCACTTCTTTCTATTTGGAGATAGTGTTAGTGTCGGTGCCAGATAGGTGCATGGTTTGCGCTAGACGTACCATAGGCTCTGAGATCATTTTGGATGCAACCGATGGTACCACTAGGTGACAAGGCTCAAGTGGAAGCTTGTTTCAGTCCACTTAGAGATTGTGCTAATCTTGATGCAAGATAGGTGCACGGTTTGCATCGAACGTAACATAGGCTCGGAAATCATTTTGCAAGCACTCGATGGAGCTCCTTGGTGATGTGGGTCATGTGGAATCTCTCTTCTTTCTATTTGGAGGTAGTGTTAGCGTCGGTGCAAGATAGGTGCATGGTTTGCACTAGACGTACCATAGGCTCAGAAATCGTTTTGGTGACGATGCACAAGTGGAAGCTCATTTCGTTACATTTGGAGATAGTGCTAATCTTGATGCAAGATAGGTGCACAGTTTGCGTCGAACGTACCACAGGCTACGAAATCATTTTGGATGCACCCAATGGAACTCTTTGGGGACGTGGGTCATGTGGAATCTTTCTTCTTTCCATCTAGAGGTAGTGTTAGCGTCGGTGCAAGATAGGTGCATGGTTTGCACTAGATGTACCATAGGCTCAGAAATTGTTTTGGTCGCACCCGATGGTACCACTAGGTGACGAGGCTCAAGTGTAAGCTCATTTTGGTACGTTGGGACATAGTGGTAATCTTGACGCAAGATAAGTGAATGGTTTGCGTTGAACGTACCATAGGCTTGGAAATCACTTTGGATGCACCCAATGGAACTCCTAGGTGACGTGGCTTATGTGGAATCTCACTTCTTTCCATTTGGAGACAGTGTTAGTGTCGGTGCAAGGTAGGTGCATGGTTTGCGCTAGACGTACCATAGGCTCTGTGATCATTTTGGACGCAACTGATGGTACCACTAGGTGGCAAGGCTCAAGTGGAAGCTCGTTTCATTCCGTTTAGAGATAGTGCTAATCTTGACGCAAGATAGGTGCACGGTTTGTGTCGAAAGTAACATAGGTTCAGAAATCATTTTGCATGCACCCGATGGAGCTCCTTGGTGACATGGTCATGTGGAATCTCTCTTCTTTCTATTTGGAGGTAGTGTTAGCGTCTGTCCAAGATTGGTGCATGGTTTGCACTAGACGTACCATAGGCTCAGAAATCATTTTGGTCGCACCCGATGGTACCACTAGGTGACGAGGCTCAAGTGGAAGCTCATTTCGGTATGTTTGGAGATAGTGCTAATCTTGACGCAAGATAGGTGTGTGGTTTGCGTCGAACATACCTTAGGCTAGGAAATCATTTTGGATGCACCCAATAGAACTCCTAGGTGACGTGGGTCATGTGGAATGTAACTTCTTTCCATTTGGAGACAGTGTTAGTGTCGGTGCAAGATAGGTGTATGATTTGCGCTAGACGTACCGTACGCTCTGAGGTCATTTAGGATGCAACTGATGATACCACTAGGTGACGAGGCTCAAGTGGAAGCTCGTTTCGGTCCGTTTAGAGATAGAGCTAATCTTGACGCAAGATAGGTGCACGGTTTGTGTCGAACGTAACATAGGCTCGGAAATCATTTTGCATGCACCCGATGGAGCTCCTTTGTGATGTGGGTCATGCGGAATCTCTCTTCTTTCTGTTTGGAGGTAGTGTTAGCGTCGGTGCAAGATAGATGCACGGTTTGCACTAGACGTACCATGGGCTCAGAAATCGTTTTGGTCGTAGCCGATGCTACCATAAGGTGACGATGCCCAAGTGGAAGCTCATTTCAGTACGTTTGGAGATAGTGCTAATCTTAATGCAAGATAGGTGCATGTTTTGCGTCGAACGTACCATAGGCTAGGAAACCATTTTGGATGCACCCAATGGAACTCCTTGGTGACGTGGGTCATGTGGAATCTTTCTTCTTTCCGTCTAGAGGTAGTGTTAGCGTCGGTGCAAGATAGGTGCATGGTTTGCACTAGACGTACCATAGGCTCAGAAATCATTTTGGTCGCACACGATGGTACCACTAGGTGACGAGGCTCAAGTGGAAGCTCGTTTCAGTCCATTTAGAGATAGTGCTAATCTTGACGCAAGATAGGTGCACGGTTTGTGTCGAACGTAACATAGGCTCGGAAATCATTTTGCATGCACCCGATGGAGCTCCTTTGCGACGTCGGTCATGTGGAATCTCTCTTCTTTCTGTTTGAAGGTAGTGTTAGCATCGGTGCAAGATAGCTGCATGGTTTGTACAAGATGTACCATAGGCTCAGAAATCGTTTTGGTTGCACCCGATGGTACCACAAGGTGATGATGCTGAAGTGGAAGCTCATTTCGGTGCGTTTCGAGATAGTGCCAATCTTAACGCACGATAGGTGCGCGGTTTGCGTCGAACATACCATAGGCTAGGAAATCATTTTGGATGCACCCAGTGGAACTCCTAGGTGACATGGGTTATGTGGAATCTCACTTCTTTCAGTTTGGAGACAGTGTTAGTGTCGGTGCTAGATAGGTGCATGGTTTGCACTAGACGTACCATAGGCTCTGAGATCGTTTTGGACGCAACCAATGGTACTACTCGGTGACAAGGCTCAAGTGGAAGCTCATTTCAGTCCGCTTAGAGATAGTGCTAGTCTTGACGCAAGATAGGTGCATGGTTTGCGTCAAACGTAACATAGGCTCAGAAATCATTTTGCATGCACTCGATGGAGCTCCTATGGTGATGTGGGTCATGTGGAATCTCTCTTCTTTCTGTTTGGAGGTAGTGTTAGCGTCGGTGCAAGATAGGTGCATGGTTTGCACTAGACGGGCTTAGAAATCATTTTGGTCGCACCCGATGGTACCACTAGGTGACGATGCACAAGTGGAAGCTCATTTTGTTATGTTTGGAGATAGTGCTAATCTTGATGCAAGATAGGTGCACAGTTTGCGTCAAACGTACCATAGGCTAGGAAATCATTTTGGATGCACCCAATGAAACTCCTTGGTGATGTGGGTCATGTGGAATCTTTCTTCTTTCCGTCTGGAGGTAGTGTTAGCGTCAGTGCAAGATAGGTGCATGGTTTGCACTAGACTTACTGCTTAGAAATCATTTTGGTCGCACAAGATGGTACCACTAGGTGACGAGGCTCAAGTGGAAGCTCATTTCGGTATGTTTGGACATAGTGCTAATCTTGACGTAAGATAGGTGAACGGTTTACGTCGAACGTACCATAGGCTAGGAAATCATTTTGGATACACCAAATGGAACACCTAGGTGACGTGGGTTATGTGGAATCCCACTTCTTTTCATTTGGAGACAGTGTTAATGTCGGTGCAAGATAGGTGCATGGTTTGCGCTAGACGTACCATAGGCTCTGAGATCGTTTTGGATGCAACCGATGGTACCACTAGGTGACAAGGCTCAAGTGGAAGCTCGTTTCATTCCGTTTAGACATAGTGCTAATCTTGATGCAAGATAGGTGCACAGTTTCCGTCGAACGTAACATAGGCTCGAAAATCATTTTGCATGCACCCGATGGAGCTCCTTGGTGAAGTGGTCATGTGGAATCTCTCTTCTTTCTGTTTGGAGGTAGTGTTAGCATCCGTGCAAGATTGGTGCATGGTTTGCACTAGATGTACCATAGGCTCAGAAATCATTTTGGTCGCACCCGATGGTACCACTAGGTGACGAGGCTCAAGTGGATGCTCATTTCAGTATGTTTGGAGATAGTGCTAATCTTGACGCAAGATAGGTGCACGGTTTGCGTCGAACATAGCATAGGCAAGGAAATCATTTTGGATGCACCCAATGGTCCTAGGTGACGTGGGTCATGTGGAATGTCACTTCTTTCTATTTGGAGACAGTGTTAGTGTCGGTGCAAGATAGGTGTATGATTTGCGCTAGACGTACCATATGCTCTGAGATCATTTAGGACGCAACCGATGGTACCACTGGGTGACGAGGCTCAAGTGGAAGCTCATTTTGGTCTGTTTAGAGATAGTGCTAATCTTGACACAAGATAGGTGCACGGTTTGTGTCGAACGTAACATAGGCTTGGAAATCATTTTGCATGCACCCGATGGAGCTCCTTTGTGACGTGGGTCATGTGGAATCTCTCTTCTTTCTATTTCGAGGTAGTTTTAGCGTCCGTGCAAGATTGGTGCATGGTTTGCACTAGACGTACCATAGGCTCAGAAATCGTTTTGGTCGCATCCGATGGTACCACTAGGTGATGATGCATAAGTGGAAGCTCATTTCCTTACGTTTGGAGATAGTGCTAATCTTGATGCAAGATAGGTGCACAGTTTACGTCGAGCGTACCATAGTCTTGGAAATCATTTTGGATGCACCCAATGGAACTCCTTGGTGATGTGGTTCATGTGGAATCTTTCTTCTTTCCGTCTAGAGGTAGTGTTAGTGTCGGTGCAAGATAGGTCTATGATTTGCGCTAGACGTTCCATATGCTCTGAGATCATTTAGGACGCAACCGATGGTACCACTAGGTGACGAGGCTCAAGTGGAAGCTTGTTTCGGTCTGTTTAGAGATAGTGCTAATCTTGACGCAAGATAGGTGCACAGTTTGTGTCGAACGTAACATAGGCTCGGAAATCATTTTGCATGCACCCGATGGAGCTCCTTTGTGACGTGGGTCATGTGGAATCTCTCTTCTTTCTATTTGGAGGTAGTGCTAGCGTCGGTGCAAGATAGGTGCATGGTTTGCACTAGACGTACCATAGGCTCAGAAATTGTTTTGGTCGCACCCGATGGTACCACTAGGTGACAAGGCTCAAGTGTAAGCTCATTTTGGTACGTTGGGACATAGTGGTAATCTTGACGCAAGATAAGTGAACGGTTTGCGTTGAACGTACCATAGGCTAGGAAATCACTTTGGATGCACCCAATGGAACTCCTAGGTGACGTGGGTTATGTGGAATCTCACTTCTTTCCAATTGGAGACAGTGTTAGTGTCGGTGTAAGGTAGGTGCATGGTTTGCGCTAGACGTACCATAGGCTCTGTGATCATTTTGGACGCAACTGATGGTACCACTAGGTGACAAGGCTCAAGTGGAAGCTCGTTTCATTCCGTTTAGAGATAGTGCTAATCTTGACGCAAGATAGGTGCACGGTTTGTGTCGAAAGTAACATAGGCTCGGAAATCATTTTGCATGCACCCGATGGAGCTCCTTGGTGACGTGGTCATGTGGAATCTCTCTTCTTTCTATTTGGAGGTAGTGTTAGCGTCTGTCCAAGATTGGTGCATGGTTTGCACTAGACGTACCATAGGCTCAGAAATCATTTTGGTCACACCCGATGGTACCACTAGGTGACGAGGCTCAAGTGGAAGCTCATTTCGGTATGTTTGGAGATAGTGCTAATCTTGACTCAAAATAGGTGTGTGGTTTGCGTCGAACATACCTTAGGCTAGGAAATCATTTTGGATGCACCCAATGGAACTCCTAGGTGACGTGGGTCATGTGGAATGTAACTTCTTTCCATTTGGAGACAGTGTTAGTGTCGGTGCAAGATAGGTGTATGATTTGCGCTAGACGTACCGTACGCTCTGAGGTCATTTAGGACGCAACCGATGATACCACTAGGTGACGAGGCTCAAGTAGAAGCTCGTTTCGGTCCGTTTAGAGATAGAGCTAATCTTGACGCAAGATAGGTGCACGGTTTGTGTCGAACGTAACATAGGCTCGGAAATCATTTTGCATGCACCCGATGGAGCTCCTTTGTGATGTGGGTCATGTGGAATCTCTCTTCTTTCTGTTTGGAGGTAGTGTTAGCGTCGGTGCAAGATAGATGCACGGTTTGCACTAGACGTACCATGGGCTCAGAAATCGTTTTGGTTGTAGCTGATGCTACCACAAGGTGACGATGCCCAAGTGGAAGCTCATTTCAGTACGTTTGGAGATAGTGCTAATCTTAACGCAAGATAGGTGCATGTTTTGCGTCGAACGTACCATAGGCTAGGAAATCATTTTGGATGCACCCAATGGAACTCCTTGGTGACGTGGGTCATGTGGAATCTTTCTTCTTTCCGTCTAGAGGTAGTGTTAGCGTCGGTGCAAGATAGGTGCATGGTTTGCACTAGATGTACCATAGGCTTAGAACTCGTTTTGGTCGCACAAGATGGTACCACTAGGTGACGAGGCTCAAGTGGAAGCTCATTTCGGTACGTTTGGACATAGTTCTAATCTTCACGTAAGATAGGTGAACGGTTTGCGTCGAACGTACCATAGGATAGGAAATCCTTTTGGATGCACAAAATGGAACTCCTAGGTGACGTGGGTCATGAGGAATGTCACTTCTTTCCATTTGGAGACAGTGTTAGTGTCGGTGCAAGATAGGTGTATGATTTGCGCTAGACGTACCATACGCTCTGAGATCATTTAGGACGCAACTGATGGTACCACTAGGTGACAAGGCTCCAGTGGAAGCTCGTTTCGGTTTGTTTAGAGACGGTGCTAATCTTGATGCAAGATAGGTGCATGGTTTGTGTCGAACGTAAACTTGGCTCGGAAATCATTTTCCGTGCACCCGATGGAGCTCCTTAGTGACGTGGGTCATGTGGAATCTCTCTTCTTTCTGTTTGGAGGTAGTGTTAGCGTCGGTGCAAGATAGGTGCATGGTTTGCCCTAGACGTACCATAGGCTCAGAAATCGTTTTGGTCGCACCCAATGGTACCATAAGGTGACGATTCTCAAGTGGAAGCTCATTTCGGTATGTTTGGAGATAGTGCTAATATTGATGCAAGATAGGTGCACAGTTTTCGTCGAACGTAACATAGGCTCGGAAATCATTTTGCATGCACCCGATGGAGCTCCGTGGTGATGTGGGTCATGTGGAATCTCTCTTCTTTCCGTTTGGAGGTAGTTATAGCGTCGGTGCAAGATAGGTGCATGGGTTGCACTAGACGTACCATAGGCTCAGAAATTGTTTTGGTCGCACCCGATGGTACCACTAGGTGACAATGCACAAGTGGAAGCTCATTTCGTTACGTTTGGAGATAGTGCTAATCTTGATGCAAGATAGGTGCACAGTTTGCGTTGAACGTCCATAGGCTAGGAAATCATTTTGGATGCACCCAATGGAACTCCTTGGTGACGTGGGTCATGTCGAATCCTTCTTCTTTCCGTCTGGAGGTAGTGTTAGTGTCGGTGCAAGATAGGTGCATGGTTTGCACTAGACGTACCATAGGCTCAGAAATCATTTTGGTCGCACCCGATGGTACCACTAGGTGACGAGGCTCAAGT
The DNA here is from genome assembly GCF_019320115.1 of Miscanthus floridulus. Classification (NCBI taxonomy): domain Eukaryota; kingdom Viridiplantae; phylum Streptophyta; class Magnoliopsida; order Poales; family Poaceae; genus Miscanthus; species Miscanthus floridulus. Next base: position 27,530,942 of record NC_089590.1, on the reverse strand, counting down.
GGAAGCTCACTTCGGTACATTTGGAGATAATGCTAACCTTGACGCAAGATAGGTGTGCGGTTTGTGTCGAACATACCTTAGGCTAGGAAATCATTTTGGATGCACCCAATGGAACTCCTAGGTGATGTGGGTTATGTGGAATCTCACTTCTTTCGGTTTGGAGACAGTGTTAGTGTCGGTGCCAGATAGGTGCATGGTTTGCGCTAGACGTACCATAGGCTCTGAGATCATTTTGGACGCAACCGATGGTGCCACTAGGTGACAAGGCTCAAGTGGAAGCTCGTTTCGGTCCACTTAGAGATAGTGCTAATCTTGATGCAAGATAGGTGCACGGTTTGCGTCGAACGTAACATAGGCTCGGAAATCATTTTGCAAGCACCCGATGGAGCTCCTTGGTGATGTGGGTCATGTGGAATCTCTCTTCTTTCTATTTGGAGGTAGTGTTAGCGTCGGTGCAAGATAGGTGCATGGTTTGCACTAGACGTACCATAGACTCAGAAATCATTTTGGTCGCACCCGATGGTACCACTAGGTGACGATGCACAAGTGGAAGCTCATTTCGTTACGTTTGGAGTAGTGCTAATCTTGATGCAAGATAGGTGCACAGTTTGCGTCGAACGTACCATAGGCTAGGAAATCATTTTGGATGCATCCAATGGAACTCCTTGGTGACGTGGGTCATGTGGAATCTTTCTTCTTTCCGTCTGGAGGTAGTGTTAGCGTTGGTGCAAGATAGGTGAATGGTTTGCACTAGACATACCATAGGCTTAGAACTCATTTTGGTCGCACAAGATGGTACCACTAGGTGACGAGGCTTAAGTGGAAGCTCATTTCGGTACGTTTGGACATAGTTCTAATCTTGACGTAAGATAGGTGAACGGTTTGCGTCGAACGTACCATAGGATAGGAAATCCTTTTGGATGCACATAATGGAACTCCTAGGTGACGTGGGTTATGTGGAATGTCACTTCTTTCCATTTGGAGACAGTGTTAGTGTCGGTGCAAGATAGGTGTATGGTTTGCGCTAGACGTACCATAGGCTCTGAGATCGTTTTGGACGCAACTAATGGTACCACTAGGTGACAAGGCTCAAGTGGAAGCTCATTTTGGTCCATTTAGAGATAGAGCTAATCTTGACGCAAGATAGGTGCATGGTTTGTGTCGAACGTAACATAGGCTCAGAAATCATTTTGCATGCACCCGATGGAGCTCCTTTGTGATGTGGGTCATGTGGAATCTCTCTTCTTTCTGTTTGGAGGTAGTGTTAGCGTCGGTGCAAGATAGATGCATGGTTTGCACTAGACGTACCATAGGCTCAGAAATTGTTTTGGTCGTAGCCGATGCTACCACAAGGTGACGATGCCCAAGTGGAAGCTCATTTCAGTACGTTTGGAGATACTACTAATCTTAATGCAAGATAGGTGCGCGGTTTGCGTCGAACGTACCATAGGCTAGGAAATCATTTTGGATGCACCCAATGGAACTCCTAGGTGACGTGGGTTATGTGGAATCTCACTTCTTTTGGTTTGGAGACAGTGTTAGTGTCGGTGCCAGATAGGTGCATGGTTTGCGCTAGACGTACCATAGGCTTTGAGATCGTTTTGGACGAGACCGATGGTACCACTAGGTGACAAGGCTCAAGTGGAAGCTCGTTTTGGTCCGCTTAGAGATAGTGCTAATCTTGACACAATATAGGTGCACGGTTTGCGTCGAACGTAACATAGGCTCGGAAATCATTTTGCATGCTACCGATGGAGCTCCTTGGTGATGTGGGTCATGTGGAATCTCTCTTCTTTCTATTTGGAGGTAGTGTTAGTGTCGGTGCAAGATAGGTGCATGGTTTGCACTAGACGTACCATAGACTCAGAAATCGTTTTGGTCGCACCCGATGGTACCACTAGGTGACGATGCACAAGTGGAAGCTCATTTCGTTACGTTTGGAGTAGTGGTAATCTTGATGCAAGATAGGTGCACAGTTTGCGTCGAACGTACCATAGGCTAGGAAATCATTTTGGATGCACCCAATGGAACTCCTTGGTGATGTGGGTCATGTGGAATCTTTCTTCTTTCCGTCTAGAGGTAGTGTTAGTGTCGGTGCAAGATAGGTGCATGGTTTGCACTAGACGTACCATAGGCTCAGAAATCGTTTTGGTCGCACCCGATGGTACCACTAGGTGACAAGGCTCAAGTGGAAGCTCATTTTGGTACGTTTGGACATAGTGGTAATCTTGACGTAAGATAGGTGAACGGTTTGCGTTGAACGTACCATAGGCTAGGAAATCATTTTGGATGCACCCAATGGAACCCCTAGGTGACGTGGGTTATGTGGAATCTCACTTCTTTCCATTTGGAGACAGTGTTAGTGTCGGTGCAAGGTAGGTGCATGGTTTGCGCTAGACGTACCATAGGCTCTGAGATCGTTTTGGACGCAACCGATGGTACCACTAGTTGACAAGGCTCAAGCGGAAGCTCATTTCGGTCCATTTAGAGATAGAGCTAATCTTGACGCAAGATAGGTGCACGGTTTGTGTCGAACGTAACATAGGCTCGGAAATCATTTTGCATGCATCCGATGGAGCTCCTTTGTGATGTGGGTCATGTGGAATCTCTCTTCTTTCTGTTTGGATGTAGTGTTAGCGTCGGTGCAAGATAGATGCATGGTTTGCACTAGACGTACCATAGGCTCAGAAATCGTTTTGGTCGTAGCCGATGCTACCACAAGGTGACGATGCCCAAGTGGAAGCTCATTTCAGTACGTTTGGAGATACTGCTAATCTTAATGCAAGATAGGTGCGCGGTTTGCGTCGAACGTACCATAGGCTAGGAAATCATTTTGGATGCACCCAATGGAACTCCTAGGTGACGTGGGTTATGTGGAATCTCACTTCTTTTGGTTTGGAGACAGTGTTAGTGTCGGTGCCAGATAGGTGCATGGTTTGCGCTAGACGTACCATAGGCTTTGAGATCGTTTTGGACGCGACCGATGGTACCACTAGGTGACAAGGCTCAAGTGGAAGCTCGTTTTGGTCCGCTTAGAGATAGTGCTAATCTTGACACAATATAGGTGCACGGTTTGCGTCGAACGTAACATAGGCTCGGAAATCATTTTGCATGCACCCGATGGAGCTCCTTGGTGATGTGGGTCATGTGGAATCTCTCTTCTTTCTATTTGGTGGTAGTGTTAGTGTCGATGCAAGATAGGTGCATGGTTTGCACTAGACGTACCATAGGCTCAAAAATCGTTTTGGTCGCACCCGATTATACCACTAGGTGACGATGCACAAGTGGAAGCTCATTTCGTTACGTTTGGAGTAGTGCTAATCTTGATGCAAGATAGGTACACAGTTTGCGTCGAACGTACCATAGGCTAGGAAATCATTTTGGATGCATCCAATGGAACTCCTTGGTGACGTGGGTCATGTGGAATCTTTCTTCTTTCCGTCTGGAGGTAGTGTTAGCGTTGGTGCAAGATAGGTGCATGGTTTGCACTAGACGTACCATAGGCTTAGAACTCATTTTGGTCGCACAAGATGGTACCACTAGGTGACGAGGCTTAAGTGGAAGCTCATTTCAGTACGTTTGGACATAGTTCTAATCTTGACGTAAGATAGGTGAACGGTTTGCGTCGAACGTACCATAGGATAGGAAATCCTTTTGGATGCACATAATGGAACTCCTAGGTGACGTGGGTTATGTGGAATGTCACTTCTTTCCATTTGGAGACAGTGTTAGTGTCGGTGCAAGATAGGTGTATGGTTTGCGCTAGACGTACCATAGGCTCTGAGATCGTTTTGGACGCAACTAATGGTACCACTAGGTGACAAGGCTCAAGTGGAAGCTCATTTTGGTCCATTTAGAGATAGAGCTAATCTTGACGCAAGATAGGTGCACGGTTTGTGTCGAACGTAACATAGGCTCAGAAATCATTTTGCATGCACCCGATGGAGCTCCTTTGTGATGTGGGTCATGTGGAATCTCTCTTCTTTCTGTTTGGAGGTAGTGTTAGCGTCGGTGCAAGATAGATGCATGGTTTGCACTAGACGTACCATAGGCTCAGAAATTGTTTTGGTCGTAGCCGATGCTACCACAAGGTGACGATGCCCAAGTGGAAGCTCATTTCAGTACGTTTGGAGATACTACTAATCTTAATGCAAGATAGGTGCGCGGTTTGCGTCGAATGTACCATAGGCTAGGAAATCATTTTGGATGCACCCAATGGAACTCCTAGGTGACGTGGGTTATGTGGAATCTCACTTCTTTTGGTTTGGAGACAGTGTTAGTGTCGGTGCCAGATAGGTGCATGGTTTGCGCTAGACGTACCATAGGCTTTGAGATCGTTTTGGACGAGACCGATGGTACCACTAGGTGACAAGGCTCAAGTGCAAGCTCGTTTTGGTCCGCTTAGAGATAGTGCTAATCTTGACACAATATAGGTGCACGGTTTGCGTCGAACGTAACATAGGCTCGGAAATCATTTTGCATGCTACCGATGGAGCTCCTTGGTGATGTGGGTCATGTGGAATCTCTCTTCTTTCTATTTGGAGGTAGTGTTAGTGTCGGTGCAAGATAGGTGCATGGTTTGCACTAGACGTACCATAGACTCAGAAATCATTTTGGTCGCACCCGATGGTACCACTAGGTGACGATGCACAAGTGGAAGCTCATTTCGTTACGTTTGGAGTAGTGGTAATCTTGATGCAAGATAGGTGCACAGTTTGCGTCGAACGTACCATAGGCTAGGAAATCATTTTGGATGCACCCAATGGAACTCCTTGGTGATGTGGGTCATGTGGAATCTTTCTTCTTTCCGTCTAGAGGTAGTGTTAGTGTCGGTGCAAGATAGGTGCATGGTTTGCACTAGACGTACCATAGGCTCAGAAATCGTTTTGGTCGCACCCGATGGTACCACTAGGTGACGAGGCTCAAGTGGAAGCTCATTTTGGTACGTTTGGACATAGTGGTAATCTTGACGTAAGATAGGTGAACGGTTTGCGTTGAACGTACCATAGGCTAGGAAATCATTTTGGATGCACCCAATGGAACTCCTAGGTGACGTGGGTTATGTGGAATCTCACTTCTTTCCATTTGGAGACAGTGTTAGTGTCGGTGCAAGGTAGGTGCATGGTTTGCGCTAGACGTACCATAGGCTCTGAGATCGTTTTGGACGCAACCGATGGTACCACTAGTTGACAAGGCTCAAGTGGAAGCTCATTTCGGTCCATTTAGAGATAGAGCTAATCTTGACGCAAGATAGGTGCACGGTTTGTGTCGAACGTAACATAGGCTCGGAAATCATTTTGCATGCATCCGATGGAGCTCCTTTGTGATGTGGGTCATGTGGAATCTCTCTTCTTTCTGTTTGGATGTAGTGTTAGCGTCGGTGCAAGATAGATGCATGGTTTGCACTAGACGTACCATAGGCTCAGAAATCGTTTTGGTCGTAGCCGATGCTACCACAAGGTGACGATGCCCAAGTGGAAGCTCATTTCAGTACGTTTGGAGATACTGCTAATCTTAATGCAAGATAGGTGCGCGGTTTGCGTCGAACGTACCATAGGCTAGGAAATCATTTTGGATGCACCCAATGGAACTCCTAGGTGACGTGGGTTATGTGGAATCTCACTTCTTTTGGTTTGGAGACAGTGTTAGTGTCGGTGCCAGATAGGTGCATGGTTTGCGCTAGACGTACCATAGGCTTTGAGATCGTTTTGGACGCGACCGATGGTACCACTAGGTGACAAGGCTCAAGTGGAAGCTCGTTTTGGTCCGCTTAGAGATAGTGCTAATCTTGACACAATATAGGTGCATGGTTTGCGTCGAACGTAACATAGGCTCGGAAATCATTTTGCATGCACCCGATGGAGCTCCTTGGTGATGTGGGTCATGTGGAATCTCTCTTCTTTCTATTTGGTGGTAGTGTTAGTGTCGATGCAAGATAGGTGCATGGTTTGCACTAGACGTACCATAGGCTCAAAAATCGTTTTGGTCGCACCCGATTATACCACTAGGTGACGATGCACAAGTGGAAGCTCATTTCGTTACGTTTGGAGTAGTGCTAATCTTGATGCAAGATAGGTACACAGTTTGCGTCGAACGTACCATAGGCTAGGAAATCATTTTGGATGCATCCAATGGAACTCCTTGGTGACGTGGGTCATGTGGAATCTTTCTTCTTTCCGTCTGGAGGTAGTGTTAGCGTTGGTGCAAGATAGGTGCATGGTTTGCACTAGACGTACCATAGGCTTAGAACTCATTTTGGTCGCACAAGATGGTACCACTAGGTGACGAGGCTTAAGTGGAAGCTCATTTCAGTACGTTTGGACATAGTTCTAATCTTGACGTAAGATAGGTGAACGGTTTGCGTCGAACGTACCATAGGATAGGAAATTCTTTTGGATGCACATAATGGAACTCCTAGGTGACGTGGGTTATGTGGAATGTCACTTCTTTCCATTTGGAGACAGTGTTAGTGTCGGTGCAAGATAGGTGTATGGTTTGCGCTAGACGTACCATAGGCTCTGAGATCGTTTTGGACGCAACTAATGGTACCACTAGGTGACAAGGCTCAAGTGGAAGCTCATTTTGGTCCATTTAGAGATAGAGCTAATCTTGACGCAAGATAGGTGCACGGTTTGTGTCGAACGTAACATAGGCTCAGAAATCATTTTGCATGCACCCGATGGAGCTCCTTTGTGATGTGGGTCATGTGGAATCTCTCTTCTTTCTGTTTGGAGGTAGTGTTAGCGTCGGTGCAAGATAGATGCATGGTTTGCACTAGACGTACCATAGGCTCAGAAATTGTTTTGGTCGTAGCCGATGCTACCACAAGGTGACGATGCCCAAGTGGAAGCTCATTTCAGTACGTTTGGAGATACTACTAATCTTAATGCAAGATAGGTGCGCGGTTTGCGTCGAACGTACCATAGGCTAGGAAATCATTTTGGATGCACCCAATGGAACTCCTAGGTGACGTGGGTTATGTGGAATCTCACTTCTTTTGGTTTGGAGACAGTGTTAGTGTCGGTGCCAGATAGGTGCATGGTTTGCGCTAGACGTACCATAGGCTTTGAGATCGTTTTGGACGAGACCGATGGTACCACTAGGTGACAAGGCTCAAGTGGAAGCTCGTTTTGGTCCGCTTAGAGATAGTGCTAATCTTGACACAATATAGGTGCACGGTTTGCGTCGAACGTAACATAGGCTCGGAAATCATTTTGCATGCTACCGATGGAGCTCCTTGGTGATGTGGGTCATGTGGAATCTCTCTTCTTTCTATTTGGAGGTAGTGTTAGTGTCGGTGCAAGATAGGTGCATGGTTTGCACTAGACGTACCATAGACTCAGAAATCGTTTTGGTCGCACCCGATGGTACCACTAGGTGACGATGCACAAGTGGAAGCTCATTTCGTTACGTTTGGAGTAGTGGTAATCTTGATGCAAGATAGGTGCACAGTTTGCGTCGAACGTACCATAGGCTAGGAAATCATTTTGGATGCACCCAATGGAACTCCTTGGTGATGTGGGTCATGTGGAATCTTTCTTCTTTCCGTCTAGAGGTAGTGTTAGTGTCGGTGCAAGATAGGTGCATGGTTTGCACTAGACGTACCATAGGCTCAGAAATCGTTTTGGTCGCACCCGATGGTACCACTAGGTGACGAGGCTCAAGTGGAAGCTCATTTTGGTACGTTTGGACATAGTGGTAATCTTGACGTAAGATAGGTGAACGGTTTGCGTTGAACGTACCATAGGCTAGGAAATCATTTTGGATGCACCCAATGGAACTCCTAGGTGACGTGGGTTATGTGGAATCTCACTTCTTTCCATTTGGAGACAGTGTTAGTGTCGGTGCAAGGTAGGTGCATGGTTTGCGCTAGACGTACCATAGGCTCTGAGATCGTTTTGGACGCAACCGATGGTACCACTAGTTGACAAGGCTCAAGTGGAAGCTCATTTCGGTCCATTTAGAGATAGAGCTAATCTTGACGCAAGATAGGTGCACGGTTTGTGTCGAACGTAACATAGGCTCGGAAATCATTTTGCATGCATCCGATGGAGCTCCTTTGTGATGTGGGTCATGTGGAATCTCTCTTCTTTCTGTTTGGATGTAGTGTTAGCGTCGGTGCAAGATAGATGCATGGTTTGCACTAGACGTACCATAGGCTCAGAAATCGTTTTGGTCGTAGCCGATGCTACCACAAGGTGACGATGCCCAAGTGGAAGCTCATTTCAGTACGTTTGGAGATACTGCTAATCTTAATGCAAGATAGGTGCGCGGTTTGCGTCGAACGTACCATAGGCTAGGAAATCATTTTGGATGCACCCAATGGAACTCCTAGGTGACGTGGGTTATGTGGAATCTCACTTCTTTTGGTTTGGAGACAGTGTTAGTGTCGGTGCCAGATAGGTGCATGGTTTGCGCTAGACGTACCATAGGCTTTGAGATCGTTTTGGACGCGACCGATGGTACCACTAGGTGACAAGGCTCAAGTGGAAGCTCGTTTTGGTCCGCTTAGAGATAGTGCTAATCTTGACACAATATAGGTGCACGGTTTGCGTCGAACGTAACATAGGCTCGGAAATCATTTTGCATGCACCCGATGGAGCTCCTTGGTGATGTGGGTCATGTGGAATCTCTCTTCTTTCTATTTGGTGGTAGTGTTAGTGTCGATGCAAGATAGGTGCATGGTTTGCACTAGACGTACCATAGGCTCAAAAATCGTTTTGGTCGCACCCGATTATACCACTAGGTGACGATGCACAAGTGGAAGCTCATTTCGTTACGTTTGGAGTAGTGCTAATCTTGATGCAAGATAGGTACACAGTTTGCGTCGAACGTACCATAGGCTAGGAAATCATTTTGGATGCATCCAATGGAACTCCTTGGTGACGTGGGTCATGTGGAATCTTTCTTCTTTCCGTCTGGAGGTAGTGTTAGCGTTGGTGCAAGATAGGTGCATGGTTTGCACTAGACGTACCATAGGCTTAGAACTCATTTTGGTCGCACAAGATGGTACCACTAGGTGACGAGGCTTAAGTGGAAGCTCATTTCAGTACGTTTGGACATAGTTCTAATCTTGACGTAAGATAGGTGAACGGTTTGCGTCGAACGTACCATAGGATAGGAAATCCTTTTGGATGCACATAATGGAACTCCTAGGTGACGTGGGTTATGTGGAATGTCACTTCTTTCCATTTGGAGACAGTGTTAGTGTCGGTGCAAGATAGGTGTATGGTTTGCGCTAGACGTACCATAGGCTCTGAGATCGTTTTGGACGCAACTAATGGTACCACTAGGTGACAAGGCTCAAGTGGAAGCTCATTTTGGTCCATTTAGAGATAGAGCTAATCTTGACGCAAGATAGGTGCACGGTTTGTGTCGAACGTAACATAGGCTCGGAAATCATTTTGCATGCACCCGATGGAGCTCCTTTGTGATGTGGGTCATGTGGAATCTCTCTTCTTTCTGTTTGGAGGTAGTGTTAGCGTCGGTGCAAGATAGATGCATGGTTTGCACTAGACGTACCATAGGCTCAGAAATCGTTTTGGTCGTAGCCGATGCTACCACAAGGTGACGATGCCCAAGTGGAAGCTCATTTCAGTACGTTTGGAGATACTGCTAATCTTAATTCAAGATAGGTGCGCGGTTTGCGTCGAACGTACCATAGGCTAGGAAATCATTTCGGATGCACCCAATGGAACTCCTAGGTGACGTGGGTTATGTGGAATCTCACTTCTTTTGGTTTGGAGACAGTGTTAGTGTCGGTGCCAGATAGGTGCATGGTTTGCGCTAGACGTACCATAGGCTTTGAGATCGTTTTGGACGAGACCGATGGTACCACTAGGTGACAAGGCTCAAGTGGAAGCTCGTTTTGGTCCGCTTAGAGATAGTGCTAATCTTGACACAATATAGGTGCACGGTTTGCGTCGAACGTAACATAGGCTCGGAAATCATTTTGCATGCTACCGATGGAGCTCCTTGGTGATGTGGGTCATGTGGAATCTCTCTTCTTTCTATTTGGAGGTAGTGTTAGTGTCGGTGCAAGATAGGTGCATGGTTTGCACTAGACGTACCATAGACTCAGAAATCGTTTTGGTCGCACCCGATGGTACCACTAGGTGACGATGCACAAGTGGAAGCTCATTTCGTTACGTTTGGAGTAGTGGTAATCTTGATGCAAGATAGGTGCACAGTTTGCGTCGAACGTACCATAGGCTAGGAAATCATTTTGGATGCACCCAATGGAACTCCTTGGTGATGTGGGTCATGTGGAATCTTTCTTCTTTCCGTCTAGAGGTAGTGTTAGTGTCGGTGCAAGATAGGTGCATGGTTTGCACTAGACGTACCATAGGCTCAGAAATCGTTTTGGTCGCACCCGATGGTACCACTAGGTGACGAGGCTCAAGTGGAAGCTCATTTTGGTACGTTTGGACATAGTGGTAATCTTGACGTAAGATAGGTGAACGGTTTGCGTTGAACGTACCATAGGCTAGGAAATCATTTTGGATGCACCCAATGGAACTCCTAGGTGACGTGGGTTATGTGGAATCTCACTTCTTTCCATTTGGAGACAGTGTTAGTGTCGGTGCAAGGTAGGTGCATGGTTTGCGCTAGACGTACCATAGGCTCTGAGATCGTTTTGGACGCAACCGATGGTACCACTAGTTGACAAGGCTCAAGTGGAAGCTCATTTCGGTCCATTTAGAGATAGAGCTAATCTTGACGCAAGATAGGTGCACGGTTTGTGTCGAACGTAACATAGGCTCGGAAATCATTTTGCATGCATCCGATGGAGCTCCTTTGTGATGTGGGTCATGTGGAATCTCTCTTCTTTCTGTTTGGATGTAGTGTTAGCGTCGGTGCAAGATAGATGCATGGTTTGCACTAGACGTACCATAGGCTCAGAAATCGTTTTGGTCGTAGCCGATGCTACCACAAGGTGACGATGCCCAAGTGGAAGCTCATTTCAGTACGTTTGGAGATACTGCTAATCTTAATGCAAGATAGGTGCGCGGTTTGCGTCGAACGTACCATAGGCTAGGAAATCATTTTGGATGCACCCAATGGAACTCCTAGGTGACGTGGGTTATGTGGAATCTCACTTCTTTTGGTTTGGAGACAGTGTTAGTGTCGGTGCCAGATAGGTGCATGGTTTGCGCTAGACGTACCATAGGCTTTGAGATCGTTTTGGACGCGACCGATGGTACCACTAGGTGACAAGGCTCAAGTGGAAGCTCGTTTTGGTCCGCTTAGAGATAGTGCTAATCTTGACACAATATAGGTGCACGGTTTGCGTCGAACGTAACATAGGCTCGGAAATCATTTTGCATGCACCCGATGGAGCTCCTTGGTGATGTGGGTCATGTGGAATCTCTCTTCTTTCTATTTGGTGGTAGTGTTAGTGTCGATGCAAGATAGGTGCATGGTTTGCACTAGACGTACCATAGGCTCAAAAATCGTTTTGGTCGCACCCGATTATACCACTAGGTGACGATGCACAAGTGGAAGCTCATTTCGTTACGTTTGGAGTAGTGCTAATCTTGATGCAAGATAGGTACACAGTTTGCGTCGAACGTACCATAGGCTAGGAAATCATTTTGGATGCATCCAATGGAACTCCTTGGTGACGTGGGTCATGTGGAATCTTTCTTCTTTCCGTCTGGAGGTAGTGTTAGCGTTGGTGCAAGATAGGTGCATGGTTTGCACTAGACGTACCATAGGCTTAGAACTCATTTTGGTCGCACAAGATGGTACCACTAGGTGACGAGGCTTAAGTGGAAGCTCATTTCAGTACGTTTGGACATAGTTCTAATCTTGACGTAAGATAGGTGAACGGTTTGCGTCGAACGTACCATAGGATAGGAAATCCTTTTGGATGCACATAATGGAACTCCTAGGTGACGTGGGTTATGTGGAATGTCACTTCTTTCCATTTGGAGACAGTGTTAGTGTCGGTGCAAGATAGGTGTATGGTTTGCGCTAGACGTACCATAGGCTCTGAGATCGTTTTGGACGCAACTAATGGTACCACTAGGTGACAAGGCTCAAGTGGAAGCTCATTTTGGTCCATTTAGAGATAGAGCTAATCTTGACGCAAGATAGGTGCACGGTTTGTGTCGAACGTAACATAGGCTCGGAAATCATTTTGCATGCACCCGATGGAGCTCCTTTGTGATGTGGGTCATGTGGAATCTCTCTTCTTTCTGTTTGGAGGTAGTGTTAGCGTCGGTGCAAGATAGATGCATGGTTTGCACTAGACGTACCATAGGCTCAGAAATCGTTTTGGTCGTAGCCGATGCTACCACAAGGTGACGATGCCCAAGTGGAAGCTCATTTCAGTACGTTTGGAGATACTGCTAATCTTAATTCAAGATAGGTGCGCGGTTTGCGTCGAACGTACCATAGGCTAGGAAATCATTTCGGATGCACCCAATGGAACTCCTAGGTGATGTGGGTTATGTGGAATCTCACTTCTTTTGGTTTGGAGACAGTGTTAGTGTCGGTGCCAGATAGGTGCATGGTTTGCGCTAGACATACCATAGGCTTTGAGATCGTTTTGGACGCGACCGATGGTACCACTAGGTGACAAGGCTCAAGTGGAAGCTCGTTTTGGTCCGCTTAGAGATAGTGCTAATCTTGACACAATATAGGTGCACGGTTTGCGTCGAACGTAACATAGGCTCGGAAATCATTTTGCATGCACCCGATGGAGCTCCTTGGTGATGTGGGTCATGTGGAATCTCTCTTCTTTCTATTTGGAGGTAGTGTTAGTGTTGATGCTGATATGCACCCGCTAGGGTTGAATCCCGATCTTTCGATGAGAGAAGGTGGATAACACGATTTGGGGATGGAGATGACGTTCACGGCCCGACTACAACCATCCAAGGATGCTGCGCCTTAGCAACCGATACACCACCTCCAACGGCCGTCGCGATCTTGTGGAGCACAATCAACCAAACCACTAGGGTAATTCCTGCAAGCAATCGAGGAACAAGCAAGAACAAGTAGAACAAGCAACTCAATTGCAAGTATGGAGGTGAAAAAACCAATCTGAAATCACAAAGTTGGGGTTCTGAATCGAGTAGAATGGATGGTCTAGTCGACACACGCGTCTACAAGGAAGTAGCAATGGCTAAACTTGATCTAAACAAAACCCAATCTGTTTGTGGCGGCTCTAATCCTTATTAATACCTAGGGGAACGACCAGGGGGGTGTTGGGGTCGTTCTCCAACCCTAGGACGTGTCCTTAATGGACCCAACTTGATACATGGACCATCGGCCCAAAATAGGGTGATGCAGCACCAAAGGTAGAAAAGGTCCCGGCGTTGAAACGATGACTGCAGAAGCATCGGATAAGATATAGCCATGAGTCGAGATCCGTTGGAAAATAGACTTGATAAGCTTTCCAAAAAGTGCTAGAATGTCCCAATCGGAGTCCATATGAAGTTGTGGTGATCGTCGCAATTTGGGACTATTTTGCAGTCCGAATTCAACTTCCAAAACGTGTTGGACTTGGACTCTTTCTGTCCTTGGAACCAAAGTGACGTGGTGGCCTAGCGGAGGACGTTAGGAATACTTGGATTTGGTCCCCAATCAACTTCATTAACCTTCCATGCTTTCCATATGCAATCAAACCTTCCCTTGATCCATGTAAGTAATTCTAAAAATGAGAATGAACACACATCATGGTGCAGCATCAATTCATCAAATGCATCAATGATAAGCCTCATATAGAATGGTTGCACCTTTGGTATAGAAGTGGTTGGCATGGTCATATTTGAGCCAATGATGTCCTCATCATTCTCCCCTTCTTGATAGCAAACCGTCCTCGGTTTGACCTTTGTTGGAGTATGTGTTGTACGTAAAAGTGAACCGTGCTCCCCTTCTTGATATTTATCCTGTTGCATATGGGGAAAACTAGGAAAACTTTGCAAGACATCATTAGTGTTAGTGCAGCCCTCAATTTGATCATGGTATTGTGGCCCAAAAGGATATTTCAGATTAGAGCAAATATAAACTTTATGCACCAAATATTCTCCTTTGCTGTCATATTTGCCAATTGCATGAAGCGAACAATGATTAAAACTTGGCAAACCAGAATCAAATTTAAGTTTCTCTTTTAGACAATTTAGATTACATAGAATATCAAATTCAATATAACCCAAAGTATTTAAAGAGGACAGCAAATTCAGTTCATCTTGTGCACATGTAATAGGATGAAAAAGCTTATCTTCAGCACATTTGTATGGTTCCAAACCAAAAGTATCACACTTATTCGCTACTTGTGGCATAGAAGTAAAAGAATCATCAGCACACAAGTCCTCTTTGTCACAAGGAACAGCGAGTAATTCATTTTGTGACAAAGGAAAATCAGTAATGGGTTCCACTATTTGTTGCTCTTCATTAGCATGCAGAGTGGACAAATTTTGGACATTATGGGTCACATCATTCTGGCAAGTATTCACAGATAATAGAATCTCTTTTTCAGCATTGAGAGCCAGACAAAACAATTGACCAATATGGCAATATGATTTGCTAATTAACAAGGTTCGAATTTCAGAATTGAGCCCTCTCATGAATCTACTCATAACATCTTCCATGCATTCATCCAATCCACCAAACATGATACAAATCTTAAAATTATGGTAGTATTGTTTCACAGTCTTACTACCCTGCTTCAAGTTGTCTAATTTTGCAAGCAAATAATCAACATAATATGCAGGAACGAATGCATCTCTAAAAAGAAATTTGAAGTCTTTCTAAGATTTTGGAACTTTGTTGTGCCTACAAATGTGTTTCCATTCTAGCAAAGCATATTCAATCAAAATATTAGAGGCAATACGAATCTTTTGTTTCTCAGACAGGTCATGCTCATCAAATTCATTGTCTACTTTTAACTCCCAATCAATGTAAGCTTGAGGATCAAACTTACCATCATATAACGGCAAGTGTTGAATGACATCCTGAATATGAGGGTCTAGTTTCAACAGCTCAAAAATCTCCATATCACCTGCCATGATTAGTAGAAAACAAGAAACAGAAAAATAATATGTATCCTCCTATCAACTACTAGGATGTGTCGGTTGTAATTCTCTCAAACTCAACTTGTTAAAACAAGCCCTTACAATTTCTTACCAAGCCAAATAGGAGGTGACGGCAACCAACAAGTCTGCAACCGTGGAGCGAAGTGTATCGGTGCCACAGCAACAAAACAAACTGTCAATGATATGAACCCGCTAGGGTGAATCCCAATCTTTCGATGAGAGAAGGTGGATAACTCGATTTGGGGATGGAGATGACGTTCACAGCCCGACTACAGCCTTCCAAGCTACGCCTTAGCAACCGATACACCACCTCCAACAGCCGTCGCGATCTTGTGGAGCACGATCAACCAAACCACTAGGGTAATTCCTGCAAGCAATCGAGGAACAAGCAAGAACAAGTAGAACAAGCAACTCAATTGCAAATATGGAGATGAAAACCAATCTGAAATCACAAAGTTGGGGTTCTGAATCGAGTAGAACGGATGGTCTAGTCGACACATGCGTCTACTAGGAAGTAGCAATGGCTAAACTTTCAACAAAACAAAACCCAATCTGTTTGTCGTGGCTCTAATCCTTATTAATACCTAGGGGAATGACCAGGGGGTGTTGGGGTCGTTCTCCAACCCTAGGACACATCCCTAATGAACCCAACTTGATACATGGGCCATCGGCCCAAAATAGGGTGACGCAGCACCAAAGGCAGAAAAGGTCCCGGCATTGAAACAACGATTGCGGAAGCATCGGATAAGATATAGCCATGATTCTAGATCCGTTGGAAAATAGACTTGATAAGCTTTCCAAAAAGTGCTAGAACGTCCCAATCGGAGTCCGTATGAAGTCGTGGCAACCGTCGCAATTTGGGACTATTTTGTAGTCCGAATTGAACTTCCAAAACGTGTTGGACTTGGACTCTTTCTGTCCTTGGAACCAAAGTGACGTGGTGGCCTAGCGGAGGACATTAGGAATACTTGGATTTGGTCCCCAATCAACTTCATTAACCTTCCATGCTTTCCATATGCAATCAAACCTTCCCTTGATCCATGTAAGTAATTCTGAAAATGAGAATGAACACATTTTATGGTGGAGCACCAATTCATCAAATGCATCAATGATAAGCCTCATATAGAATGGTTGCACCTTTGGTATAGAAGTGGTTGCCATGGTCATATTTGAGCCAACGATGTCCTCATCAATAGGTGCACAGTTTCCGTCGAACATAACATAGGCTTGGAAATCATTTTGCATGCACCCGATGGAGCTCCTTGGTGATGTGGGTCATGTGGAATCTCTCTTCTTTCTGTTTGGAGGTAGTGTTAGCGTCGGTGCAAGATAGGTGCATGGTTTGCGTTAGACATACCATAGGCTCTGAGATCGTTTTGGACGCAACCGATGGTACCACTAGGTGACAAGGCTCAAGTGGAAGCTCATTTCGGTCTGCTTAGAGATAGTGCTAATCTTGATGCAAGATAGGTGCACGGTTTGCGTCGAACGTAACATAGGCTCGGAAATCATTTTGCAAGCACCCGATGGCGCTCCTTGGTGATGTGGGTCATGTGGAATATCTCTTCTTTCTATTTGGAGGTAGTGTTAGCGTCGGTGCAAGATAGGTGCATGGTTTGCACTAGACGTACCATGGGCTCAAAAATCGTTTTGGTCGCACCCGATGGTACCACTTGGTGACGATGCACAAGTGGAAGCTCATTTCGTTACGTTTGGAGATAGTGCTAATCTTGATGCAAGATAGGTGCACAGTTTGCGTCGAACGTACCATAGGCTAGGAAATCATTTTGGATGCACCCAATGGAACTCCTTGGTGACGTGGGTCATGTGGAATCTTTTTCTTTCCATCTAGAGGTAGTGTTAGCGTCGGTGCAAGATAGGTGCATGGTTTGCACTAGACGTACCATAGGCTCAGAAATCGTTTTGGTCGCACCCGATGGTACCACTAGGTGACGAGGCTCAAGTGGAAGCTCATTTCGGTACGTTTGGACATAGTGGTAATCTAGACGTAAGATAGGTGAACGGTTTGCGTTGAACATACCAAAGGCTAGGAAATCATTTTGGATGCACCCAATGGAACTCCTAGGTGACGTGGGTTATGTGGAATGTCACTTCTTTCGGTTTGGAGATAATGTTAGTGTCGGTGCAAGATAGGTGTATGATTTGCGCTAGACGTACCATATGCTCTGAGATCATTTAGGACGCAACCGATGGTACCACTAGGTGACGAGGCTCAAGTGGAAGCTCGTTTCGGTCCATTTAGAGATAGTGCTAATCTTGACGCAAGGTAGGTGCACGGTTCATGTCGAACGTAACATAGGCTCGGAAATCATTTTGCATGCTCCTGATGGAGCTCCTTAGTGACGTGGGTCATGTGGAATCTCTCTTCTTTCTGTTTGGAGGTAGTGTTAGCGTCGGTGCAAGATAGGCGCATAGTTTTCTCTAGATGTACCATAGGCTCAGAAATCATTTTGGTCGCACCTGATGGTACCACAAGGTGACGATGCTCAAGTGGAAGCTCATTTCGGTACGTTTGGAGATAGTGCTAATCTTGAAGCAAGATAGGTGCACAGTTTCCATCGAACGTAACATAGGCTCGGAAATCATTTTGCATGCACCCGATGGAGCTCCTTGGTGATGTGGGTCATATGGAATCTCTCTCCTTTCCATTTGGAGGTAGTGTTAGCGTCGGTGCAAGATCGGTGCATGGTTTGCACTAGACGTACCATAGGCTCTGAAATCGTTTTGGTCGCACCCGATGGTACCACAAGGTGACGATGCACAAGTGGAAGCTCATTTCATTACGTTTGGAGATAGTGCTAATCTTGATGCAAGATAGGTGCACAGTTTGCGTCGAACGTACCATACGCTAGGAAATCATTTTGGATGCACCCAATGGAACTCCTTGGTGACGTGGGTCATGTGGAATCTTTCTTCTTTCCATCTGGAGGTAGTGTTAGCGTCGGTGCAAGATAGGTGCCTGGTTTGCACTAGATGTAGCATAGGCTCAGAAATCATTTTGGTCGCACCCGATGGTACCACTAGGTGATGAGGCTCAAGTGTAAGCTCATTTCGGTACGTTTCGACATAGTGGTAATCTTGACGTAAGATAGGTGAACGGTTTGCGTCGAACGTACCATAGGCTAGGAAATCATTTTGGATACACCCAATGGAACTCCTAGGTGATGTGGGTTATGTGGAATCTCACTTCTTTCCGTTTGGAGACAGTGTTAGTGTCGGGTGCAAGATAGATGTATGATTTGCGCTAGACGTACCATACGCTCTGAGATCATTTAGGACGCAACCGATGGTACCACTAGGTGACGAGGCTCAAGTGGAAGCTCATTTCGGTCTGTTTAGAGATAGTGCTAATCTTGACACAAGATAGGTGCACGGTTTGTGTCGAACGTAACATAGGTTCGGAAATCATTTTGCATGCACCCGATGGAGCTCCTTTGTGAGGTCGGTCATGTGGAATCTCTCTTCTTTCTGTTTGGAGGTAGTGTTAGCATCGGTGCAAGATAGGTGCATGGTTTGCACTAGACGTACCATAGGCTCAGAAATCGTTTTGGTCACACCCGATGGTACCACAAGGTGACGATGCTGAAGTGGAAGCTCATTTCGGTACGTTTGGAGATAGTGCCAATCTTAACGCACGATAGGTGCGCGGTTTGGTCGAACATACCATAGGCAAGTAAATCATTTTGGTGCACCCAATGGAACTCATAGGTGACGTGGGTTATGTGGAATCTCACTTCTTTCGGTTTGGAGATAGTGTTAGTGTCGGTGCAAGATAGGTGCATGGTTTGCGCTAGACGTACCATAGGCTCTGAGATCATTTTGGACGGAACCGATGGTACCACTAGGTGACAAGGCTCAAGTGGAAGCTCGTTTCGGTCCGCTTAGAGATAGTGCTAATCTTAACGCAAGATAGGTGCATGGTTTGCATCAAACGTAACATAGGCTCGGAAATCATTTTGCATGCACCCGGTGGAGCTCCTCAGTGATGTGGGTCATGTGGAATCTCTCTTCTTTCTATTTAGAGGTAGTGTTAGCGTCGGTGCAAGATAGGCGCATGGTTTGCTCTAGTTGTACCATAGGCTCAGAAATTGTTTTGGTCGCACCCGATGGTACCACAAGGTGACGATGCTCAAGTGGAAGCTCATTTCGGTACGTTTGGAGATAGTGCTAGTCTTGAAGCAAGATAGGTGCACAGTTTCCATTGAACGTAACATAGGCTCGGAAATCATTTTGCATGCACCCGATGGAGCTCCTTGGTGATGTGGGTCATGTGGAATCTCTCTCCTTTCCATTTGGAGGTAGTGTTAGCGTCGGTGCAAGATCGGTGCATGGTTTGCACTAGACGTACCATAGGCTCTGAAATCGTTTTGGTCGCACCCGATGGTACCACAAGGTGACGATGCACAAGTGGAAGCTCATTTCATTACGTTTGGAGATAGTGCTAATCTTGATGCAAGATAGGTGCACAGTTTGCGTCGAACGTACCATAGGCTAGGAAATCATTTTGGATGCACCCAATGGAACTCCTTGGTGACATGGGTCATGTGGAATCCTTCTTCTTTCCATCTGGAGGTAGTGTTAGCGTCGGTGCAAGATAGGTGCATGGTTTGCACTAGATGTACCATAGGCTCAGAAATCGTTTTGGTCGCACCCGATGGTACCACTAGGTGACGAGGCTCAAGTGTAAGCTCATTTCGGTATGTTTCGATGTAGTGGTAATCTTGACGTAAGATAGGTGAACGGTTTGCGTCGAACGTACCATAGGCTAGGAAATCATTTTGGATGCACCCAATGGAACTCCTAGGTGACGTGGGTTATGTGGAATCTCACTTCTTTCCGTTTGGAGACAGTGTTAGTGTCGGGTGCAAGATAGATGTATGATTTGCGCTAGACGTACCATACGCTCTGAGATCATTTAGGACGCAACCGATGGTACCACTAGGTGACGAGGCTCAAGTGGAAGCTCGTTTCGGTCCGTTTAGAGATAGTGCTAATCTTGACACAAGATAGGTGCACGGTTTGTGTCGAACGTAACATAGTTTCGGAAATCATTTTGCATGCACCCGATGGAGCTCCTTTGTGAGGTCGGTCATGTGGAATCTCTCTTCTTTCTGTTTGGAGGTAGTGTTAGCATCGGTGCAAGATAGGTGCATGGTTTGCACTAGACGTACCATAGGCTCAGAAATCATTTTGGTCACACCCGATGGTACCACAAGGTGACGATGCTGAAGTGGAAGCTCATTTCGGTACGTTTGGAGATAGTGCCAATCTTAACGCACGATAGGTGCGCGGTTTGCGTCGAACATACCATAGGCAAGGAAATCATTTTGGTGCACCCAATGGAACTCCTAGGTGACGTGGGTTATGTGGAATCTCACTTCTTTCGGTTTGGAGACAGTGTTAGTGTCGGTGCAAGATAGGTGCATGGTTTGCGCTAGACGTACCATAGGCTCTGAGATCGTTTTGGACGCAACCGATGGTACCACTAGGTGACAAGGCTCAAGTGGAAGCTCATTTCGGTCCGCTTAGAGATAGTGCTAATCCTGACACAAGATAGGTGCACGGTTTGCGTCGAACGTAAACTAGGCGCGGAAATCATTTTCCATGCACCCGATGGAGCTCCTTAGTGACGTGGGTCATGTGGAATCTCTCTTCTTTCTGTTTGGAGGTAGTGTTAGCATCGGTGCAAGATAGGCGCATGGTTTGCTCTAGATGTACCATAGGCTCAGAAATCATTTTGGTCGCACCCGATGGTACCACAAGGTGACGATGCTCAAGTGGAAGCTCATTTCGGTACGTTTGGAGATAGTGCTAATCTTGAAGCAAGATAGGTGCACAGTTTCCATCGAACGTAACATAGGCTCGAAAATCATTTTGCATGCACCCGATGGAGCTCCTTGGTGATGTGGGTCATGTGGAATCTCTCTCCTTTCCATTTGGAGGTAGTGTTAGCGTCGGTGCAAGATCGGTGCATGGTTTGCACTAGACGTACCATAGGCTCTGAAATCGTTTTGGTCGCACCCGATGGTACCACAAGGTGACGATGCACAAGTGGAAGCTCATTTCATTACGTTTGGAGATAGTGCTAATCTTGATGCAAGATAGGTGCACAGTTTGCGTCGAACGTACCATACGCTAGGAAATCATTTTGGATGCACCCAATGGAACTCCTTGGTGACGTGGGTCATGTGGAATCTTTCTTCTTTCCATCTGGAGGTAGTGTTAGCGTCGGTGCAAGATAGGTGCATGGTTTGCACTAGATGTAGCATAGGCTCAGAAATTATTTTGGTCGCACCCGATGGTACCACTAGGTGATGAGGCTCAAGTGTAAGCTCATTTCGGTACGTTTCGACATAGTGGTAATCTTGACGTAAGATAGGTGAACGGTTTGCGTCGAACGTACCATAGGCTAGGAAATCATTTTGGATGCACCCAATGGAACTCCTCGGTGACGTGGGTTATGTGGAATCTCACTTCTTTCCATTTGGAGACAGTGTTAGTGTCGGGTGCAAGATAGATGTATGATTTGCGCTAGACGTACCATACGCTCTGAGATCATTTAGGACGCAACCGATGGTACCACTAGGTGACGAGGCTCAAGTGGAAGCTCGTTTCGGTCCGTTTAGAGATAGTGCTAATCTTGACACAAGATAGGTGCACGGTTTGTGTCGAACGTAACATAGGTTCGGAAATCATTTTGCATGCACCTGATGGAGCTCCTTTGTGAGGTCGGTCATGTGGAATCTCTCTTCTTTCTGTTTGGAGGTAGTGTTAGCATCGGTGCAAGATAGGTGCATGGTTTGCACTAGACGTACCATAGGCTCAGAAATCGTTTTGGTCACACCCGATGGTACCACAAGGTGACGATGCTGAAGTGGAAGCTCATTTCGGTACGTTTGGAGATAGTGCCAATCTTAACGCACGATAGGTGCGCGGTTTGCGTCGAACATACCATAGGCAAGGAAATCATTTTGGTGCACCTAATGGAACTCCTAGGTGACGTGGGTTATGTGGAATCTCACTTCTTTCGGTTTGGAGACAGTGTTAGTGTCGGTGCAAGATAGGTGCATGGTTTGCGCTAGACGTACCATAGGCTCTGAGATCGTTTTGGACGCAACCGATGGTACCACTAGGTGACAAGGCTCAAGTGGAAGCTCGTTTCGGTCCGCTGAGAGATAGTGCTAATCTTAACGCAAGATAGGTGCACGGTTTGCATCAAACGTAACATAGGCTCGGAAATCATTTTGCATGCACCCGGTGGAGCTCCTTGGTGATGTGGGTCATGTGGAATCTCTCTTCTTTCTGTTTAGAGGTAGTGTTAGCGTCGGTGCAAGATAGGCGCATGGTTTGCTCTAGTTGTACCATAGGCTCAGAAATCGTTTTGGTCGCACACGATGGTACCACAAGGTGACGATGCTCAATTGGAAGCTCATTTTGGTACGTTTGGAGATAGTGCTAGTCTTGAAGCAAGATAGGTGCACAGTTTCCATTGAACATAACATAGGCTCGGAAATCATTTTGCATGCACCCGATGGAGCTCCTTGGTGATGTGGGTCATGTGGAATCTCTCTCCTTTCCATTTGGAGGTAGTGTTAGCGTCGGTGCAAGATCGGTGCATGGTTTGCACTAGACGTACCATAGGCTCAGAAATCGGTTTGGTCGCACCCGATGGTACCACAAGGTGACGATGCACAAGTGGAAGCTCATTTCATTACGTTTGGAGATAGTGCTAATCTTGATGCAAGATAGGTGCACAGTTTGCGTCGAACGTACCATAGGCTAGGAAATCATTTTGGATGCACCCAATGGAACTCCTTGGTGACGTGGGTCATGTGGAATCCTTCTTCTTTCCATCTGGAGGTAGTGTTAGCGTCGGTGCAAGATAGGTGCATGGTTTGTACTAGATGTACCATAGGCTCAAAAATCGTTTTGGTTGCACCCGATGGTACCACTAGGTGACGAGGCTCAAGTGTAAGCTCATTTCGGTACGTTTCGACGTAGTGGTAATCTTGACGTAAGATAGGTGAACGGTTTGCGTCGAACGTACCATAGGCTAGGAAATCATTTTGGATGCACCCAATGGAACTCCTAGGTGACATGGGTTATGTGGAATCTCACTTCTTTCGTTTTGGAGACAGTGTTAGTGTCGGTGCAAGATAGGTGCATGGTTTGCACTAGACGTACCATAGGCTCTGAGATCGTTTTGGACGCAACCGATGGTACCACTAGGTGGCAAGGCTCAAGTGGAAGCTCATTTCGGTCCGCTTAGAGATAGTGCTAATCCTGACGCAAGATAGGTGCACGGTTTGCGTCGAACGTAAACTAGGCGCGGAAATCATTTTCCATGCACCCGATGGAGCTCCTTAGTGACGTGGGTCATGTGGAATCTCTCTTCTTTCTGTTTGGAGGTAGTGTTAGCGTCGGTGCAAGATAGGCGCATGGTTTGCTCTAGATGTACCATAGGCTCAGAAATCATTTTGGTCGCACCCGATGGTACCACAAGGTGACGATGCTCAAGTGGAAGCTCATTTCGGTACGTTTGGAGATAGTGCTAATCTTGAAGCAAGATAGGTGCACAGTTTCCATCGAACGTAACATAGGCTCGAAAATCATTTTGCATGCACCCGATGGAGCTCCTTGGTGATGTGGGTCATGTGGAATCTCTCTCCTTTCCATTTGGAGGTAGTGTTAGCGTCGGTGCAAGATCGGTGCATGGTTTGCACTAGACGTACCATAGGCTCTGAAATCGTTTTGGTCGCACCCGATGGTACCACAAGGTGACGATGCACAAGTGGAAGCTCATTTCATTATGTTTGGAGATAGTGCTAATCTTGATGCAAGATAGGTGCATAGTTTGCGTCGAACGTACCATACGCTAGGAAATCATTTTGGATGCACCCAATGGAACTCCTTGGTGACGTGGGTCATGTGGAATCTTTCTTCTTTCCATCTGGAGGTAGTGTTAGCGTCGTTGCAAGATAGGTGCATGGTTTGCACTAGATGTAGCGTAGGCTCAGAAATTATTTTGGTCGCACCCGATGGTACCACTAGGTGATGAGGCTCAAGTGTAA
This sequence comes from Miscanthus floridulus, assembly GCF_019320115.1. Taxonomy (NCBI): domain Eukaryota; kingdom Viridiplantae; phylum Streptophyta; class Magnoliopsida; order Poales; family Poaceae; genus Miscanthus; species Miscanthus floridulus. The sequence continues at coordinate 27,506,809 of NC_089590.1, read as the reverse complement.
GCTCATTTCGGTACGTTTCGACATAGTGGTAATCTTGACGTAAGATAGGTGAACGGTTTGCGTCGAACGTACCATAGGCTAGGAAATCATTTTGGATGCACCCAATGGAACTCCTAGGTGACGTGGGTTATGTGGAATCTCACTTCTTTCCGTTTGGAGACAGTGTTAGTGTCGGGTGCAAGATAGGTGTATGATTTGCGCTAGACGTACCATACGCTCTGAGATCATTTAGGATTCAACCGATGGTACCACTAGGTGATGAGGCTCAAGTGGAAGCTCGTTTCGATCTGTTTAGAGATAGTGCTAATCTTGACGCAAGATAGGTGCACGGTTTGTGTCGAACGTAACATAGGTTCGGAAATCATTTTGCATGCACCCGATGGAGCTCCTTTGTGAGGTCGGTCATGTGGAATCTCTCTTCTTTCTGTTTGGAGGTAGTGTTAGCGTCGGTGCAAGATAGGTGCATGGTTTGCACTAGCCGTACCATAGGCTCAGAAATCGTTTTAGTCGCACCCGATGGTACCACAAGGTGACGATGCTGAAGTGGAAGCTCATTTCGGTACATTTGGAGATAGTGCCAATCTTAACGCACGATAGGTGCGCGGTTTGCGTCGAACATACCATAGGCAAGGAAATCATTTTGGTGCACCTAATGGAACTCCTAGGTGACGTGGGTTATGTGGAATCTCACTTCTTTCGGTTTGGAGACAGTGTTAGTGTCAGTGCAAGATAGGTGCATGGTTTGCGCTAGACGTACCATAGGCTCTGAGATTGTTTTGGACGCAACCGATGGTACCACTAGGTGACAAGGCTCAAGTGGAAGCTCGTTTCGGTCCGCTTAGAGATAGTGCTAATCTTAACGCAAGATAGGTGCACGGTTTGCATCAAACGTAACATAGGCTCGGAAATCATTTTGCATGCACCCGGTGGAGCTCCTTGGTGATGTGGGTCATGTGGAATCTCTCTTCTTTCTGTTTAGAGGTAGTGTTAGCGTCGGTGCAAGATAGGCGCATGGTTTGCTCTAGTTGTACCATAGGCTCAGAAATCGTATTGGTCGTACCCGATGGTACCACAAGGTGACGATGCTCAAGTGGAAGCTCATTTTGGTACGTTTGGAGATAGTGCTAGTCTTGAAGCAAGATAGGTGCACAGTTTCCATTGAACGTAACATAGGCTCGGAAATCATTTTGCATGCACCCGATGGAGCTCCTTGGTGATGTGGGTCATGTGGAATCTCTCTCCTTTCCATTTGGAGGTAGTGTTAGCGTCGGTGCAAGATCGGTGCATGGTTTGCACTAGACGTACCATAGGCTCAGAAATCGTTTTGGTCGCACCCGATGGTACCATTAGGTGACGATGCACAAGTGGAAGCTCATTTCATTACGTTTGGAGATAGTGCTAATCTTGATGCAAGATAGGTGCACAGTTTGCGTCGAACGTACCATAGGCTAGGAAATCATTTTGGATGCACCCAATGGAACTCTTTGGTGACGTGGGTCATGTGGAATCCTTCTTCTTTCCATCTGGAGGTAGTGTTAGCGTCGGTGCAAGATAGGTGCATGGTTTGCACTAGACGTACCATAGGCTCAGAAATCATTTTGGTCGCACCCGATGGTACCACTAGGTGACGATGCACAAGTGGAAGCTCATTTCATTATGTTTGGAGATAGTGCTAATCTTGATGCAAGATAGGTGCACAGTTTGCGTCGAACGTACCATAGGCTAGGTGATAGAGCTGGAGTACCCGATCTTTCGGTGAGTGGAGGATAACTACGATTTGGTGGGTGTCGACCCTCGCGATCCGACTACGACGAACAAGTCCGTGGCGCCTTAGCAATCGCTGAACCAACTCCCGATGGTTATTGACCTTGCTGGTGCGAGATCAACCTGATCACGAAGATCAATTCCTGCAGGCAATCGAAGAACAAGCAAGAATTTGAGGCGAGCAACCCTGAATATTACTCGAAGGTGGGGTTCTGAATTACACGAAGACGAAGCTTCGGAAGTAGCAATGGCTAACTTAAGCAAAACAAAACCCAAGCCAAAGAGGGGGCACAGCCCTTGGCTAAATAGGGGGAGGAGGGAGGAAGGAGGACGCCCAGCCTGCCCACAAGGTAGGGAATAGGCGCCCAAACAGCCACACACCATCTCCTTGATTCCCTTTCCTGATTTAGATGGTGCAGCACCTTCCTGGTTATTTCTTGACAAAACTAAAAACACATAGGTGGCGCAGCACCTAGACATTATTCTGGGCAGGTTCATCATGAGCATTGATGGCGCATGCACTTAGGAAACTTCTGGTCCTTCATTCTTCAAAATCATCACGAAGTTTAATTCACGTGCACGAGCTCGAGTGATGGGTCCTGGTGGCGCCTGTGCTGGTTCAGTTGGAGTAGCCATTCCCGTGTCGGTGTTGATGTCCTCATCACTAGGAAATCATTTTGGATGCACCCAATGGAACTCCTAGGTGACGTGGGTTATGTGGAATCTCACTTCTTTCCGTTTGGAGACAGTGTTAGTGTCGGGTGCAAGATAGGTGTATGATTTGCACTAGACGTACCATACGCTCTGAGATCATTTAGGATTCAACCGATGGTACCACTAGGTGATGAGGCTCAAGTGGAAGCTCGTTTCGATCTGTTTAGAGATAGTGCTAATCTTGACGCAAGATAGGTGCACGGTTTGTGTCGAACGTAACATAGGTTCAGAAATCATTTTGCATGCACCCGATGGAGCTCCTTTGTGAGGTCGGTCATGTGGAATCTCTCTTCTTTCTGTTTGGAGGTAGTGTTAGCGTCGGTGCAAGATAGGTGCATGGTTTGCACTAGCCGTACCATAGGCTCAGAAATCGTTTTAGTCGCACCCGATGGTACCACAAGGTGACGATGCTCAAGTGGAAGCTCATTTCGGTACGTTTCGAGATAGTGCTAATCTTGATGCAAGATAGGTGCACGGTTTCCGTCGAACGTAACATAGGCTCGGAAATCATTTTGCATGCACCCGACGGGGCTCCTTGGTGATGTGGGTCATGTGGAATCTCTCTTCTTTCTGTTTGGAGGTTGTGTTAGCGTCGGTGCAAGATAGGTGCATGGTTTGCACTAGACGTACCATACGCTCAGAAATCATTTTGGTCACACCTGATGGTACCACTAGGTGATGATGCACAAGTGGAAGCTCATTTCGTTACGTTTGGAGATAGTGCTAATCTTGATACAAGATAGGTGCACAGTTTGCGTCGTACGTACCATAGGCTAGGAAATCATTTTGGATGCACCCAATGGAACTCCTTGGTGACGTGGGTCATGTGGAATCTTTCTTCTTTCCGTCTAGAGGTAGTGTTAGCGTCGGTGCAAGATAGGTGCATGGTTTGCACTAGACGTACCATAGGCTTAGAACTTGTTTTGGTTGCACAAGATGGTACCACTAGGTGACGAGGCTCAAGTGGAAGCTCATTTTGGTACGTTTGGACATAGTGCTAATCTTGGCGTAAGATAGGTGAACGGTTTGCGTCGAACGTACCATAGGATAGGAAATCCTTTTGGATGCACTCACTGGAACTCCTAGGTGACGTGGGTCATGTGGAATGTCACTTCTTTCCGTTTGGAGACAGTGTTAGTGTCGGTGCAAGATAGATGTATGATTTGTGCTAGACACGCTCTGAGATCATTTAGGACGCAATCGATCATACCACTAGGTGACGAGGCTCCAGTGGAAGCTCGTTTCAGTATGTTAAGAGATAGTGCTAATCTTGACGCAAGATAGGTGCACGGTTTGTGTCGAACGTAAAAAAGGCTCGGAAATCATTTTCCATGCACCCGATGGAGCTCCTTAGTGACGTGGGTCATGTGGAATCTCTCTTCATTCTATTTGGAGGTAGTGTTAGCGTAGGTACAAGATAGGTGCATGGTTTGCATTAGACGTACCATAGGCTTAGAAATCGTTTTGGTCACACCCGATGGTACCACAAGGTGATGATGCTCAAGTGGAAGCTCATTTTGGTACGTTTGGAGATAGTGCTAATCTTGATGCAAGATAGGTGCACAGTTTCCGTCGAACATAACATAGGCTCAGAAATCATTTTGCATGCACCCGATGGAGCTCCTTGGTGATGTGGGTCATGTGGAATCTCTCTTCTTTCTGTTTGGAGGTAGTGTTAGCGTCGGTGCAAGATAGGTGCATGGTTTGCACTAAACGTACCATAGGCTCCGAAATCGTTTTGGTCACACCTGATGGTACCACTAGGTGACGGTGCACAAGTGGAAGCTCATTTCGTTACGTTTCGAGATAGTGCTAATCTTGATGCAAGATAGGTGCACAGTTTACGTCGAACGTACCATAGGCTTGGAAATCATTTTGGATGCACCCAATGGAACTCCTTGGTGACGTGGGTCATGTGGAATCTTTCTTTTTTCCGTCTGGAGGTAGTGTTAGCGTCGGTGCAAGATAGGTGCATGGTTTGCACTAGACGTACCATAGGCTTAGAACTCGTTTTGGTTGCACAAGATGGTACCACTAGGTGACGAGGCTCAAGTGGAAGCTCATTTCGGTACGTTTGGACATAGTGCTAATCTTGGCATAAGATAGGTGAACGGTTTGCGTCGAACGTACCATAGGATAGGAAATCCTTTTGGATGCACACACTAGAACTCCTAGGTGACATGGGTCATGTGGAATGTCACTTCTTTCCGTTTGGAGACAGTGTTAGTGTCGGTGCAAGATAGATGTATGATTTGCGCTAGACACGCTCTGAGATCATTTAGGACGCAATCGATCGTACCACTAGGTGACGAGGCTCCAGTGGAAGCTCGTTTCAGTATGTTTAGAGATAGTGCTAATCTTGACGCAAGATAGGTGCACGGTTTGCGTCGAACGTAAACTAGGCGCGGAAATCATTTTCCATGCACCCGATGGAGCTCCTTAGTGATGTGGGTCATGTGGAATCTCTCTTCTTTCTGTTTGGAGGTAGTGTTAGCATCGGTGCAAGATAGGCGCATGGTTTGCTCTAGATGTACCATAGGCTCAGAAATCATTTTGGTCGCACCCGATGGTACCACAAGGTGACGATGCTCAAGTGGAAGCTCATTTCGGTACGTTTGGAGATAGTGCTGATCTTGAAGCAAGATAGGTGCACAGTTTCCATCGAACATAACATAGGCTCGAAAATCATTTTGCATGCACCCGATGGAGCTCCTTGGTGATGTGGGTCATGTGGAATCTCTCTCCTTTCCATTTGGAGGTAGTGTTAGCGTCGGTGCAAGATCGGTGCATGGTTTGCACTAGACGTACCATAGGCTCTGAAATCGTTTTGGTCGCACCCGATGGTACCACAAGGTGACGATGCACAAGTGGAAGCTCATTTCATTACGTTTGGAGATAGTGCTAATCTTGATGCAAGATAGGTGCACAGTTTGCGTCGAACGTACCATACGCTAGGAAATCATTTTGGATGCACCCAATGGAACTCCTTGGTGACGTGGGTCATGTGGAATCTTTCTTCTTTCCATCTGGAGGTAGTGTTAGCGTCGGTGCAAGATAGGTGCATGGTTTGCACTAGATGTAGCATAGGCTCAGAAATTATTTTGGTCGCACCCGATGGTACCACTAGGTGATGAGGCTCAAGTGTAAGCTCATTTCGGTACGTTTTGACATAGTGGTAATCTTGACGTAAGATAGGTGAACGGTTTGCGTCGAACGTACCATAGGCTAGGAAATCATTTTGGATGCACCCAATGGAACTCCTAGGTGACGTGGGTTATGTGGAATCTCACTTCTTTCCATTTGGAGACAGTGTTAGTGTCGGGTGCAAGATAGATGTATGATTTGCGCTAGACGTACCATACGCTCTGAGATCATTTAGGACGCAACCGATGGTACCACTAGGTGACGAGGCTCAAGTGGAAGCTCATTTCAGTCCGTTTAGAGATAGTGCTAATCTTGACACAAGATAGGTGCACGGTTTGTGTCGAACGTAACATAGGTTCGGAAATCATTTTGCATGCACCCGATGGAGCTCCTTTGTGAGGTCGGTCATGTGGAATCTCTCTTCTTTCTGTTTGGAGGTAGTGTTAGCATCGGTGCAAGATAGGTGCATGGTTTGCACTAGACGTACCATAGGCTCAGAAATCGTTTTGGTCACACCCGATGGTACCACAAGGTGACGATGCTGAAGTGGAAGCTCATTTCGGTACGTTTGGAGATAGTGCCAATCTTAACGCACGATAGGTGCGCGGTTTGCGTCGAACATACCATAGGCATGGAAATCATTTTGGTGCACCTAATGGAACTCCTAGGTGACGTGGGTTATGTGGAATCTCACTTCTTTCGGTTTGGAGACAGTGTTAGTGTCGGTGCAAGATAGGTGCATGGTTTGCGCTAGACGTACCATAGGCTCTGAGATCGTTTTGGACGCAACCGATGGTACCACTAGGTGACAAGGCTCAAGTGGAAGCTCGTTTCGGTCCGCTTAGAGATAGTGCTAATCTTAACGCAAGATAGGTGCACGGTTTGCATCAAACGTAACATAGGCTCGGAAATCATTTTGCATGCACCCGGTGGAGCTCCTTGGTGATGTGGGTCATGTGGAATCTCTCTTCTTTCTGTTTAGAGGTAGTGTTAGCGTCGGTGCAAGATAGGCGCATGGTTTGCTCTAGTTGTACCATAGGCTCAGAAATCGTATTGGTCATACCCGATGGTACCACAAGGTGACGATGCTCAAGTGGAAGCTCATTTTGGTACGTTTGGAGATAGTGCTAGTCTTGAAGCAAGATAGGTGCACAGTTTCCATTGAACGTAACATAGGCTCGGAAATCATTTTGCATGCACCCGATGGAGCTCCTTGGTGATGTGGGTCATGTGGAATCTCTCTCCTTTCCATTTGGAGGTAGTGTTAGCGTCGGTGCAAGATCGGTGCATGGTTTGCACTAGACGTACCATAGGCTCAGAAATCGTTTTGGTCGCACCCGATGGTACCATTAGGTGACGATGCACGAGTGGAAGCTCATTTCATTACGTTTGGAGATAGTGCTAATCTTGATGCAAGATAGGTGCACAGTTTGCGTCGAACGTACCATAGGCTAGGAAATCATTTTGGATGCACCCAATGGAACTCTTTGGTGACGTGGGTCATGTGGAATCCTTCTTCTTTCCATCTGGAGGTAGTGTTAGCGTCGGTGCAAGATAGGTGCATGGTTTGCACTAGACGTACCATAGGCTTAGAAATCGTTTTGGTCGCACCCGATGGTACCACTAGGTGACGATGCACAAGTGGAAGCTCATTTCATTATGTTTGGAGATAGTGCTAATCTTGATGCAAGATAGGTGCACAGTTTGCGTCGAACGTACCATAGGCTAGGAAATCATTTTGGATGCACCCAATGGAACTCCTAGGTGACGTGGGTTATGTGGAATCTCACTTCTTTCCGTTTGGAGACAGTGTTAGTGTCGGGTGCAAGATAGGTGTATGATTTGCGCTAGACGTACCATACGCTCTGAGATCATTTAGGATTCAACCGATGGTACCACTAGGTGATGAGGCTCAAGTGGAAGCTCGTTTCGATCTGTTTAGAGATAGTGCTAATCTTGACGCAAGATAGGTGCACGGTTTGTGTCGAACGTAACATAGGTTCGGAAATCATTTTGCATGCACCCGATGGAGCTCCTTTGTGAGGTCGGTCATGTGGAATCTCTCTTCTTTCTGTTTGGAGGTAGTGTTAGCGTCGGTGCAAGATAGGTGCATGGTTTGCACTAGCCGTACCATAGGCTCAGAAATCGTTTTAGTCGCACCCGATGGTACCACAAGGTGACGATGCTCAAGTGGAAGCTCATTTCGGTACGTTTCGAGATAGTGCTAATCTTGATGCAAGATAGGTGCACGGTTTCCGTCGAACGTAACATAGGCTCGGAAATCATTTTGCATGCACCCGACGGGGCTCCTTGGTGATGTGGGTCATGTGGAATCTCTCTTCTTTCTGTTTGGAGGTTGTGTTAGCGTCGGTGCAAGATAGGTGCATGGTTTGCACTAGACGTACCATACGCTCAGAAATCATTTTGGTCACACCTGATGGTACCACTAGGTGATGATGCACAAGTGGAAGCTCATTTCGTTACGTTTGGAGATAGTGCTAATCTTGATACAAGATAGGTGCACAGTTTGCGTCGTACGTACCATAGGCTAGGAAATCATTTTGGATGCACCCAATGGAACTCCTTGGTGACGTGGGTCATGTGGAATCTTTCTTCTTTCCGTCTGGAGGTAGTGTTAGCGTCGGTGCAAGATAGGTGCATGGTTTGCACTAGACGTACCATAGGCTTAGAACTTGTTTTGGTTGCACAAGATGGTACCACTAGGTGACGAGGCTCAAGTGGAAGCTCATTTTGGTACGTTTGGACATAGTGCTAATCTTGGCGTAAGATAGGTGAACGGTTTGCGTCGAACGTACCATAGGATAGGAAATCCTTTTGGATGCACTCACTGGAACTCCTAGGTGACGTGGGTCATGTGGAATGTCACTTCTTTCCGTTTGGAGACAGTGTTAGTGTCGGTGCAAGATAGATGTATGATTTGTGCTAGACATGCTCTGAGATCATTTAGGACGCAATCGATCATACCACTAGGTGACGAGGCTCCAGTGGAAGCTCGTTTCAGTATGTTAAGAGATAGTGCTAATCTTGACGCAAGATAGGTGCACGGTTTGTGTCGAACGTAAAAAAGGCTCGGAAATCATTTTCCATGCACCCGATGGAGCTCCTTAGTGACGTGGGTCATGTGGAATCTCTCTTCTTTCTATTTGGAGGTAGTGTTAGCGTAGGTACAAGATAGGTGCATGGTTTGTATTAGACGTACCATAGGCTTAGAAATCGTTTTGGTCACACCCGATGGTACCACAAGGTGATGATGCTCAAGTGGAAGCTCATTTTGGTACGTTTGGAGATAGTGCTAATCTTGATGCAAGATAGGTGCACAGTTTCCGTCGAACGTAACATAGGCTCAGAAATCATTTTGCATGCACCCGATGGAGCTCCTTGGTGATGTGGGTCATGTGGAATCTCTCTTCTTTCTGTTTGGAGGTAGTGTTAGCGTCGGTGCAAGATAGGTGCATGGTTTGCACTAAACGTACCATAGGCTCCGAAATCAGTGTTGGTCACACCTGATGGTACCACTAGGTGACGGTGCACAAGTGGAAGCTCATTTCGTTACGTTTGGAGATAGTGCTAATCTTGATGCAAGATAGGTGCATAGTTTACGTCGAACGTACCATAGGCTTGGAAATCATTTTGGATGCGCCCAATGGAACTCCTTGGTGACGTGGGTCATGTGGAATCTTTCTTTTTTCCGTCTGGAGGTAGTGTTAGCGTCGGTGCAAGATAGGTGCATGGTTTGCACTAGACGTACCATAGGCTTAGAACTCGTTTTGGTTGCACAAGATGGTACCACTAGGTGACGAGGCTCAAGTGGAAGCTCATTTTGGTACGTTTGGACATAGTGCTAATCTTGGCGTAAGATAGGTGAACGGTTTGCGTCGAACGTACCATAGGATAGGAAATCCTTTTGGATGCACACACTAGAACTCCTAGGTGACATGGGTCATGTGGAATGTCACTTCTTTCCGTTTGGAGACAGTGTTAGTGTCGGTGCAAGATAGATGTATGATTTGCGCTAGACACGCTCTGAGATCATTTAGGACGCAATCGATCGTACCACTAGGTGACGAGGCTCCAGTGGAAGCTCGTTTCAGTATGTTTAGAGATAGTGCTAATCTTGACGCAAGATAGGTGCACGGTTTGCGTCGAACGTAAACTAGGCGCGGAAATCATTTTCCATGCACCCGATGGAGCTCCTTAGTGACGTGGGTCATGTGGAATCTCTCTTCTTTCTGTTTGGAGGTAGTGTTAGCATCGGTGCAAGATAGGCGCATGGTTTGCTCTAGATGTACCATAGGCTCAGAAATCATTTTGGTCGCACCCGATGGTACCACAAGGTGACGATGCTCAAGTGGAAGCTCATTTCGGTACGTTTGGAGATAGTGCAGATCTTGAAGCAAGATAGGTGCACAGTTTCCATCGAACATAACATAGGCTCGAAAATCATTTTGCATGCACCCGATGGAGCTCCTTGGTGATGTGGGTCATGTGGAATCTCTCTCCTTTCCATTTGGAGGTAGTGTTAGCGTCGGTGCAAGATCGGTGCATGGTTTGCACTAGACGTACCATAGGCTCTGAAATCGTTTTGGTCGCACCCGATGGTACCACAAGGTGACGATGCACAAGTGGAAGCTCATTTCATTACGTTTGGAGATAGTGCTAATCTTGATGCAAGATAGGTGCACAGTTTGCGTCGAACGTACCATACGCTAGGAAATCATTTTGGATGCACCCAATGGAACTCCTTGGTGACGTGGGTCATGTGGAATCTTTCTTCTTTCCATCTGGAGGTAGTGTTAGCGTCGGTGCAAGATAGGTGCATGGTTTGCACTAGATGTAGCATAGGCTCAGAAATTATTTTGGTCGCACCCGATGGTACCACTAGGTGATGAGGCTCAAGTGTAAGCTCATTTCGGTACGTTTCGACATAGTGGTAATCTTGACGTAAGATAGGTGAACGGTTTGCGTCGAACGTACCATAGGCTAGGAAATCATTTTGGATGCACCCAATGGAACTCCTAGGTGACGTGGGTTATGTGGAATCTCACTTCTTTCCATTTGGAGACAGTGTTAGTGTCGGGTGCAAGATAGATGTATGATTTGCGCTAGACGTACCATACGCTCTGAGATCATTTAGGACGCAACCGATTGTACCACTAGGTGATGAGGCTCAAGTGGAAGCTCATTTTAGTCCGTTTAGAGATAGTGCTAATCTTGACACAAGATAGGTGCACGGTTTGTGTCGAACGTAACATAGGTTCGGAAATCATTTTGCATGCACCCGATGGAGCTCCTTTGTGAGGTCGGTCATGTGGAATCTCTCTTCTTTCTGTTTGGAGGTAGTGTTAGCATCGGTGCAAGATAGGTGCATGGTTTGCACTAGACGTACCATAGGCTCAGAAATCGTTTTGGTCACACCCGATGGTACCACAAGGTGACGATGCTGAAGTGGAAGCTCATTTCGGTACGTTTGGAGATAGTGCCAATCTTAACGCACGATAGGTGCGCGGTTTGCGTCGAACATACCATAGGCAAGGAAATCATTTTGGTGCACCTAATGGAACTCCTAGGTGACGTGGGTTATGTGGAATCTCACTTCTTTCGGTTTGGAGACAGTGTTAGTGTCGGTGCAAGATAGGTGCATGGTTTGCGCTAGACGTACCATAGGCTCTGAGATCGTTTTGGACGCAACCGATGGTACCACTAGGTGACAAGGCTCAAGTGGAAGCTCGTTTCGGTCCGCTTAGAGATAGTGCTAATCTTAACGCAAGATAGGTGCACGGTTTGCATCAAACGTAACATAGGCTCGGAAATCATTTTGCATGCACCCGGTGGAGCTCCTTGGTGATGTGGGTCATGTGGAATCTCTCTTCTTTCTGTTTAGAGGTAGTGTTAGCGTCGGTGCAAGATAGGCGCATGGTTTGCTCTAGTTGTACCATAGGCTCAGAAATCGTATTGGTCATACCCGATGGTACCACAAGGTGACGATGCTCAAGTGGAAGCTCATTTTGGTACGTTTGGAGATAGTGCTAGTCTTGAAGCAAGATAGGTGCACAGTTTCCATTGAACGTAACATAGGCTCGGAAATCATTTTGCATGCACCCGATGGAGCTCCTTGGTGATGTGGGTCATGTGGAATCTCTCTCCTTTCCATTTGGAGGTAGTGTTAGCGTCGGTGCAAGATCGGTGCATGGTTTGCACTAGACGTACCATAGGCTCAGAAATCGTTTTGGTCGCACCCGATGGTACCATTAGGTGACGATGCACGAGTGGAAGCTCATTTCATTACGTTTGGAGATAGTGCTAATCTTGATGCAAGATAGGTGCACAGTTTGCGTCGAATGTACCATAGGCTAGGAAATCATTTTGGATGCACCCAATGGAACTCTTTGGTGACGTGGGTCATGTGGAATCCTTCTTCTTTCCATCTGGAGGTAGTGTTAGCGTCGGTGCAAGATAGGTGCATGGTTTGCACTAGACGTACCATAGGCTCAGAAATCGTTTTGGTCGCACCTGATGGTACCACTAGGTGACGATGCACAAGTGGAAGCTCATTTCATTATGTTTGGAGATAGTGCTAATCTTGATGCAAGATAGGTGCACAGTTTGCGTCGAACGTACCATAGGCTAGGAAATCATTTTGGATGCACCCAATGGAACTCCTAGGTGACGTGGGTTATGTGGAATCTCACTTCTTTCCGTTTGGAGACAGTGTTAGTGTCGGGTGCAAGATAGGTGTATGATTTGCGCTAGACGTACCATACGCTCTGAGATCATTTAGGATTCAACCGATGGTACCACTAGGTGATGAGGCTCAAGTGGAAGCTCGTTTCGATCTGTTTAGAGATAGTGCTAATCTTGACGCAAGATAGGTGCACGGTTTGTGTCGAACGTAACATAGGTTCGGAAATCATTTTGCATGCACCCGATGGAGCTCCTTTGTGAGGTCGGTCATGTGGAATCTCTCTTCTTTCTGTTTGGAGGTAGTGTTAGCGTCGGTGCAAGATAGGTGCATGGTTTGCACTAGCCGTACCATAGGCTCAGAAATCGTTTTAGTCGCACCCGATGGTACCACAAGGTGACGATGCTCAAGTGGAAGCTCATTTCGGTACGTTTCGAGATAGTGCTAATCTTGATGCAAGATAGGTGCACGGTTTCCGTCGAACGTAACATAGGCTCGGAAATCATTTTGCATGCACCCGACGGGGCTCCTTGGTGATGTGGGTCATGTGGAATCTCTCTTCTTTCTGTTTGGAGGTTGTGTTAGCGTCGGTGCAAGATAGGTGCATGGTTTGCACTAGACGTACCATACGCTCAGAAATCATTTTGGTCACACCTGATGGTACCACTAGGTGATGATGCACAAGTGGAAGCTCATTTCGTTACGTTTGGAGATAGTGCTAATCTTGATACAAGATAGGTGCACAGTTTGCGTCGTACGTACCATAGGCTAGGAAATCATTTTGGATGCACCCAATGGAACTCCTTGGTGATGTGGGTCATGTGGAATCTTTCTTCTTTCCGTCTGGAGGTAGTGTTAGCGTCGGTGCAAGATAGGTGCATGGTTTGCACTAGACGTACCATAGGCTTAGAACTTGTTTTGGTTGCACAAGATGGTACCACTAGGTGACGAGGCTCAAGTGGAAGCTCATTTTGGTACGTTTGGACATAGTGCTAATCTTGGCGTAAGATAGGTGAATGGTTTGCGTCGAACGTACCATAGGATAGGAAATCCTTTTGGATGCACTCACTGGAACTCCTAGGTGACGTGGGTCATGTGGAATGTCACTTCTTTCCGTTTGGAGACAGTGTTAGTGTCGGTGCAAGATAGATGTATGATTTGTGCTAGACACGCTCTGAGATCATTTAGGACGCAATCGATCATACCACTAGGTGACGAGGCTCCAGTGGAAGCTCGTTTCAGTATGTTAAGAGATAGTGCTAATCTTGACGCAAGATAGGTGCACGGTTTGTGTCGAACGTAAAAAAGGCTCGGAAATCATTTTCCATGCACCCGATGGAGCTCCTTAGTGACGTGGGTCATGTGGAATCTCTCTTCTTTCTATTTGGAGGTAGTGTTAGCGTAGGTACAAGATAGGTGCATGGTTTGCATTAGACGTACCATAGGCTTAGAAATCGTTTTGGTCACACCCGATGGTACCACAAGGTGATGATGCTCAAGTGGAAGCTCATTTTGGTACGTTTGGAGATAGTGCTAATCTTGATGCAAGATAGGTGCACAGTTTCCGTCGAACGTAACATAGGCTCAGAAATCATTTTGCATGCACCCGATGGAGCTCCTTGGTGATGTGGGTCATGTGGAATCTCTCTTCTTTCTGTTTGGAGGTAGTGTTAGTGTCGGTGCAAGATAGGTGCATGGTTTGCACTAAACGTACCATAGGCTCCGAAATCATTTTGGTCACACCTGATGGTACCACTAGGTGACGGTGCACAAGTGGAAGCTCATTTCGTTACGTTTGGAGATAGTGCTAATCTTGATGCAAGATAGGTGCACAGTTTACGTCGAACGTACCATAGGCTTGGAAATCATTTTGGATGCACCCAATGGAACTCCTTGGTGACGTGGGTCATGTGGAATCTTTCTTTTTTCTGTCTGGAGGTAGTGTTAGCGTCGGTGCAAGATAGGTGCATGGTTTGCACTAGACGTACCATAGGCTTAGAACTCGTTTTGGTTGCACAAGATGGTACCACTAGGTGACGAGGCTCAAGTGGAAGCTCATTTCGGTACGTTTGGACATAGTGCTAATCTTGGTGTAAGATAGGTGAACGGTTTGCGTCGAACGTACCATAGGATAGGAAATCCTTTTGGATGCACACACTAGAACTCCTAGGTGACATGGGTCATGTGGAATGTCACTTCTTTCCGTTTGGAGACAGTGTTAGTGTCGGTGCAAGATAGATGTATGATTTGCGCTAGACACGCTCTGAGATCATTTAGGACGCAATCGATCGTACCACTAGGTGACGAGGCTCCAGTGGAAGCTCGTTTCAGTATGTTTAGAGATAGTGCTAATCTTGACGCAAGATAGGTGCATGGTTTGTGTCGAATGTAAAAAAGGCTCGGAAATCATTTTCCATGCACCCGATGGAGCTCCTTAGTGACGTGGGTCATGTGGAATCTCTCTTCTTTCAATTTGGAGGTAGTGTTAGCGTAGGTACAAGATAGGTGCATGGTTTGCATTAGACATACCATAGGCTTAGAAATCATTTTGGTCGCACCCGATGGTACCACAAGGTGATGATGCTCAAGTGGAAGCTCATTTCGGTATGTTTGGAGATAGTGCTAATCTTGATGCAAGATAGGGGCACAGTTTCCGTCGAACGTAACATAGGCTCGGAAATCATTTTGCATGCACTCGATGGAGCTCCTTGGTGATGTGGGTCATGTGGAATCTCTCTTCTTTCTGTTTGGAGGTAGTGTTAGCGTCGGTTCAAGATAGGTGCATGGTTTGCACTAAACGTACCATAGGCTCCGAAATCGTTTTGGTCACACCTGATGGTACCACTAGGTGACGGTGCACAAGTGGAAGCTCATTTCGTTACATTTGGAGATAGTGCTAATCTTGATGCAAGATAGGTGCACAGTATACGTCGAACGTACCATAGGCTTGGAAATCATTTTGGATGCACCCAATGGAACTCCTTGGTGACGTGGGTCATGTGGAATCTTTCTTCTTTCCGTCTGGAGGTAGTGTTAGCGTCGGTGGAAGATAGGTGCATGGTTTGCACTAGACGTACCATAGGCTCAGAAATCATTTTGGTCGCACCCGATGGTACCACTAGGTGACAATGCACAAGTGGAAGCTCATTTCATTATGTTTGGAGTAGTGCTAATCTTGATGCAAGATAGGTGCACAGTTTGCATCAAAACGTACCATAGGCTAGGAAATCATTTTGGATGCACCCAATGGAACTCCTTGGTGATGTGGGTTATGTGGAATCTCACTTCTTTCTGTTTGGAGACTGTGTTAGTGTCGGTGCAAGATAGGTGCATGGTTTGCGCTAGATGTACCATAGTGATATGAACCCGCAAGGGTTTGTGGTCGATCTTTCGATGAGAAGCGTGAGATAACTCGATTGGTGGATGGAGATGACGTTCACGGCCCGACTACAACCTTCCAAGACCGCGCCTTAGCGACCGATACACCACTTCCCAAGGCCGTCACGATCTTGTGGAGCACGACAACCAGCCCCTAGGGCTCCCGTCCTGCAAGCAATCGAAGAACTAGCAAGAACGAGGAAACAAGCACTGAAATTGCAAGATAAAATTGAAGGTTTCACACTGAATCTTATTATGAGTGGGGTTCCGAAGACAAGGAGACGGGCGACTGGATCAGCACGCACGCCTACAAGCAAGTAGCGATGGCTAAACTTGATCTAAACAAAACCCAAGTGTTCCTGGTGGCGGCTAAGGGGTATATGATGTGTGGAGGACGACCACAAGAGAGTTTGGGTCGTGCTCCAACCCTAGGACGCATCCCTACTGGACTCTAAACGATACAAGCCCATTGGGCTAACTTAAGGTGGCGCAGCACCCTGGACAGAATAGACCTCTCGGTGATTTTTGGACTGTTGATGCCGCTTCTGAGCAGGTATGAGTACCAGGTCAGATCCGTATGAAAGTAGACTTTATTAGCTTTCCAACAAGTCCAGAATCACCCCAATTCGACTCCGTATGTAACCGTGGCGACCGTCGCTAGTTGGAGGTGTGCTGTAGTCCGAATCTAGCCTACGCGAGTCCTTTTCCCTTTCGGTCTTCTCCTTGATTCCTAATCAAAACAAGAGTGCACGTGTCTCCAAGATCTAAACAGGATGGACAAGAGGTCAAGAAGGAACTCACTTGATGATTAAGTTTTCGAGCATGAGCACGAGTAATAGGACCAGCAGGTGTCGGCGTGGACGGCGTGTATGTATGATCGGTGTTGATGTCCTCATCACATAGGCTCTGAGATCATTTTGGACGCAACCGATGGTACCACTAGGTGACAAGGCTCAAGTGGAAGCTCATTTGATTCCATTTAGAGATAGTGCTAATCTTGACGCAAGATAGGTGCACGGTTTGCATCGAACGTAACACAGGCTCGGAAATCATTTTGCATGCACCCAATGGAGCTCCTTGGTGATGTGGGTCATGTGGAATCTCTCTTCTTTCTGTTTGGAGGTAGTGTTAGCGTCGGTGCAAGATAGGTGCATGGTTTGCACTAGACGTACCATAGGCTCAGAAATCGTTTTGGTCGCACCTGATGGTACCGCAAGGTGATGATGCTCAAGTGGAAGCTCATTTCAGTACGTTTGGAGATAGTGCTAATCTTGATGCAAGATAGGTGCACAGTTTGCGTCGAACGTACCATAGGCTTGGAAATCATTTTGGATGCACCCAATGGAACTCCTTGGTGACATGGGTCATGTGGAATCTTTCTTCTTTCCGTCTGGAGGTAGTGTTAGCGTCGGTGCAAGATAGGTGCACGGTTTGCACTAGACGTACCATAGGCTCAGAAATCATTTTGGATGCACCCAATGGAACTCCTTGGTGACGTGGGTCATGTGGAATCTTTCTTCTTTCCATCTAGAGGTAGTGTTAGCGTCGGTGCAAGATAGGTGCATGGTTTGCACTAGATGTACCATAGGCTCAAAGATTGTTTTGGTCACACCTGATGGTACCACAAGGTGACGTTTCTCAAGTGGAAGCTCATTTCGGTACTTTTGGAGATAGTGCTAATTTTGACGTAAGATAGGTGAGCGGTTTGCATCGAACGTACCATAGGATAGGAAATCCTTTTGCATGCACACAATGGAACTCCTAGGTGACGTTGGTCATGTGGAATGTCACTTCTTTCTGTTTGGAGACAGTGTTAGTGTCGGTGCAGGATAGGTGTATGATTTGTGCTAGACGTACCATATGCTCTGAGATCATTTAGGACGCAACCGATGGTACCACTAGGTGACGAGGCTCCAGTGGATGCTCGTTTCGGTCTGTTTAGAGATAGTGCTAATCTTGACGCAAGATAGGTGCACAGTTTGTGTCGAACGTAAGATAGGCTCGGAAATCATTTTCCATGCACCCGATGGAGCTCCTTAGTGACGAGGGTCATGTGGAATCTCTCTTCTTTCTGTTTGGAGGTAGTGTTAGCATCGGTGCAAGATAGGTGCATGGTTTGCATTAGACGTACCATAGTCTCAGAAATCGTTTTGGTCGCACCCGATGGTACCACAAGGTGACGATGCACAAGTGGAAGCTCATTTCAGTATGTTTGGAGATAGTGCTAATCCTGATGCAAGATAGGTGCACAGTTTCCGTCGAACGTAACATGGGCTCAGAAATCATTTTGGATGCAACCAATGAAACTCCTTGGTGACATGGGTCATGTGGAATCTTTCTTCTTTCCATCTAGAGGTAGTGTTAGCGTCGGTGCAAGATAGGTGCATGGTTTGCACTAGACGTATCATAGGCTCAGAAACCATTTTGGTCGCACCCGATGGTACCACTAGGTGACGAGGCTCAAGTGGAAGCTCATTTCGGTGCGTTTGGACATAGTGGTAATCTTGACATGAGATAGGTGAACGGTTTGCGTCGAACGTACCATAGGCTAGGAAATCATTTTGAATGCACCCAATGGAACTCCTAGGTGACGTGGGTTATGTGGAATCTCACTTCTTTCATTTTGGATATGGTGTTAGTGTCGGTGCAAGATAGGTGCATGGTTTGCGCTAGACGTACCATAGGCTCTGAGATTGTTTTGGACGCAACCGATGGTACCACTAGGTGACAAGGCTCAAGTGGAAGCTCATTTCGGTCCGCTTAGAGATAGTGCTAATCTTAACGCAAGATATGTGCACGGTTTGTGTCGAACGTAACATAGGCTCGGAAATCATTTTGCATGCACCCGATGGAGCTCCTTTGTGACGTCGGTCATGTGGAATCTCTCTCCTTTCTATTTGGAGGTAGTGTTATCATTGGTGCAAGATAGGTGCATGGTTTGCACTAGACGTACCATAGGCTTAGAAATCGTTTTGGTCACACCCAATGGTACCACATGGTGACGATGCTGAAGTGGAAGCTCATTTCGGTACGTTTGGAGATAGTGCCAATCTTAACGCACGATAGGTGCGCGGTTTGCGTCGAATGTACCATAGGCTAGGAAATCATTTTGGATGCACCCAATGGAACTCCTAGGTGACGTGGGTTATGTGGAATCTCACTTCTTTCGGTTTGGAGACAGTGTTAGTGTCGGTGCAAGATAGGTGCATGGTTTGCGCTAGACGTACCATAGGCTCTGAGATCGTTTTGGACACAACAGATGGTACCACTAGGTGACAAGGCTCAAGTGGAAGCTCGTTTCATTCCGTTTAGAGATAGTGCTAATCTTGATGCAAGATTGGTGCACAGTTTCCATCAAACGTAACATAGGCTAGGAAATCATTTTGGATGCACCCAATGGAACTCCTAGGTGACGTGGGTTATGTGGAATCTCACTTCTTTCGTTTTGGAGACAGTGTTAGTGTCGGTGCATGGTTTGCACTAGACGTACCATAGGCTCTGAGATCGTTTTGGACACAACCGATGGTACCACTAGGTGACAAGGCTCAAGTGGAAGCTCGTTTCAGTCCGCTCAGAGATAGTGCTAATCTTGACGCAAGATAGGTGCATGGTTTGCGTCAAACGTAACATAGGCTCAGAAATCATTTTGCATGCACCCGATCGAGCTCCTTGGTGATGTGGGTCATGTGGAATCTCTCTTCTTTCTATTTGGAGGTAGTGTTAGCGTCGGTGCAAGATAGGTGCATGGTTTGCACTAGACATACCATAGGCTCAGAAATCATTTTGGTCGCACCCGATGATACCACAAGGTGATGATGCTCAAGTGGAAGCTCATTTCGGTATGTTTGGAGATAGTGCTAATCTTAATGCAAGATAGGTGCGCGGTTTGTGTTGAATGTACCATAGGCTAGGAAATCATTTTGGATGCACCCAATGGAACTCCTAGGTGACATGGGTTATGTGGAATCTCACTTCTTTCTGTTTGGAGACAGTGTTAGTGTTGGTGCAAGATAGGTGCATGGTTTGCGCTAGACGTACCATAGGCTCTGAGATTGTTTTGGATGCAACCGATGGTACCACTAGGTGACAAGGCTCAAGTGGTAGCTCATTTTGGTACGTTTGGACATTGCTAATCTTGACACAAGATAGGTGCATGGTTTGCGTCGAACGTACCGTAGGCTAGGAAATCATTTTGGATGCACCCAATGGAACTCCTTGGTGACGTGGGTCATGTGGAATCTTTCTTCTTTCCATCTGGAGGTAGTGTTAGCGTCGGTGCAAGATAGGTGCATGGTTTGCACTAGATGTAGCATAGGCTCAGAAATTATTTTGGTCGCACCCGATGGTACCACTAGGTGATGAGGCTCAAGTGTAAGCTCATTTCGGTACGTTTCGACATAGTGGTAATCTTGACGTAAGATAGGTGAACGGTTTGCGTCGAACGTACCATAGGCTAGGAAATCATTTTGGATGCACCCAATGGAACTCCTAGGTGACGTGGGTTATGTGGAATCTCACTTCTTTCGGTTTGGAGACAGTGTTAGTGTCGGTGCATGGTTTGCGCTAGACGTACCATAGGCTCTGAGATCATTTTGGACACAACCGATGGTACCACTAGGTGACAAGGCTCAAGTGGAAGCTCATTTCGGTCCGCTCAGAGATAGTGCTAATCTTGACGCAAGATAGGTGCACGGTTTGCGTCAAACGTAACATAGGCTCGGAAATCATTTTGCATGCACCCGATCGAGCTCCTTGGTGATGTGGGTCATGTGGAATCTCTCTTCTTTCTGTTTGGAGGTAGTGTTAGCGTCGGTGCAAGATAGGTGCATGGTTTGCACTAGACATACCATAGGCTCAGAAATCATTTTGGTCGCACCCGATGATACCACAAGGTGATGATGCTCAAGTGGAAGCTCATTTCGGTATGTTTGGAGATAGTGCTAATCTTAACGCAAGATAGGTGCGCGGTTTGCGTTGAATGTACCATAGGCTAGGAAATCATTTTGGATGCACCCAATGGAACTCCTAGGTGACGTGGGTTATGTGGAATCTCACTTCTTTCTGTTTGGAGACAGTGTTAGTGTTGGTGCAAGATAGGTGCATGGTTTGCGCTAGACGTACCATAGGCTCTGAGATTGTTTTGGATGCAACCGATGGTACCACTAGGTGACAAGGCTCAAGTGGAAGCTCGTTTCGGTCCGCTTAGAGATAGTGCTAATCTTAACGCAAGATAGGTGCACGGTTTGCATCGAACGTAACATAGGCTTGGAAATTATTTTGCATGCACCCGGTGGAGCTCCATGGTGATGTGGGTCATGTGGAATCTCTCTTCTTTCTGTTTGGAGGTAGTGTTAGCGTCGGTGCAAGATAGGTGCATGGTTTGCACTAGGCGTACCATAGGCTCAGAAATCGTTTTGGTCGCACCCGATGGTACCACTAGGTGATGATGCTCAAGTGGAAGCTCATTTCGGTACGTTTAGAGATAGTGCTAATCTCGATGCAAGATAGGTGCACAGTTTCCATCGAACATAACATAGGCTCGGAAATCATTTTGCATGCACCCGATGGAGCTCCTTGGTGACGTGGGTTATGTGGAATCTCACTTCTTTCATTTTGGAGACAGTGTTAGTGTCGGTGCAAGATAGGTGCATGGTTTGCACTAGACGTACCATACGCTCAGAAAATGTTTTGGTCACACCTGATGGTACCACTAGGTGACGATGCACAAGTGGAAGCTGAATTTGTTACGTTTGGAGATAGAGCTAATCTTGATACAAGATAGGTGCACAGTTTGCGTCAAACGTACCATAGGCTTGGAAATCATTTTGGATGCACCCAATGGAACTCCTTGGTGACGTGGGTCATGTGGAATCTTTCTTCTTTCCATCTAGAGGTAGTGTTAGCATCAGTGCCAGATAGGTGCATGGTTTGCACTAGACGTACCATAGTCTCAGAAATCATTTTGGTCGCATCCGATGGTACCACTAGGTGACGAGGCTCAAGTGGAAGCTCATTTCGGTATGTTTGGACATAGTGCTAATCTTGACGTAAGATAGGTGAACGGTTTGCATCGAACGTACCATAGGATAGGAAATCCTTTTGCATGCACACAATGGAACTTCTAGGTGACGTTGGTCATGTGGAATGTCACTTCTTTCGTTTTGGAGACAGTGTTAGTGTCGGTGCATGATAGGTGCATGATTTGTGCTAGACGTACCGTACGCTCTGAGATCATTTAGGATGCAACCGATGGTACCACTAGGTGACAAGGCTCCAGTGGATGCTCGTTTCGGTCTATTTAGAGATAGTGCTAATCTTGACGCAAGATAGGTGCACGGTTTGTGTCGAATGTAAGACAGTCTCGGAAATCATTTTCATGAACCCAATGGAGCTCCTTAGTGACGAGGGTCATGTGGAATCTCTCTTCTTTCTGTTTGGAGGTAGTGTTAGCGTCGGTGCAAGATAGGTGCATGGTTTGCATTAGACGTACCATAGGCTCAGAAATCGTTTTGGTTGCACCCGACGGTACCACAAGGTGATGATGCTCAAGTGGAAGCTCATTTCGGTACGTTTGGAGATAGTGCTAATCTTGATGCAAGATAGGTGCACAGTTTCCATCGAACGTAACATAGGCTCAGAAATCATTTTGCATGCACCCGATGGAGCTCCTTGGTGATGTGGGTCATGTGGAATCTCTCTTCTTTCTGTTTGGAGGTTGTGTTAGCGTCGGTGCAAGGTAGGTGCATGGTTTGCACTAGACGTACCATACGCTCAGAAATCGTTTTGGTCACACCCGATGGTACCACTAGGTGATGATGCACAAGTGGAAGCTCATTTTGTTACGTTTGGAGATAGTGCTAATCTTGATACAAGATAGGTGCACAGTTTGCGTCGAACGTACCATAGGCTAGGAAATCATTTTGGATGCACCTAATGGAACTCCTTGGTGACGTGGGTCATGTGGAATCTTTTCTCTTTCCGTCTGGAGGTAGTGTTAGCGTCGGTGCAAGATAGGTGCCTGGTTTGAACTAGACGTACCAAAGGCTTAGAACTCGTTTTGGTCGCACCCGATAGTACCACTAGGTGACGAGGCTCAAGTGGAAGCTCATTTTGGTATGTTTGGGCATAGTGCTAATCTTGACTAAGATAGGTGAACGGTTTGCGTCGAACGTACCATAGGATAGGAAATCCTTTTGAATGCACACAATGGAACTCCTGGGTGACGTGGGTCATGTGGAATGTCACTTCTTTCCGTTTGGAGATAGTCTTAGTGTCGGTGCAAGATAGGTGTATGATTTGCGCTAGACGTACCATACGCTCTGAGATCATTTAGGACGCAATCGATGGTACCACTAGGTGATGAGGCTCTAGTGGAAGCTGGTTTCGGTCTGTTTAGAGATAGTGCTAATCTTGACGCAAGATATGTGCACGGTTTGTGTCGAACGTAAAATAGGCCCAGAAATCATTTTCCATGCACCCGATGGAGCTCCTTAGTGACGTCGGTCATGTGGAATCTCTCTTCTTTCTGTTTGGAGGTAGTGTTAGCGTCGGTGCAAGATAGGTGCATGGTTGCACTAGACGTACCATAGGCTTAGAAATCGTTTTGGCTGCACCCGATGGTACCACAAGGTGACGATGCTCAAGTGGAAGCTCATTTCGGTATGTTTGGAGATAGTGCTAATCTTGATGCAAGATAGGTGCACAGTTTCTGTTGAACGTAACATAGGCTCGGAAATCATTTTGCATGCACCCGATGGAGCTCCTTGGTGATGTGGGTCATGTCGAATCTCTCTTCTTTCTGTTTGGAGGTTGTGTTGGCGTTGGTGCAAGATAGGTGCATGGTTTGTAGAAGACGTACCATATGCTCAGAAATCGTTTTGGTCACACCTGCTGGTACCACTAGGTGACGAAGCACAAGTGGAAGCTCATTTCGTTACGTTTGGAGATAGTGCTAATCTTGATACAAGATAGGTGCACAGTTTGCGTCGAATGTTCTATAAGCTAGGAAATAATTTTGGATGCACCCAATGGAACTCCTTGGTAACGTGGGTCATGTGGAATCTCTCTTCTTTTCGTTTGGAGGTAGTGTTAGCGTCGGTGCAAGATAGGTGCATGGTTTGCACTAGACGTACCATAGGCTCAGAAAACGTTTTGGTTGCACTCGATGGTACCACTAGGTGACGAGGCTCAAGTGGAAGCTCATTTCGGTACATTTGGAGGTAGTGCTAATCTTGACGCAAGATAGGTGTACGGTTTGCGTCGAACGTACCATAGGCTAAGAAATCATTTTGGATGCACCCAATGTAACTCCTAGGTGACGTGGGTTATGTGGAATCTCACTTCTTTTCGTTTAGAGACAGTGTTAGTGTCGGTGCAAGATAGGTGCATGGTTTGCGGTAGACGAACCATAGGCTCTGAGATCATTTTGGACGCAACCAATGGTACCACTAGGTGACAAGGCTCAAGTGGAAGCTCATTTGATTCTGTTTAGAGATAGTGCTAATCTTGATGCAAGATAGGTGCACAGTTTGCGTCGAACGTAACATAGGCTTGGAAATCATTTTGCATGCACCCGATGGAGCTCCTTGGTGACATGGTCATCTGGAATCTCTCTTCTTTCTGTTTGGAGGTAGTGTTAGCGTCCATGCAAGATTGGTGCATGGTTTGCACTAGACGTACCATAGGCTCAGAAATCATTTTGGTCGCACTCGATGGTACCACTAGGTGACGAGGCTCAAGTGGAAGCTCATTTTGGTACGTTTGGAGATAGTGCTAATCTTGATGCAAGATAGGTGCATAGTTTGCGTCGAACATACCATATGCTAGGAAATTATTTTGGATGCACCCAATGGAACTCCTAGGTGACGTGGGTGATGTGGAATCTCACTTTCCTTTTGGAGATAGTGTTAGTGTCGGTGGAAGATAGGAGTATGGTTTGCGCAAGACGTACCATAGGCTCTGAGATCATTTTGGACGCAACCGATGGTACCACTAGATGATGAGGCTCTAGTGGAAGCTCGTTTTGGTCTGTTTAGAGATAGTGCTAACCTTGACGCAAGATAGGTGCACGGTTTGCGTCAAGCGTAACATTGGCTCAAAAATCATTTTGCGTGCACCCGATGGAGCTCCTTAGCAACGTGGGTCATGTGGAATCTCTCTTCTTTTTGTTTGGAGGTAGTGTTAGCGTTGGTGCAAGATTGGTGCATGGTTTGCACTAGATGTACCATATGCTCTGAAATCGTTTTGGTCACACACGATGGTACCACAAGATGACGATGCTCAAGTGGAAGCTCATTTCGGTACGTTTGGAGATAGTGCTAATCTTAACGCAAGATAGGTGCGTGGTTGGCGTCGAACGTACCATAGGCTAGGAAATCATTTTGGATGCACCCAATGGAACTCCTAGGTGACGTGGGTTATGTGGAATCTCACTTCTTTCGGTTTGGAGACAGTGTTAGTGTCGGTGCAAGATAGGTGCATGGTTTGCGCTTGACGTACCAAAGGCTCTGAGATCGTTTTGGACGCAACCGTTGGTACCACTAGGTGACAAGGCTCAAGTGGAAGCTCGTTTTAGTCCGCTTAGAGATAGTGCTAATCTTGATGCAAGATAGGTGCACGGTTTGCGTCGAACGTAACATAGGCTCGGAAATCATTTTCCATGCACCTGATGGAGCTCCTTAGTGACGTGGGTCATGTAGAATCTCTCTTCTTTCTGTTTGGAGGTAGTGTTAGTGTCGGTGCAAGATAGGTGCATGGTTTGCACTAGATGTACCATAGGCTCAGAAATCATTTTGGCCGCACCCGATGGTACCACAAGGTGACAATGCTCAAGAGGAAGCTCATTTTGGTACATTTGGAGATAGTGCTAATCTTGATGCAAGATAGGTGCACAGTTTCCGTCGAACGTAACATAGGCTCGGAAATCATTTTGCATGCACTCGATGGAGCTCCTTGGTGATGTGGGTCATGTCGAATCTCTCTTCTTTCTGTTTGGAGGTTGTGTTAGCGTCAATGCAAGATAGGTGCATGGTTTGCACTAGACGTACCATACGCTTAGAAATCGTTTTGGTCACACCTGCTGGTACCACTAGGTGATGAAGCACAAGTGGAAGCTCATTTCGTTACATTTGGAGATAGTGCTAATCTTGATACAAGATAGGTGCATAGTTTGCGTCGAACGTTCCATAAGCTATGAAATCATTTTGAATGCACCCAATGGAACTCCTTGGTGACGTGGGTCATGTGGAATCTCTCTTCTTTTCGTTTGGAGGTAGTGTTTGCGTCGGTGCAAGATAGGTGCATGGTTTGCACTAGACGTACCATAGGCTCAGAAAATGTTTTGGTTGCACTCGATGGTACCACTAGGTGACCAGGCTCAAGTGGAAGCTCATTTCGGTACATTTGGAGGTAGTGCTAATCTTAACGCAAGATAGTTGCATGGTTTGCGTCAAACATACCATAGGCTAGGAAATCATTTTGGATGCACCCAATGGAACTCCTAGGTGACGTGGGTTATGTGGAATCTCACTTCTTTCCATTTGGAGACAGTGTTAGTGTCGGTGGAAGATAGTTGCATGGTTTGCGCTAGACGTACCATAGGCTCTGAGATCATTTTGGACGCAACCGATGGTACCACTAGGTGACAAGGCTCAAGTGGAAGCTCATTTAATTCCGTTTAGAGATAGTGCTAATCTTGACGCAAGATAGGTGCACAGTTTGTGTTGAACGTAACATAGGCTTGGAAATCATTTTGCATGCACCCGATGGAGCTCCTTGGTGACATGTGGAATCTCTCTTCTTTCTGTTTGGAGGTAGTGTTAGCGTCCATGCAAGATTGGTGCATGGTTTGCACTAGACGTACCATAGGCTCAGAAATCATTTTGGTCGCACTCGATGGTACCACTAGGTGACGAGGCTCAAGTGAAAGCTCATTTCGGTACATTTAGAGATAGTACTAATCTTGATGCAAGATAGGTGCATGGTTTGCGTCGAACATACCATATGCTAGGAAATTATTTTGGATGCACCCAATGGAACTCCTAGGTGATGAGGACATCATTGGCTCAAATATGACCATGCCAACCACTTCTATACCAAAGGTGCAACCATTCTATATGAGGCTTATCATTGATGCATTTGATGAATTGATGCTGCACCATGATGTGTGTTCATTCTCATTTTTAGAATTACTTACATGGATCAAGAGAAGGTTTGATTGCATATGGAAAGCATGGAAGGTTAATGAAGTTGATTGGGGACCAAATCCAAGTATTCCTAAAGTCCTCCGCTAGGCCACCACGTCACTTTGGTTCCAAGGGCAGAAAGAGTCCAAGTCCAACACGTTTATTAAGTTGAATTCGGACTGCAAAATAGTCCCAAATTGCGACGGTCACCACGACTTCATACAGGCACCGATTGGGACGTTCTAGCACTTTTTGGAAAGCTTATCAAGTCTATTTTCCAACGGATCTGGACTCATGGCTATATCTTATCCGATGCTTCTGTAGTCATCGTTTCAACGCCGGGACGTTTTCTGCCTTTGGTGCTGCATCACCCTATTTTGGGCTGATGGTCCATGTATCAAGTTGGGTCCATTAGGGACGCGTCCTAGGGTTGGATAATGACCCCAACACTCCCCTGGTCGTTCCCCTAGGTATTAATAAGGATTAGAGCCGCCACAAACAGATTGGGTTTTGTTTTGTTGAAAGTTTAGCCATTGCTACTTCCTTGTAGACGCGTGTGTCGACTAGACCATCCGTTCTACTCGATTCAGAACCCCAACTTTGTGATTTCAGATTGATTTTCATCTCCATATTTGCAATTGAGTTGCTTGTTCTACTTGTTCTTGCTTGTTCCTCGATTGCTTGTAGGAATTACCCTAGTGGTTTGGTTGATCGTGTTCCACAAGATCGCGACGGCTGTTGGAGGTGGTGTATCAGTTGCTAAGGCGCAGCATCCTTGGATGGTTGTAGTCAGGCTGTGAACATCATCTCCATCCACAAATCGAGTTATCCACCTTCTCTCATCGAAAGATCAGGATTCACCCTAGCGGGTTCATATCAGTTGGTAATAAGAGCAAGGTTTATCGGTGAGAGACTTTGAATCCTTCGCTGTTTTTTAATTTTTCCTATAGTCCAGAAAAGCCAAAAAAAATAGATTGGTTTACCCACAATCCTATAAACCCTTTGAGCCTTTGCTAGCACTGCTTAGTTAGGGCTTGTTGAGTTTTTAGTTGCATCGGTTGTGTCGAGTTGCTGGTCTTAGTGTCTATTCCTTTAGAGTTTTGAGTTCTATCACGTTTTAGTCACCACGAGATCCACCATCACCATATACATTGTTGCTGTGTTTCTGCCACCACGGATCCATATGATGTCCGATTTGGGAGTTTAAATACAATCTGGAAACTTGAAGTTGTCTTCTTTCCAACTGATCTGACCTTGCAGCAAAATTCGATCTGAGCACTCCACAATCATCTTAGAGATTTTCGCATCTACGGTATTAACAAGAGTTGTTAAATCTGAATTCGAAGGGGCTGTGTGCAATAGCCTTATTGTTTGGGTTGTCATAGTACCAAATAAAACATTTAGGCCTCTGCAAAAAAAAAGAAGAAAAAAAAGACAAGAGAAGGAGAAGAAAGAAGGGGCTGAATCTGTTGTTTTCTCCATGCTGTGCTAGTTGTTCTTTTTTGGTGACTACCTTTGTGCCTAGGCTCACGTCTCTAGCATGGTTTAGCCTAGAACCAGCACAGTACCGCCGTTGAACGATTATTCAGCTTGCTTTTGTGACTAACGTGGTGCTAGTACTTCCTTGCTTTAGCCCACCTATAGCTCCACATATTTCGACTACAGCTTGATAGGTGTTGTTGTTGCGGCACCGATACACTTCACTCCACGGTTGTAGACTTGTTGGTTGCCGTCACCTCCTGTTTGGCTTGGTAAGAACTTGTAAGGGCTTGTTTTAACAAGTTGAGTTTGAGAGAATTACAACCGACACATCCTAGTAGTTGATAGGAGGATACATATTATTTTTGTGTTTCTTGTTTTCTACTAATCATGGTAGGTGATATGGAGATTTTTGAGCTATTGAAACTAGACCCTCATATTCAGGATGTCATTCAACACTTGCCGTTATATGATGGTAAGTTTGATCCTCAAGCTTACATTGATTGGGAGTTAAAAGTAGACAATGAATTTGATGAGCATGACCTGTCCGAGAAACAAAAGATTCGTATTGCCTCTAATATTTTGATTGAATATGCTTTGCTAGAATGGAAACACATTTATAGGCACAACAAAGTTCCAGAATCTTGGAAAGACTTCAAATTTCTTTTTAGAGATGCATTCGTTCCTGCATATTATGTTGATTATTTGCTTGCAAAATTAGACAACTTGAAGCAGGGTAGTAAGACTGTGAAACAATACTACCATAATTTTAAGATTTGTATCATGTTTGGTGGATTGGATGAATGCATGGAAGATGTTATGAGTAGATTCATGAGAGGGCTCAATTCTGAAATTCGAACCTTGTTAATTAGCAAATCATATTGCCATATTGGTCAATTGTTTTGTCTGGCTCTCAATGCTGAAAAGAGATTCTATTATCTGTGAATACTTGCCAGAATGATGTGACCCATAATGTCCAAAATTTGTCCACTCTGCATGCTAATGAAGAGCAACAAATAGTGGAACCCACTACTGATTTTCCTTTGTCACAAAATGAATTACTCACTGTTCCTTGTGACAAAGAGGACTTGTGTGCTGATGATTCTTTTACTTCTATGCCACAAGTAGCGAATAAGTGTGATACTTTTGGTTTGGAACCATACAAATGTGCTGAAGATAAGCTTTTTCATCCTATTACATGTGCACAAGATGAACTGAATTTGCTGTCCTCTTTAAATACTTTGGGTTATATTGAATTTGATATTCTATGTAATCTAAATTATCTAAAAGAGAAACTTAAATTTGATTCTGGTTTGCCGAGTTTTAATCATTGTTCGCTTCATGCAATTGGCAAATATGACAGCAAAGGAGAATATTTGGTGCATAAAGTTTATATTTGCTCTAATCTGAAATATCCTTTTGGGCCACAATACCATGATCAAATTGAGGGCTGCACTAACACTAATGATGTCTTGCAAAGTTTTCCTAGTTTTTTCCATATGCAACAGGATAAATATCAAGAAGGAGAGCACGGTTCACTTTTACCTACAACACATACTCCAACAAAGGTCAAACCGAGGACAGTTTGCTGTCAAGAAGGGGAGAATGATGAGGACATCATTGGCTCAAATATGACCATGCCAACCACTTCTATACCAAAGGTGCAACCATTCTATATGAGGCTTATCATTGATGCATTTGATGAATTGATGCTGCACCATGATGTGTGTTCATTCTCATTTTCAGAATTACTTACATGGATCAAGAGAAGGTTTGATTGCATATGGAAAGCATGGAAGGTTAATGAAGTTGATTGGGGACCAAATCCAAGTATTCCTAAAGTCCTCCGCTAGGCCACCACGTCACTTTGGTTCCAAGGGCAGAAAGAGTCCAAGTCCAACACGTTTTAGAAGTTGAATTCGGACTGCAAAATAGTCCCAAATTGCGACGGTCACCACGACTTCATACAGGCACCGATTGGGACGTTCTAGCACTTTTTGGAAAGCTTATCAAGTCTATTTTCCAACGGATCTGGACTCATGGCTATATCTTATCCGATGCTTCTGCAGTCATCGTTTCAACACCAGGACCTTTTCTGCCTTTGGTGCTGCATCACCCTATTTTGGGCTGATGGTCCATGTATCAAGTTGGGTCCATTAGGGACACGTCCTAGGGTTGGATAATGACCCCAACACTCCCCTGGTCATTCCCCTAGGTATTAATAAGGATTAGAGCCGCCACAAACAGATTGGGTTTTGTTTTGTTGAAAGTTTAGCCATTGCTACTTCCTTGTAGACGCGTGTGTTGACTAGACCATCCGTTCTACTCAATTCAGAACCCCAACTTTGTGATTTCAGATTGATTTTCATCTCCATATTTGCAATTGAGTTGCTTGTTCTACTTGTTCTTGCTTGTTCCTCAATTGCTTGTAGGAATTACCCTAGTGGTTTGGTTGATCGTGTTCCACAAGATCGCGATGGCTGTTGGAGGTGGTGTATCAGTTGCTAAGGCGCAGCATCCTTGGATGGTTGTAGTCGGGCTGTGAACGTCATCTCCATCCACAAATCGAGTTATCCACCTTCTCTCATCGAAAGATCAGGATTCACCCTAGCAGGTTCATATCACTAGGTGACGTGGGTGATGTGGAATCTCACTTCTTTCCTTTTGGAGACAGTGTTAGTGTCGGTGGAAGATAGGAGTATGGTTTGCGCTAGACGTACCATAGGGTCTGAGATCATTTTGGACGCAACCGATGGTACCACTAGATGACGAGGCTCTAGTGGAAGCTCGTTTTGGTCTGTTTAGAGATAGTGCTATTCTTGACGCAAGATAGGTGCACGGTTTGCGTCGAGCGTAACATTGGCTCAAAAATCATTTTGCATGCACCCGATGGAGCTCCTTAGCGACGTGGGTCATGTGGAATCTCTCTTCTTTTTGTTTGGAGGTAGTGTTAGCGTCGGTGCAAGATAGGTGCATGGTTTGCACTAGATGTACCATATGCTCTGAAATCGTTTTGGTCACACACGATGGTACCACAAGATGACGATGCTGAAGTGGAAGCTCATTTCGGTACGTTTGGAGATAGTGCTAATCTTAATGCAAGATAGGTGCGTGGTTGGCGTCGAACGTACCATTGGCTAGGAAATCATTTTGGATGCACCCAATGGAACTCCTAGGTGACGTGGGTTATGTGATATGAACCCGCTAGGGTGAATCCCGATCTTTCGATGAGAGAAGGTGGATAACTCAATTTGGGGATGGAGATGACGTTCATGGTCCGACTACAGCCTTCCAAGCTGTGCCTTAGCAACCGATACACCACCTCCAATAGCCATCGCGATCTTGTGGAGCACGATCAACCAAACCACTAGGGTAATTCCTGCAAGCAATCGAGGAACAAGCAAGAACAAGTAGAACAAGCAACTCAATTGCAAATATGGAGATGAAAAACCAATCTGAAATCACAAAGTTGGGGTTTTGAATCGAGTAGAACAGATGGTCTAGTCGACACACGCGTCTACAAGGAAGTAGCAATGGCTAAACTTTCAACAAAACAAAACCCAATCTGTTTGTGGCGGCTCTAATCCTTATTAATACATAGGGGAACGACCAGGGGGGTGTTGGGGTCGTTCTCCAACCCTAGGACGCGTCCCTAATGGACCCAACTTGATACGTGGACCATCGGCCCAAAATAGGGTGAAGCAGCACCAAAGGCAGAAAAGGTCCCAGCATTGAAACGACGATTGCGGAAGCATCGGATAAGATATAGCCATGATTCCAGATCCGTTGGAAAATAGACTTGATAAGCTTTCCAAAAAGTGCTAGAACGTCCCAATCGGAGTCCGTATGAAGTCGTGGCAACCGTCGCAATTTGGGACTATTTTGCAGTCCGAATTCAACTTCCAAAACGTGTTGGACTTGGACTCTTTGTGTCCTTGGAACCAAAGTGACGTGGTGGCCTAGCGGAGGACGTTAGGAATACTTGGATTTGGTCCCCAATCAACTTCATTAACCTTCCATGCTTTCCATATGCAATCAAACCTTCCCTTGATCCATGTAAGTAATTCTGAAAATGAGAATGAACACATTTTATGGTGGAGCACCAATTCATCAAATGCATCAATGATAAGCCTCATATAGAATGGTTGCACCTTTGGCATAGAAGTGGTTGCCATGGTCATATTTGAGCCAATGATGTCCTCATCATTCTCCCCTTCTTGACAGCAAACCGTCCTCGGTTTGACCTTTGTTGGAGGATGTGTTGTAGGTAAAAGTGAACCGTGCTCCCCTTCTTGATATTTATCCTGTTGCATATTGGAAAAACTAGGAAAACTTTGCAAGACATCATTAGTGTTAGTGCAGCCCTCAATGTGATCATGGTATTGTGGCCCAAAAGGATATTTCAGATTAGAGCAAATATAAACTTTATGCACCAAATATTCTCCTTTGCTGTCATATTTGCCAATTGCATGAAGCGAACAATGATTAAAACTCAGCAAACCAGAATCAAATTTAAGTTTCTCTTTTAGACAATTTATATTACACAGAATATCAAATTCAATATAACCCAAAGTATTTAAAGAGGACAGCAAATTTAGTTCATCTTGTGCACATGAATATGAGGACATCATTGGCTCAAATATGACCATGGCAACCACTTCTATACCAAAGGTGCAACCGTTAATTCAATAAGCCCTAACTAAGTAGTAATAGTATTAAGCTCAAAGGGTTTTTGGGATTATGAAGAACTAATCTACTAATTTTGTTTTGGCTTTTTCTGGACTAAAGGAGATTAAAAACAGCAAAGAACTGGAAGTCTCTCACCGATCAACCTTGCTCTGATACCAACTGATATGAACCCGCTAGGGTGAATCCCGATCTTTCGATGAGAGAAGGTGGATAACTCAATTTGGGGATGGAGATGACGTTCATGGTCCGACTACAGCCTTCCAAGCTGCGCCTTAGCAACCGATACACCACCTCCAATAGCCATCGCGATCTTGTGGAGCACGATCAACCAAACCACTAGGATAATTCCTGCAAGCAATCGAGGAACAAGCAAGAACAAGTAGAACAAGCAACTCAATTGCAAATATGGAGATGAAAAACCAATCTGAAATCACAAAGTTGGGGTTCTGAATCGAGTAGAATGGATGGTCTAGTCGACACACGCGTCTACAAGGAAGTAGCAATGGCTAAACTTTCAACAAAACAAAACCCAATCTGTTTGTGGCGGCTCTAATCCTTATTAATACCTAGGGGAATGACCAGGGGGGTGTTGGGGTCATTCTCCAACCCTAGGACGCGTCCCTAATGGACCCAACTTGATACGTGGACCATCGGCCCAAAATAGGGTGAAGCAGCACCAAAGGCAGAAAAGGTCCCAGCATTGAAACGACGATTGCGGAAGCATCGGATAAGATATAGCCATGATTCCAGATCCGTTGGAAAATAGACTTGATAAGCTTTCCAAAAAGTGCTAGAACGTCCCAATCGGAGTCCGTATGAAGTCGTGGCAACCGTCGCAATTTGGGACTATTTTGCAGTCCGAATTCAACTTCCAAAACGTGTTGGACTTGGACTCTTTGTGTCCTTGGAACCAAAGTGACGTGGTGGCCTAGCGGAGGACGTTAGGAATACTTGGATTTGGTCCCCAATCAACTTCATTAACCTTCCATGCTTTCCATATGCAATCAAACCTTCCCTTGATCCATGTAAGTAATTCTGAAAATGAGAATGAACACATTTTATGGTGGAGCACCAATTCATCAAATGCATCAATGATAAGCCTCATATAGAATGGTTGCACCTTTGGTATAGAAGTGGTTGCCATGGTCATATTTGAGCCAATGATGTCCTCATCATTCTCCCCTTCTTGACAGCAAACCGTCCTCGGTTTGACCTTT
The DNA here is from genome assembly GCF_019320115.1 of Miscanthus floridulus. Lineage (NCBI taxonomy): Eukaryota > Viridiplantae > Streptophyta > Magnoliopsida > Poales > Poaceae > Miscanthus > Miscanthus floridulus. The sequence continues at coordinate 27,472,541 of NC_089590.1, read as the reverse complement.
GTTGGAGGATGTGTTGTAGGTAAAAGTGAACCGTGCTCCCCTTCTTGATATTTATCCTGTTGCATATTGGAAAAACTAGGAAAACTTTGCAAGACATCATTAGTGTTAGTGCAGCCCTCAATGTGATCATGGTATTGTGGCCCAAAAGGATATTTCAGATTAGAGCAAATATAAACTTTATGCACCAAATATTCTGCTTTGCTGTCATATTTGCCAATTGCATGAAGCGAACAATGATTAAAACTCAGCAAACCAGAATCAAATTTAAGTTTCTCTTTTAGACAATTTAGATTACACAGAATATCAAATTCAATATAACCCAAAGTATTTAAAGAGGACAGCAAATTCAGTTCATCTTGTGCACATGAATATGAGGACATCATTGGCTCAAATATGACCATGGCAACCACTTCTATACCAAAGGTGCAACCGTTAATTCAATAAGCCCTAACTAAGTAGTAATAGTATTAAGCTCAAAGGGTTTTTGGGATTATGAAGAACTAATCTACTAATTTTGTTTTGGCTTTTTCTGGACTAAAGGAGATTAAAAACAGCAAAGAACTGGAAGTCTCTCACCGATCAACCTTGCTCTGATACCAACTGATATGAACCCGCTAGGGTGAATCCTGATCTTTCGATGAGAGAAGGTGGATAACTCAATTTGGGGATGGAGATGACCTTCATGGTCCGACTACAGCCTTCCAAGCTGCGCCTTAGCAACCGATACACCACCTCCAATAGCCATCGCGATCTTGTGGAGCACGATCAACCAAACCACTAGGGTAATTCCTGCAAGCAATCGAGGAACAAGCAAGAACAAGTAGAACAAGCAACTCAATTGCAAATATGGAGATGAAAAACCAATCTGAAATCACAAAGTTGGGGTTCTGAATCGAGTAGAACGGATGGTCTAGTTGACACACGCGTCTACAAGGAAGTAGCAATGGCTAAACTTTCAACAAAACAAAACCCAATCTGTTTGTGGTGGCTCTAATCCTTATTAATACCTAGGGGAACGACCAGGGGGGTGTTGGGGTCGTTCTCCAACCCTAGGACGCGTCCCTAATGGACCCAACTTGATACGTGGACCATCGGCCCAAAATAGGGTGAAGCAGCACCAAAGGCAGAAAAGGTCCCAGCATTGAAACGACGATTGCGGAAGCATCGGATAAGATATAGCCATGATTCCAGATCCGTTGGAAAATAGACTTGATAAGCTTTCCAAAAAGTGCTAGAACGTCCCAATCGGAGTCCGTATGAAGTCGTGGCAACCGTCGCAATTTGGGACTATTTTGCAGTCCGAATTCAACTTCCAAAACGTGTTGGACTTGGACTCTTTCTGTCCTTGGAACCAAAGTGACGTGGTGGCCTAGCGGAGGACGTTAGGAATACTTGGATTTGGTCCCCAATCAACTTCATTAACCTTCCATGCTTTCCATATGCAATCAAACCTTCCCTTGATCCATGTAAGTAATTCTGAAAATGAGAATGAACACATTTTATGGTGGAGCACCAATTCATCAAATGCATCAATGATAAGCCTCATATAGAATGGTTGCACCTTTGGTATAGAAGTGGTTGCCATGGTCATATTTGAGCCAATGATGTCCTCATCATTCTCCCCTTCTTGACAGCAAACCGTCCTCGGTTTGACCTTTGTTGGAGGATGTGTTGTAGGTAAAAGTGAACCGTGCTCCCCTTCTTGATATTTATCCTGTTGCATATTGGAAAAACTAGGAAAACTTTGCAAGACATCATTAGTGTTAGTGCAGCCCTCAATGTGATCATGGTATTGTGGCCCAAAAGGATATTTCAGATTAGAGCAAATATAAACTTTATGCACCAAATATTCTGCTTTGCTGTCATATTTGCCAATTGCATGAAGCGAACAATGATTAAAACTCAGCAAACCAGAATCAAATTTAAGTTTCTCTTTTAGACAATTTAGATTACACAGAATATCAAATTCAATATAACCCAAAGTATTTAAAGAGGACAGCAAATTCAGTTCATCTTGTGCACATGAATATGAGGACATCATTGGCTCAAATATGACCATGGCAACCACTTCTATACCAAAGGTGCAACCGTTAATTCAATAAGCCCTAACTAAGTAGTAATAGTATTAAGCTCAAAGGGTTTTTGGGATTATGAAGAACTAATCTACTAATTTTGTTTTGGCTTTTTCTGGACTAAAGGAGATTAAAAACAGCAAAGAACTGGAAGTCTCTCACCGATCAACCTTGCTCTGATACCAACTGATATGAACCCGCTAGGATGAATCCCGATCTTTCGATGAGAGAAGGTGGATAACTCAATTTGGGGATGGAGATGACGTTCATGGTCCGACTACAGCCTTCCAAGCTGCGCCTTAGCAACCGATACACCACCTCCAATAGCCATCGCGATCTTGTGGAGCACGATCAACCAAACCACTAGGGTAATTCCTGCAAGCAATCGAGGAACAAGCAAGAACAAGTAGAACAAGCAACTCAATTGCAAATATGGAGATGAAAAACCAATCTGAAATCACAAAGTTGGGGTTCTGAATCGAGTAGAATGGATGGTCTAGTCGACACACGCGTCTACAAGGAAGTAGCAATGGCTAAACTTTCAACAAAACAAAACCCAATCTGTTTGTGGCGGCTCTAATCCTTATTAATACCTAGGGGAACGACCAGGGGGGTGTTGGGGTCATTCTCCAACCCTAGGACGCGTCCCTAATGGACCCAACTTGATACGTGGACCATCGGCCCAAAATAGGGTGAAGCAGCACCAAAGGCAGAAAAGGTCCCAGCATTGAAACGACGATTGCGGAAGCATCGGATAAGATATAGCCATGATTCCAGATCTGTTGGAAAATAGACTTGATAAGCTTTCCAAAAAGTGCTAGAACGTCCCAATCGGAGTCCGTATGAAGTCATGGCAACCGTCGCAATTTGGGACTATTTTGCAGTCCGAATTCAACTTCCAAAACATGTTGGACTTGGACTCTTTCTGTCCTTGGAACCAAAGTGACGTGGTGGCCTAGCGGAGGACGTTAGGAATACTTGGATTTGGTCCCCAATCAACTTCATTAACCTTCCATACTTTCCATATGCAATCAAACCTTCCCTTGATCTATGTAAGTAATTCTGAAAATGAGAATGAACACATTTTATGGTGGAGCACCAATTCATCAAATGCATCAATGATAAGCCTCATATAGAATGGTTGCACCTTTGGTATAGAAGTGGTTGCCATGGTCATATTTGAGCCAATGATGTCCTCATCATTCTCCCCTTCTTGACAGCAAACCGTCCTCGGTTTGACCTTTGTTGGAGGATGTGTTGTAGGTAAAAGTGAACCGTGCTCCCCTTCTTGATATTTATCCTGTTGCATATTGGAAAAAACTAGGAAAACTTTGCAAGACATCATTAGTGTTAGTGCAGCCCTCAATGTGATCATGGTATTATGGCCCAAAAGGATATTTCAGATTAGAGCAAATATATACTTTATGCACCAAATATTCTCCTTTGCTGTCATATTTGCCAATTGCATGAAGCGAACAATGATTAAAACTCAGCAAACCAGAATCAAATTTAAGTTTCTCTTTTAGACAATTTAGATTACACAGAATATCAAATTCAATATAACCCAAAGTATTTAAAGAGGACAGCAAATTCAGTTCATCTTGTGCACATGAATATGAGGACATCATTGGCTCAAATATGACCATGGCAACCACTTCTATACCAAAGGTGCAACCGTTAATTCAATAAGCCCTAACTAAGTAGTAATAGTATTAAGCTCAAAGGGTTTTTGGGATTATGAAGAACTAATCTACTAATTTTGTTTTGGCTTTTTCTGGACTAAAGGAGATTAAAAACAGCAAAGAACTGGAAGTCTCTCACCGATCAACCTTGCTCTGATACCAACTGATATGAACCCGCTAGGGTGAATCCTGATCTTTCGATGAGAGAAGGTGGATAACTCAATTTGGGGATGGAGATGACCTTCATGGTCCGACTACAGCCTTCCAAGCTGCGCCTTAGCAACCGATACACCACCTCCAATAGCCATCGCGATCTTGTGGAGCACGATCAACCAAACCACTAGGGTAATTCCTGCAAGCAATCGAGGAACAAGCAAGAACAAGTAGAACAAGCAACTCAATTGCAAATATGGAGATGAAAAACCAATCTGAAATCACAAAGTTGGGGTTCTGAATCGAGTAGAACGGATGGTCTAGTTGACACACGCGTCTACAAGGAAGTAGCAATGGCTAAACTTTCAACAAAACAAAACCCAATCTGTTTGTGGTGGCTCTAATCCTTATTAATACCTAGGGGAACGACCAGGGGGGTGTTGGGGTCGTTCTCCAACCCTAGGACGCGTCCCTAATGGACCCAACTTGATACGTGGACCATCGGCCCAAAATAGGGTGAAGCAGCACCAAAGGCAGAAAAGGTCCCAGCATTGAAACGACGATTGCGGAAGCATCGGATAAGATATAGCCATGATTCCAGATCCGTTGGAAAATAGACTTGATAAGCTTTCCAAAAAGTGCTAGAACGTCCCAATCGGAGTCCGTATGAAGTCGTGGCAACCGTCGCAATTTGGGACTATTTTGCAGTCCGAATTCAACTTCCAAAACGTGTTGGACTTTGACTCTTTCTGTCCTTAGAACCAAAGTGACGTGGTGGCCTAGCGGAGGACATTTGGAATACTTGGATTTGGTCCCCAATCAACTTCATTAACCTTCCATGCTTTCCATATGCAATCAAACCTTCCCTTGATCCATGTAAGCAATTCTGAAAATGAGAATGAACACATTTTATGGTGGAGCACCAATTCATCAAATGCATCAATGATAAGCCTCATATAGAATGGTTGCACCTTTGGTATAGAAGTGGTTGCCATGGTCATATTTGAGCCAATGATGTCCTCATCATTCTCCCCTTCTTGATAGCAAACCGTCCTCGGTTTGACCTTTGTTGGAGGATGTGTTGTAGGTAAAAGTGAACCGTGCTCCCCTTCTTGATATTTATCCTGTTGCATATTGGAAAAACTAGGAAAACTTTGCAAGACATCATTAGTGTTAGTGCAGCCCTCAATGTGATCATGGTATTATGGCCCAAAAGGATATTTCAGATTAGAGCAAATATATACTTTATGCACCAAATATTCTCCTTTGCTGTCATATTTGCCAATTGCATGAAGCGAACAATGATTAAAACTCAGCAAACCAGAATCAAATTTAAGTTTCTCTTTTAGACAATTTAGATTACACAGAATATCAAATTCAATATAACCCAAAGTATTTAAAGAGGACAGCAAATTCAGTTCATCTTGTGCACATGAATATGAGGACATCATTGGCTCAAATATGACCATGGCAACCACTTCTATACCAAAGGTGCAACCGTTAATTCAATAAGCCCTAACTAAGTAGTAATAGTATTAAGCTCAAAGGGTTTTTGGGATTATGAAGAACTAATCTACTAATTTTGTTTTGGCTTTTTCTGGACTAAAGGAGATTAAAAACAGCAAAGAACTGGAAGTCTCTCACCGATCAACCTTGCTCTGATACCAACTGATATGAACCCGCTAGGGTGAATCCTGATCTTTCGATGAGAGAAGGTGGATAACTCAATTTGGGGATGGAGATGACCTTCATGGTCCGACTACAGCCTTCCAAGCTGCGCCTTAGCAACCGATACACCACCTCCAATAGCCATCGTGATCTTGTGGAGCACGATCAACCAAACCACTAGGGTAATTCCTGCAAGCAATCGAGGAACAAGCAAGAACAAGTAGAACAAGCAACTCAATTGCAAATATGGAGATGAAAAACCAATCTGAAATCACAAAGTTGGGGTTCTGAATCGAGTAGAACGGATGGTCTAGTTGACACACGCGTCTACAAGGAAGTAGCAATGGCTAAACTTTCAACAAAACAAAACCCAATCTGTTTGTGGTGGCTCTAATCCTTATTAATACCTAGGGGAACGACCAGGGGGGTGTTGGGGTCGTTCTCCAACCCTAGGACGCGTCCCTAATGGACCCAACTTGATACGTGGACCATCGGCCCAAAATAGGGTGAAGCAGCACCAAAGGCAGAAAAGGTCCCAGCATTGAAACGACGATTGCGGAAGCATCGGATAAGATATAGCCATGATTCCAGATCCGTTGGAAAATAGACTTGATAAGCTTTCCAAAAAGTGCTAGAACGTCCCAATCGGAGTCCGTATGAAGTCGTGGCAACCGTCGCAATTTGGGACTATTTTGCAGTCCGAATTCAACTTCCAAAACGTGTTGGACTTTGACTCTTTCTGTCCTTAGAACTAAAGTGACGTGGTGGCCTAGCGGAGGACATTTGGAATACTTGGATTTGGTCCCCAATCAACTTCATTAACCTTCCATGCTTTCCATATGCAATCAAACCTTCCCTTGATCCATGTAAGCAATTCTGAAAATGAGAATGAACACATTTTATGGTGGAGCACCAATTCATCAAATGCATCAATGATAAGCCTCATATAGAATGGTTGCACCTTTGGTATAGAAGTGGTTGCCATGGTCATATTTGAGCCAATGATGTCCTCATCATTATGTGGAATCTCACTTCTTTCGGTTTGGAGACAGTGTTAGTGTCGGTGCAAGATAGGTGCATGGTTTGCGCTAGACGTACCATAGGCTCTGAGATCGTTTTGGATGCAACCGGTGGTACCACTAGGTGACAAGGCTCAAGTGGAAGCTCGTTTCAGTTCGCTTAGAGATAGTGCTAATCTTGACGCAAGATAGGTGCACGGTTTGCGTCGAACGTAACATAGGCTCGGAAATCATTTTCCATGCTCCCGATGGAGCTCCTTAGTGACGAGGGTCATGTGGAATCTCTCTTCTTTCTGTTTGGAGGTAGTGTTAGCGTCGGTGCAAGATAGGTGCATGGTTTGCATTAGACGTACCATAGGCTCAGAAATCATTTTGGTCGCACCCGATGGTACCACAAGGTGGCGATGCTCAAGTGGAAGCTCATTTCGGTACGTTTGGAGATAGTGCTAATCTTGATGCAAGATAGGTGCACAGTTTCCGCCGAACGTAACATAGGCTCGAAAATCATTTTGCATGCACCCGATGGAGCTCCTTGGTGATGTGGGTCATGTGGAATCTCTCTTCTTTCTGTTTGGAGGTAGTGTTAGCGTCGGTGCAAGATAGGTGCATGGTTTGCACTAGACGTACCATAGGCTCAGAAATCGTTTTGGTCGCACCCGATGGTACCACAAGGTGACGATGCACAAGTGGAAGCTCATTTTGGTATGTTCAGAGATAGTGCTAATCTTGATGCAAGATAGGTGCATAGTTTCCGTCGAACGTAACATGGGCTCGGAAATCATTTTGGATGCACCCAATGGAACTCCTTTGTGACGTGGGTCATGTGGAATCTCTCTTCTTTCTGTTTGGAGGTAGTGTTAGCGTCGGTGCAAGATAGGTGCATGGTTTGCACTAGACGTACCATAGGCTCAGAAATCATTTTGGTCGCACCCGATGGTACCACAAGGTGACGATGTTCAAGTGGAAGCTCATTTCGGTACGTTTGGAGATAGTGCTAATCTTAACGCAAGATAGGTGCGCGGTTTGCATTGAATGTACTATAGGCTAGGAAATCATTTTGGATGCACCCAATGGAACTCCTAGGTGACGTGGGTTATGTGGAATCTCACTTCTTTCGGTTTGGAGACAGTGTTAGTGTCGGTGCAAGATAGGTGCATGGTTTGCGCTAGACGTACCATAGGCTCTGAGATCGTTTTGGACGCAACCGATGGTACCACTAGGTGACAAGGCTCAAGTGGAAGCTCGTTTCGGTCCGCTTAGAGATAGTGCTAATCTTGATGCAAGATAGGTGAACGGTTTGTGTCGAACGTAAAATAGGCTCAGAAATCATTTTCCATGCACCCGATGGAGCTCCTTAGTGACGTGGGTCATGTAGAATCTCTCTTCTTTCTGTTTGGAGGTAGTCTTAGTGTCGGTGCAAGATAGGTGCATGGCTTGCACTAGACATACCATAGACTCAGAAATCGTTTTGGTCGCACCTGATGGTACCACAAGGTGACGATGCTCAAGTGGAAGCTCATTTCGGTATGTTTGGAGATAGTGCTAATCTTGATGCATGATAGGTGGACAGTTTCCGTCAATCGCAACATAGGCTCGGAAATCATTTTGCATGCACTCGATGGAGCTCCTTGGTGATGTGGGTCATGTGGAATCTCTCTTCTTTCTATTTGGAGGTTGTGTTAGCGCTGGTGCAAGATAGGTGCATGGTTTGCACTAGACGTACCATACGCTCAGAAAACGTTTTGGTCACACCTGATGGTACCACTAGGTGACGATGCACAAGTGGAAGCTCAATTTGTTACGTTTGGAGATAGAGCTAATCTTGATACAAGATAGGTGCATAGTTTGCGTCAAACGTACCATAGGCTTGGAAATCATTTTGGATGCACCCAATGGAACTCCTTGGTGACGTGGGTCATGTGGAATCTTTCTTCTTTCCATCTAGAGGTAGTGTTAGCGTTGGTGCAAGATAGGTGCATGGTTTGCACTAGACGTACCATAGTCTTAGAAATCGTTTTGGTCGCACCCGATGGTACCACTAGGTGACGAGGCTCAAGTGGAAGCTCATTTCGGTACGTTTGGACATAGTGCTAATCTTGACGTAAGATAGGTGAACGGTTTGCATCGAACGTACCATAGGATAGGAAATCCTTTTGCATGCACACAATGGAACTCCTAGGTGACGTTGGTCATGTGGAATGTCACTTCTTTCCGTTTGGAGACAGTGTTAGTGTCGGTGCAAGATAGGTGCATGATTTGCGCTAGACATACCGTACGCTCTGAGATCATTTAGGACGCAACCGATGGTACCACTAGGTGACAAGGCTCCAGTGGATGCTCGTTTCGGTCTATTTAGAGATAGTGCTAATCTTGACGCAAGATAGGTGCACGGTTTGTGTCGAACGTAAGATAGGCTCGGAAATCATTTTCATGCACCCGATGGAGCTCCTTAGTGACGAGGGTCATGTGGAATCTCTTTTCTTTCTGTTTGGAGGTAGTGTTAGCATCGGTGCAAGATAGGTGCATGGTTTGCATTAGACGTACCATAGGCTCAGAAATCGTTTTGGTCGCACCCGACGGTACCACAAGGTGACGATGCTCAAGTGGAAGCTCATTTCGGTACGTTTGGAGATAGTGCTAATCTTGATGCAAGATAGGTGCACAGTTTCCGTCGAACGTAACATAGGCTTGGAAATCATTTTGCATACACCCGATGGAGCTCCTTGGTGATGTAGGTCATGTGGAATCTCTCTTCTTTCTGTTTGGAGGTTGTGTTAGCGTCGGTGCAAGGTAGGTGCATGGTTTGCACTAGACGTACCATACGCTCAGAAATCGTTTTGGTCACAACCGATGGTACCACTAGGTGACGATGCAGAAGTGGAAGCTCATTTCGTTACGTTTGGAGATAGTGCTAATCTTGATACAAGATAGGTGCATAGTTTGCGTCGAACGTACCATAGGCTAGGAAATCATTTTGGATGCACCCAATGGAACTCCTTGGTGACGTGGGTCATGTGGAATCTTTTCTCTTTCCATCTGGAGGTAGTGTTAGCATCGGTGCAAGATAGGTGCATGGTTTGAACTAGACGTACCATAGGCTTAGAACTCGTTTTGGTCGCACCCGATAGTACCACTAGGTGACGAGGCTCAAGTGGAAGCTCATTTCGGTATGTTTGGGCATAGTGCTAATCTTGACTAAGATAGGTGAACGGTTTGAGTCGAATGTACCATAGGATAGGAAATCCTTTTGAATGCACACAATGGAACTCCTGGGTGACGTGGGTCATGTGGAATGTCACTTCTTTCCGTTTGGAGATAGTCTTAGTGTCGGTGCAAGATAGGTGTATGATTTGCGCTAGACGTACCATACACTCTGAGATCATTTAGGACGCAACCGATGGTACCACTAGGTGATGAGGCTCCAGTGGAAGCTGGTTTCGGTCTGTTTAGAGATAGTGCTAATCTTGACGCAAGATATGTGCACGGTTTGGGTCGAACATAAAATAGGCCCGGAAATCATTTTCCATGCACCCGATGGAGCTCCTTAGTGACGTCGGTCATGTGAAATCTCTCTTCTTTCTGTTCGGAGGTAGTGTTAGCGTCGGTGCAAGATAGGTGCATGGTTGCACTAGATGTACCATAGGCTCAGAAATTGTTTTGGTTGCACCCGATGGTACCACAAGGTGACGATGCTCAAGTGGAAGCTCATTTCGGTACGTTTGGAGATAGTGCTAATCTTGATGCAAGATTGGTGCACAGTTTGCGTCGAACGTAACATAGGCTTGGAAATCATTTTGCATGCACCCGATGGAGCTCCTTGGTGACGTGGTCATGTGGAATCTCTCTTCTTTCTGTTTGGAGGTAGTGTTAGCGTCCATGCAAGATTGGTGCATGGTTTGCACTAGACGTACCATAGGCTCAGAAATCGTTTTGGTCGCACTCGATGGTACCACTAGGTGACGATGCTGAAGTGGAAGCTCATTTCGGTACGTTTGGAGATAGTGCTAATCTTAACGCAAGATAGGTGTGTGGTTGGCGTCGAACGTACCATAGGCTAGGAAATCATTTTGGATGCACCCAATGGAACTCCTAGGTGACGTGGGTTATGTGGAATCTCACTTCTTTCGGTTTGGAGACAGTGTTAGTGTCGGTGCAAGATAGGTGCATGGTTTGCGCTAGACGTACCATAGGCTCTGAGATCGTTTTGGATGCAACCGGTGGTACCACTAGGTGACAAGGCTCAAGTGGAAGCTCGTTTCAGTTCGCTTAGAGATAGTGCTAATCTTGACGCAAGATAGGTGCACGGTTTGCGTCGAACGTAACATAGGCTCGGAAATCATTTTCCATGCACCCGATGGAGCTCCTTAGTGACGTGAGTCATGTAGAATCTCTCTTCTTTCTGTTTGGAGGTAGTGTTAGTGTCGGTGCAAGATACGTGCATGGTTTGCACTAGACGTACCATAGGCTCAGAAATCATTTTGGCCGCACCCGATGGTACCACAAGGTGACGATGCTCAAGAGAAAGCTCATTTCGGTACGTTTGGAGATAGTGCTAAACTTGATACAAGATAGGTGCACAGTTTGCGTCAAACGTTCCATAAGCTATGAAATCATTTTGGATGCACCCAATGGAACTCCTTGGTAACGTGGGTCCTGTGGAATCTCTCTTCTTTTCGTTTGGAGGTAGTGTTAGCGTCGGTGCAAGATAGGTGCATGGTTTGCACTAGACGTACCATAGGCTCAGAAAATGTTTTGGTTGCACTCGATGGTACCACTAGGTGACGAGGCTCAAGAGGAAGCTCATTTCGGTATGTTTGGAGATAGTGCTAATCTTGATGCAAGATAGGTGCACAGTTTCCGTCGAACGTAACATAGGCTCGGAAATCATTTTGCATGCACCCAATGGAGCTCCTTGGTGATGTGGGTCAGGTCGAATCTCTCTTCTTTCTGTTTGGAGGTTGTGTTAGCGTCAATGCAAGATAGGTGCATGGTTTGCACTAGACGTACCATACGCTCAGAAATCATTTTGGTCACACCTGCTGGTACCACTAGGTGAGGAAGCACAAGTGGAAGCTCATTTCATTACGTTTGGAGATAGTGCTAATCTTGATACAAGATAGGTGCACAGTTTGCGTCGAACGTTCCATAAGCTATGAAATCATTTTGAATGCACCCAATGGAACTCCTTGGTGACGTGGGTCATGTGGAATCTCTCTTCTTTTCGTTTGGAGGTAGTGTTAGCGTCGGTGCAAGATAGGTGCATGGTTTGCACTAGACGTACCATAGGCTCAGAAAATGTTTTGGTTGCACTCGATGGTACCACTAGGTGATGAGGCTCAAGAGGAAGCTCATTTTGGTACGTTTGGAGATAGTGCTAATCTTGATGCAAGATAGGTGCACAGTTTCCGTCGAACGTAACATAGGCTCGGAAATCATTTTGCATGCACCCAATGGAGCTCCTTGGTGATGTGGGTCATGTCGAATCTCTCTTCTTTCTGTTTGGAGGTTGTGTTAGCGTCAATGCAAGATTGGTGCATGGTTTGCACTAGACGTACCATACGCTCAGAAATTGTTTTGGTCACACCTGCTGGTACCACTAGGTGAGGAAGCACAAGTGGAAGCTCATTTCGTTACGTTTGGAGATAGTGCTAATCTTGATACAAGATAGGTGCACAGTTTGTGTCGAACGTTCCATAAGCTATGAAATCATTTTGGATGCACCCAATGGAACTCCTTTGTGATGTGGGTCATGTGGAATCTTTCTTCTTTCCGTCTGGAGGTAGTGTTAGCGTCGGTGCTAGATAGGTGCATGGTTTGCACTAGACGTACCATAGGCTCAGAAATCATTTTGGTCGCACCCGATGGTACCACTAGGTGATGAGGCTCAAGTGGAAGCTCATTTCGGTACGTTTGGACATAGTGGTAATCTTGACGTAAGATAGGTGAATGGTTTGCGTCGAACGTACCATAGGCTAGGAAATCATTTTGGATGCACCCAATGGAACTCCTAGGTGACGTGGGTTATGTGGAATCTCACTTCTTTTGTTTTGGAGACAGTGTTAGTGTCGGTGCAAGATAGGTGCATGGTTTGCGCTAGACGTACCATAGGCTCTGAGATCGTTTTGGACGCAACCGATGGTACCACTAGGTGACAAGGCTCAAGTGGAAGCTCATTTCGGTCCGCTTAGAGATAGTGCTAATCCTGACGCAAGATAGGTGCACTGTTTGCATCGAACGTACCATAGGATAGGAAATCCTTTTGAATGCACACAATGGAACTCCTGGGTGACGTGGGTCATGTGGAATGTCACTTCTTTCTGTTTGGAGATAGTCTTAGTGTCGGTGCAAGATAGGTGTATGATTTGTGCTAGACGTACCATACACTCTGAGATCATTTAGGACGCAACCGATGGTACCACTAGGTGATGAGGCTCCAGTGGAAGCTGGTTTCGGTCTGTTTAGAGATAGTGCTAATCTTGACGCAAGATATGTGCACGGTTTGTGTCGAACATAAAATAGGCCCTGGAAATTATTTTCCATGCACCCGATGGAGCTCCTTAGTGACGTCGGTCATGTGGAATCTCTCTTCTTTCTGTTTGGAGGTAGTGTTAGCGTCGGTGCAAGATAGGTGCATGGTTGCACTAGATGTACCATAGGCTCAGAAATCGTTTTGGTTGCACCCAATGGTACCACAAGGTGACGATGCTCAAGTGGAAGCTCATTTCGGTACGTTTGGAGATAGTGCTAATCTTGATGCAAGATAGGTGCACAGTTTCCGTTGAACGTAACATAGGCTCTGAAATCATTTTGCATGCACCCGATGGAGCTCCTTGCTGATGTGGGTCATGTCGAATCTCTCTTCTTTCTGTTTGGAGGTTGTGTTGGCGTTGGTGCAAGATAGGTGCATGGTTTGTAGAAGACGTACCATATGCTCAGAAATCGTTTTGGTCACACCTGCTGGTACCACTAGGTGACGAAGCACAAGTGGAAGCTCATTTCGTTACGTTTAGAGATAGTGCTAATCTTGATACAAGATAGGTGCACAGTTTGCGCCGAATGTTCTATAAGCTAGGAAATAATTTTGGATGCACCCAATGGAACTCCTTGGTAACGTGGGTCATGTGGAATCTCTCTTCTTTTCGTTTGGAGGTTGTGTTAGCGTCGGTGCAAGATAGGTGCATGGTTTGCACTAGACGTACCATAGGCTCAGAAAATGTTTTGGTTGCACTCGATGGTACGACTAGGTGACGAGGCTCAAGTGGAAGCTCATTTCGGTACATTTGGAGGTAGTGCTAATCTTGATGCAAGATAGGTGTACGGTTTGCGTCGAACGTACCATAGGCTAGGAAATCATTTTGGATGCACCCAATGTAACTCCTAGGTGACGTGGGTTATGTGGAATCTCACTTCTTTTCGTTTGGAGACAGTGTTAGTGTCGGTGCAAGATAGGTGCATGGTTTGCGGTAGACGAACCATAGGCTCTGAGATCATTTTGGACGCAACCAATGGTACCACTAGGTGACAAGGCTCAAGTGGAAGCTCATTTGATTCCGTTTAGAGATAGTGCTAATCTTGACGCAAGATAAGTGCACAGTTTGCGTCGAACGTAACATAGGCTTGGAAATCATTTTGCATGCACCCGATGGAGCTCCTTGGTGACGTGGTCATGTGGAATCTCTCTTCTTTCTGTTTGGAGGTAGTGTTAGCGTCCATGCAAGATTGGTGCATGGTTTGCACTAGACGTACCATAGGCTCAGAAATCGTTTTGGTCGCACTCGATGGTACCACTAGGTGATGAGGCTCAAGTGGAAGCTCATTTCGGTACGTTTGGAGATAGTGCTAATCTTGATGCAAGATAGGTGCATAGTTTGCGTCGAACATACCATATGCTAGGAAATTATTTTCGATGCACCCAATGGAACTCCTAGGTGACGTGGGTGATGTGGAATCTCACTTCTTTCCTTTTGGAGATAGTGTTAGTGTCGGTGGAAGATAGGAGTATGGTTTGTGCAAGACGTACCATAGGCTCTGAGATCATTTTGGACGCAACCGATGGTACCACTAGATGACGAGGCTCTAGTGGAAGCTCGTTTCGGTCCGTTTAGAGATAGTGCTAACCTTGACGCAAGATTGGTGCACGGTTTGCGTCGAGCGTAACATTGGCTCAAAAATCATTTTGCGTGCACCCGATGGAGCTCCTTAGCAACGTGGGTCATGTGGAATCTCTCTTCTTTTTGTTTGGAGGTAGTGTTAGCGTCGGTGCAAGATAGGTGCATGGTTTGCACTAGATGTACCATATGCTCTGAAATCATTTTGGTCACACACGATGGTACCACAAGATGACGATGCTCAAGTGGAAGCTCATTTCGGTATGTTTGGAGATAGTGCTAATCTTAACGCAAGATAGGTGCGTGGTTGGCATCGAACGTACCATAGGCTAGGAAATCATTTTGGATGCACCCAATGGAACTCCTAGGTGACGTGGGTTATATGGAATCTCACTTCTTTCAGTTTGGAGACAGTGTTAGTGTCGGTGCAAGATAGGTGCATGGTTTGCGCTAGACGTACCAAAGGCGCTGAGATCGTTTTGGACGCAACCGGTGGTACCACTAGGTGACAAGGCTCAAGTGGAAGCTTGTTTTAGTCCGCTTAGAGACAGTGCTAATCTTGACGCAAGATAGGTGCACGGTTTGCGTCGAACGTAACATAGGCTCAGAAATCATTTTCCATGCACCTAATGGAGCTCGTAGTGACGTGGGTCATGTAGAATCTCTCTTCTTTCTATTTGGAGGTAGTGTTAGTGTCGGTGCAAGATAGGTGCATGGTTTGCTCTAGACGTACCATAGGCTCAGAAATCATTTTGGCCGCACCCGATGGTACCACAAGGTGACGATGCTCAAGAGGAAGCTCATTTTGGTACGTTTGGAGATAGTGCTAATCTTGATGCAAGATAGGTGCATAGTTTCTGTTGAACGTAACATAGGCTCGGAAATCATTTTGCATGCACCCGATGGAGCTCCTTGGTGATGTGGGTCATCTCGAATCTCTCTTCTTTCTGTTTGGAGGTTGTGTTAGCGTCAATGCAAGATAGGTGCATGGTTTGCACTAGACGTACCATACGCTCAGAAATCGTTTTGGTCACACCTGCTGGTACCACTAGGTGATGAAGCACAAGTGGAAGCTCATTTCGTTACGTTTGGAGATAGTGCTAATCTTGATACAAGATAGGTGCACAGTTTGCGTCGAACATTCCATAAGCTAAGAAATCATTTTGAATGCACCCAATGGAACTCCTTGGTGACGTGGGTCATGTGGAATCTCTCTTCTTTTCGTTTGGAGGTAGTGTTTGTGTCGGTGCAAGATAGGTGCATGGTTTGCACTAGACGTACCATAGGCTCAGAAAATGTTTTGGTTGCACTCGATGGTACCACTAGGTGATGAGGCTCAAGTGGAAGCTCATTTCGGTACATTTGGAGATAGTGCTAATCTTAACGCAAGATAGTTGCATGGTTTGCGTCAAACGTACCATAGGCTAGGAAATCATTTTGGATGCACCCAATGGAACTCCTAGGTGACGTGGGTTATGTGGAATCTCACTTCTTTCCATTTGGAGACAGTGTTAGTGTCGGTGCAAGATAGTTGCATGGTTTGCGCTAGACGTACCATAGGCTCTGAGATCATTTTGGACGCAACCGATGGTACCACTAGGTGACAAGGCTCAAGTGGAAGCTCATTTGATTCCGTTTAGAGATAGTGCTAATCTTGACGCAAGATAGGTGCATAGTTTGTGTCGAACGTAACATAGGCTTGGAAATCATTTTGCATGCACCCGATGGAGCTCCTTAGTGACATGTGGAATCTCTCTTCTTTCTGTTTGGAGGTAGTGTTAGCGTCCATGCAAGATTGGTGCATGGTTTGCACTAGACGTACCATAGGCTCAGAAATCGTTTTGGTCGCACTCGATGGTACCACTAGGTGACGAGGCTCAAGTGAAAGCTCATTTCGGTACGTTTGGAGATAGTACTAATCTTGATGCAAGATAGGTGCATGGTTTGCGTCGAACATACCATATGCTAGGAAATTATTTTGGATGCACCCAATGGAACTCCTAGGTGACATGGGTGATGTGGAATCTCACTTCTTTCCTTTCGGAGACAGTGTTAGTGTCGGTGGAATATAGGAGTATGGTTTGCGCTAGACGTACCATAGGGTCTGAGATCATTTTGGACGCAACCGATGGTACCACTAGATGACGAGGCTCTAGTGGAAGCTCGTTTCGGTCCGTTTAGAGATAGTGCTAATCTTGACGCAAGATAGTTGCATGGTTTGCGTCGAGCGTAACATTGGCTCAAAAATCATTTTGCATGCACCTGATGGAGCTCCTTAGCGACGTGGGTCATGTGGAATCTCTCTTCTTTTTGTTTGGAGGTAGTGTTAGCGTCGGTGCAAGATAGGTGCATGGATTGCACTAGATGTACCATATGCTCTGAAATCGTTTTGGTCACACACGATGGTACCACAAGATGACGATGCTGAAGTGGAAGCTCATTTCGGTACGTTTGGAGATAGTGCTAATCTTAACGCAAGATAGGTGCGTGGTTGGTGTCGAACGTACCATAGGCTAGGAAATCATTTTGGATGCACCCAATGGAACTCCTAGGTGACGTGGGTTATGTGGAATCTCACTTCTTTTGGTTTGGAGACAGTGTTAGTGTCGGTGCAAGATAGGTGCATGGTTTGCGCTAGATGTACCATAGGCTCTGAGATTGTTTTGGATGCAACCGGTGGTACCACTAGGTGACAAGGCCCAAGTGGAAGCTCGTTTCAGTCCGCTTAGAGATAGTGCTAATCTTGATGCAAGATAGGTGCACGGTTTGCGTCGAACGTAACATAGGCTCGGAAATCATTTTCCATGCACCCGATGGAGCTCCTTAGTGACGAGGGTCATGTGGAATCTCTCTTCTTTCTGTTTGGAGGTAGTGTTAGCGTCGGTGCAAGATAGGTGCATGGTTTGCATTAGACGTACCATAGGCTCAGAAATCGTTTTGGTCGCACCCGATGGTACCACAAGGTGGCGATGCTCAAGTGGAAGCTCATTTCAGTACATTTGGAGATAGTGCTAATCTTGATGCAAGATAGGTGCACAGTTTCCGCCGAACGTAACATAGGATCGAAAATCATTTTGCATGCACTCGATGGAACTCCTGGGTGATGTGGGTCATGTGGAATCTCTCTTCTTTCTGTTTGGAGGTTGTGTTAGCGTCGGTGCAAGATAGTTGCATGGTTTGCACTAGACGTACCATACGCTCAGAAATCGTTTTGGTTACACCCGATGGTTCCACTAGGTGACGATGCACAAGTGGAAGCTCATTTCGTTACGTTTGGAGATAGTGCTAATCTTGATACAAGATAGGTGCATAGTTTGCGTCAAACATACCATAGGCTAGGAAATCATTTTGGATGCACCCAATGGAACTCCTTGGTGACGTGGGTCATGTGGAATCTTTTCTCTTTCCGTCTGGAGGTAGTGTTAGCGTCGGTGCAAGATAGGTGCATGGTTTGAACTAGATGTACAATAGGCTTAGAACTCGTTTTGGTCGCACCCGATAGTACCACTAGGTGACGAGGCTCAAGTGGAAGCTCATTTCGGTATGTTTGGGCATAGTGCTAATCTTGACTAAGATAGGTGAACGGTTTGCGTCGAACGTACCATAGGATAGGAAATCCTTTTGAATGCACACAATGGAACTCCTGGGTGACGTGGGTCATGTGGAGTGTCACTTCTTTCCGTTTGGAGACAGTCTTAGTGTCGGTGCAAGATAGGTGTATGATTTGCGCTAGACGTACCATACGCTCTGAGATCATTTAGGACGCAACCGATGGTACCACTAGGTGACGAGGCTCTAGTGGAAGCTGGTTTTGGTCTGTTTAGAGATAGTGCTCATCTTGACGCAAGATATGTGCACAGTTTGTGTCGAACGTAAAATAGGCCCGGAAATCATTTTCCATGCACCCGATGGAGCTCCTTAGTGACGTCGGTCATGTGGAATCTCTCTTCTTTCTGTTTGGAGGTAGTGTTAGCGTCGGTGCAAGATAGGTGCATGGTTGCACTAGACGTACCATAGGCTCAGAAATCGTTTTGGTTGCACCCGATGGTACCACAAGGTGACGATGCTCAAGTGGAAGCTCATTTCGGTACGTTTGGAGATAGTGCTAATCTTGATGCAAGATAGGTGCATAGTTTCCGTTGAACGTAACATAGGCTCGGAAATCATTTTGCATGCACCCGATGGAGCTCCTTGGTGATGTGGGTCATGTCGAATCTCTCTTCTTTCTGTTTGGAGGTTGTGTTGGCGTTGGTGCAAGATAGGTGCATGGTTTGTAGAAGACGTACCATATGCTCAGAAATCGTTTTGGTCACACCTGCTGGTACCACTAGGTGACGAAGCACAAGTGGAAGCTCATTTCGTTACGTTTGGAGATAGTGCTAATCTTGATACAAGATAGGTGCACAGTTTGCGTCGAATGTTCCATAAGCTAGGAAATCATTTTGGATGCACCCAATGGAACTCCTTGGTAACGTGGGTCATGTGAAATCTGTCTTCTTTTCGTTTGGAGGTAGTGTTAGCGTCGGTGCAAGATAGCTGCATGGCTTGCACTAGACGTACCGTAGGCTCAGAAAACGTTTTGGTTGCACTCGATGGTACCACTAGGTGACGAGGCTCAAGTGGAAGCTCATTTCGGTACATTTGGAGGTAGTGCTAATCTTGACGCAAGATAGGTGTACAGTTTGCGTCGAACGTACCATAGGCTAGGAAATCATTTTGGATGCACCCAATGTAACTCCTAGGTGACGTGGGTTATGTGGAATCTCACTTCTTTTCGTTTGGAGACAGTGTTAGTGTCGGTGCAAGATAGGTGCATGGTTTGCGGTAGACGAACCATAGGCTCTGAGATCATTTTGGACGCAACCAATGGTACCACTAGGTGACAAGGCTCAAGTGGAAGCTCATTTGATTCCGTTTAGAGATAGTGCTAATCTTGACGCAAGATAGGTGCACAGTTTGCGTCGAACGTAACATAGGCTTGGAAATCATTTTGCATGCACCCGATGGAGCTCCTTGGTGACGTGGTCATGTGAAATCTCTCTTCCATCTATTTGGAGGTAGTGTTAGCGTCCATGCAAGATTGGTGCATGGTTTGCACTAGACGTACCATAGGCTCAGAAATCGTTTTGGTCGCACTCGATGGTACCACTAGGTGACGAGGCTCAAGTGGAAGCTCATTTCGGTACGTTTGGAGATAGTGCTAATCTTGATGCAAGATAGGTGCATGGTTTGCGTCGAACATACCATATGCTAGGAAATTATTTTGGATGCACCCAATGGAACTCCTAGGTGACGTGGGTGATGTGGAATCTCACTTCTCTCCTTTTGGAGACAGTGTTAGTGTCGGTGGAAGATAGGAGTATGGTTTGCGCTAGACATACCATAGGCTCTGAGATCATTTTGGATGCAACCGATGGTACCACTAGATGACGAGGCTCTAGTGGAAGCTCGTTTCGGTCCGTTTAGAGATAGTGCTAATCTTGACGCAAGATAGGTGCACGGTTTGCGTCGAGCGTAACATTGGCTCAAAAATCATTTTGCATGCACCCGATGGAGCTCCTTAGTGACGTGGGTCATGTGGAATCTCTCTTCTTTTTGTTTGGAAGTAGTGTTAGCGTCGGTGCAAGATAGGTGCATGGTTTGCACTAGATGTACCATATGCTCTGAAATCATTTTGGTCACACACGATGGTACCACAAGATGACGATGCTCAAGTGGAAGCTCATTTCGGTACGTTTGGAGATAGTGCTAATCTTAACGCAAGATAGGTGCGTGGTTGGCGTCGAACGTACCATAGGCTAGGAAATCATTTTGGATGCACCCAATGGAAATCATTTTGACCCAATGCATCAATGATAAGCCTCATATAGAATGGTTGCACCTTTGGTATAGAAGTGGTTGGCATGGTCATATTTGATCCAATGATGTCCTCATCACCTAGGTGACATGGGTTATGTGGAATCTCACTTCTTTTGGTTTGGAGACAGTGTTAGTGTCGGTGCAAGATAGGTGCATGGTTTGCGCTAGACGTACCAAAGGCTCTGAGATTGTTTTGGACGCAACCGGTGGTACCACTAGGTGACAAGGCTCAAGTGGAAGCTCGTTTCAGTCCGCTTAGAGATAGTGCTAATCTTGACGCAAGATAGGTGCACGGTTTGCGTCGAACATAACATAGGCTCGGAAATCATTTTCCATGCACCCGATGGAGCTCCTTAGTGACGTGAGTCATGTAGAATCTCTCTTCTTTCTGTTTGGAGGTAGTGTTAGTGTCGGTGCAAGATACGTGCATGGTTTGCACTAGACGTACCATAGGCTCAGAAATCATTTTGGCCGCACCCGATGGTACCACAAGGTGACGATGCTCAAGAGAAAGCTCATTTCGGTACGTTTGGAGATAGTGCTAAACTTGATACAAGATAGGTGCACAGTTTGCGTCAAACGTTCCATAAGCTATGAAATCATTTTGGATGCACCCAATGGAACTCCTTGGTAACGTGGGTCCTGTGGAATCTCTCTTCTTTTCGTTTGGAGGTAGTGTTAGCGTCGGTGCAAGATAGGTGCATGGTTTGCACTACATAGGCTCAGAAAATGTTTTGGTTGCACTCGATGGTACGACTAGGTGACGAGGCTCAAGAGGAAGCTCATTTCGGTACGTTTGGAGATAGTGCTAATCTTGATGCAAGATAGGTGCACAGTTTCCGTCGAATGTAACATAGGCTCGGAAATCATTTTGCATGCACCCGATGGAGCTCCTTGGTGATGTGGGTCATGTCGAATCTCTCTTCTTTCTGTTTGGAGGTTGTGTTAGCGTCAATGCAAGATAGGTGCATGGTTTGCACTAGACGTACCATACGCTCAGAAATCATTTTGGTCACACCTGCTGGTACCACTAGGTGATGAAGCACAAGTGGAAGCTCATTTCGTTACGTTTGGAGATAGTGCTAATCTTGATACAAGATAGGTGCACAGTTTGCGTCGAACATTCCATAAGCTAAGAAATCATTTTGAATGCACCCAATGGAACTCCTTGGTGACATGGGTCATGTGGAATCTCTCTTCTTTTCGTTTGGAGGTAGTGTTTGCGTTGGTGCAAGATAGGTGCATGGTTTGCACTAGACGTACCATAGGCTCAGAAAATGTTTTGGTTGCACTCGATGGTACCACTAGGTGATGAGGCTCAAGTGGAAGCTCATTTCGGTACATTTGGAGGTAGTGCTAATCTTAACGCAAGATAGTTGCATGGTTTGCGTCAAACGTACCATAGGCTAGGAAATCATTTTGGATGCACCCAATGGAACTCCTAGGTGACGTGGGTTATGTGGAATCTCACTTCTTTCCATTTGGAGACAGTGTTAGTGTCGGTGCAAGATAGTTGCATGGTTTGCGCTAGACGTACCATAGGCTCTGAGATCATTTTGGACGCAACCGATGGTACCACTAGGTGACAAGGCTCAAGTGGAAGCTCATTTGATTCCGTTTAGAGATAGTGCTAATCTTGACGCAAGATAGGTGCACAGTTTGTGTCGAACGTAACATAGGCTTGGAAATCATTTTGCATGCACCCGATGGAGCTCCTTAGTGACATGTGGAATCTCTCTTCTTTCTGTTT
The DNA here is from genome assembly GCF_019320115.1 of Miscanthus floridulus. NCBI lineage: Eukaryota > Viridiplantae > Streptophyta > Magnoliopsida > Poales > Poaceae > Miscanthus > Miscanthus floridulus. The sequence goes on along the minus strand of NC_089590.1, from coordinate 27,450,230 downwards.
GGAGGTAGTGTTAGCGTCCATGCAAGATTGGTGCATGGTTTGCACTAGACGTACCATAGGCTCAGAAATCGTTTTGGTCGCACTCGATGGTACCACTAGGTGACGAGGCTCAAGTGAAAGCTCATTTCGGTACGTTTGGAGATAGTACTAATCTTGATGCAAGATAGGTGCATGGTTTGCGTCGAACATACCATATGCTAGGAAATTATTTTGGATGCACCCAATGGAACTCCTAGGTGACATGGGTGATGTGGAATCTCACTTCTTTCCTTTTGGAGACAGTGTTAGTGTCGGTGGAATATAGGAGTATGGTTTGCGCTAGACGTACCATAGGGTCTGAGATCATTTTGGACGCAACCGATGGTACCACTAGATGACGAGGCTCTAGTGGAAGCTCGTTTCGGTCCGTTTAGAGATAGTGCTAATCTTGACGCAAGATAGTTGCACGGTTTGCGTCGAGCGTAACATTGGCTCAAAAATCATTTTGCATGCACCCGATGGAGCTCCTTAGCGACGTGGGTCATGTGGAATCTCTCTTCTTTTTGTTTGGAGGTAGTGTTAGCGTCGGTGCAAGATAGGTGCATGGTTTGCACTAGATGTACCATATGCTCTGAAATCGTTTTGGTCACACACGATGGTACCACAAGATGACGATGCTGAAGTGGAAGCTCATTTCGGTACGTTTGGAGATAGTGCTAATCTTAACGCAAGATAGGTGCGTGGTTGGTGTCGAACGTACCATAGGCTAGGAAATCATTTTGGATGCACCCAATGGAACTCCTAGGTGACGTGGGTTATGTGGAATCTCACTTCTTTTGGTTTGGAGACAGTGTTAGTGTCGGTGCAAGATAGGTGCATGGTTTGCGCTAGATGTACCATAGGCTCTGAGATCGTTTTGGATGCAACCGGTGGTACCACTAGGTGACAAGGCCCAAGTGGAAGCTCGTTTCAGTCCGCTTAGAGATAGTGCTAATCTTGATGCAAGATAGGTGCACGGTTTGCGTCGAACGTAACATAGGCTCGGAAATCATTTTCCATGCACCCGATGGAGCTCCTTAGTGACGAGGGTCATGTGGAATCTCTCTAAATTCTGTTTGGAGGTAGTGTTAGCGTCGGTGCAAGATAGGTGCATGGTTTGCATTAGACGTACCATAGGCTCAGAAATCGTTTTGGTCGCACCCGATGGTACCACAAGGTGGCGATGCTCAAGTGGAAGCTCATTTCGGTACATTTGGAGATAGTGCTAATCTTGATGCAAGATAGGTGCACAGTTTCCGCCGAACGTAACATAGGCTCGAAAATCATTTTGCATGCACCCGATGGAACTTCTGGGTGATGTGGGTCATGTGGAATCTCTCTTCTTTCTGTTTGGAGGTTGTGTTAGCGTCGGTGCAAGATAGTTGCATGGTTTGCACTAGAGGTACCATACGCTCAGAAATCGTTTTGGTTACACCCGATGGTACCACTAGGTGATGATGCACAAGTGGAAGCTCATTTCGTTACGTTTGGAGATAGTGCTAATCTTGATACAAGATAGGTGCACAGTTTGCGTCGAACATACCATAGGCTAGGAAATCATTTTGGATGCACCCAATGGAACTCCTTGGTGACGTGGGTCATGTGGAATCTTTTCTCTTTCCGTCTGGAGGTAGTGTTAGCGTCGGTGCAAGATAGGTGCATGGTTTGAACTAGATGTACAATAGGCTTAGAACTCGTTTTGGTCGCACCCGATAGTACCACTAGGTGACGAGGCTCAAGTGGAAGCTCATTTCGGTATGTTTGGGCATAGTGCTAATCTTGACTAAGATAGGTGAACGGTTTGCGTCGAACGTACCATAGGATAGGAAATCCTTTTGAATGCACACAATGGAACTCCTGGGTGACGTGGGTCATGTGGAGTGTCACTTCTTTCCGTTTGGAGACAGTCTTAGTGTCGGTGCAAGATAGGTGTATGATTTGCGCTAGACGTACCATACGCTCTGAGATCATTTAGGACGCAACCGATGGTACCACTAGGTGACGAGGCTCTAGTGGAAGCTGGTTTTGGTCTGTTTAGAGATAGTGCTCATCTTGACGCAAGATATGTGCACAGTTTGTGTCGAACGTAAAATAGGCCCGGAAATCATTTTCCATGCACCCGATGGAGCTCCTTAGTGACGTCGGTCATGTGGAATCTCTCTTCTTTCTGTTTGGAGGTAGTGTTAGCGTCGGTGCAAGATAGGTGCATGGTTGCACTAGACGTACCATAGGCTCAGAAATCGTTTTGGTTGCACCCGATGGTACCACAAGGTGACGATGCTCAAGTGGAAGCTCATTTCGGTACGTTTGGAGATAGTGCTAATCTTGATGCAAGATAGGTGCATAGTTTCCGTTGAACGTAACATAGGCTCGGAAATCATTTTGCATGCACCCGATGGAGCTCCTTGGTGATGTGGGTCATGTCGAATCTCTCTTCTTTCTGTTTGGAGGTTGTGTTGGCGTTGGTGCAAGATAGGTGCATGGTTTGTAGAAGACGTACCATATGCTCAGAAATCGTTTTGGTCACACCTGCTGGTACCACTAGGTGACGAAGCACAAGTGGAAGCTCATTTCGTTACGTTTGGAGATAGTGCTAATCTTGATACAAGATAGGTGCACAGTTTGCGTCGAATGTTCCATAAGCTAGGAAATCATTTTGGATGCACCCAATGGAACTCCTTGGTAACGTGGGTCATGTGAAATCTGTCTTCTTTTCGTTTGGAGGTAGTGTTAGCGTCGGTGCAAGATAGCTGCATGGCTTGCACTAGACGTACCGTAGGCTCAGAAAACGTTTTGGTTGCACTCGATGGTACCACTAGGTGACGAGGCTCAAGTGGAAGCTCATTTCGGTACATTTGGAGGTAGTGCTAATCTTGACGCAAGATAGGTGTACGGTTTGCGTCGAACGTACCATAGGATAGGAAATCCTTTTGAATGCACACAATGGAACTCCTGGGTGACGTGGGTCATGTGGAGTGTCACTTCTTTCCGTTTGGAGACAGTCTTAGTGTCGGTGCAAGATAGGTGTATGATTTGCGCTAGACGTACCATACGCTCTGAGATCATTTAGGACGCAACCGATGGTACCACTAGGTGACGAGGCTCTAGTGGAAGCTGGTTTTGGTCTGTTTAGAGATAGTGCTCATCTTGACGCAAGATATGTGCACAGTTTATGTCGAACGTAAAATAGGCCCGGAAATCATTTTCCATGCAACCGATGGACCTCCTTAGTGACGTCGGTCTTGTGGAATCTCTCTTCTTTCTGTTTGGAGGTAGTGTTAGCGTCGGTGCAAGATAGGTGTATGGTTGCACTAGACGTACCATAGGCTCAGAAATCGTTTTGGTTGCACCCGATGGTACCACAAGGTGACGATGCTCAAGTGGAAGCTCATTTCGGTACGTTTGGAGATAGTGCTAATCTTGATGCAAGATAGGTGCACAGTTTCCGTTGAACGTAACATAGGCTCGGAAATCATTTTGCATGCACCCGATGGAGCTCCTTGGTGATGTGGGTCATGTCGAATCTCTCTTCTTTCTGTTTGGAGGTTGTGTTGGCGTTGGTGCAAGATAGGTGCATGGTTTGTAGAAGACGTACCATATGCTCAGAAATCATTTTGGTCACACCTGCTGGTACCACTAGGTGACGAAGCACAAGTGGAAGCTCATTTCGTTACGTTTGGAGATAGTGCTAATCTTGATACAAGATAGGTGCACAGTTTGCGTCGAATGTTCCATAAGCTAGGAAATCATTTTGGATGCACCCAATGGAACTCCTTGGTAACGTGGGTCATGTGAAATCTCTCTTCTTTTCGTTTGGAGGTAGTGTTAGCGTCGGTGCAAGATAGCTGCATGGCTTGCACTAGACGTACCGTAGGCTCAGAAAACATTTTGGTTGCACTCGATGGTACCACTAGGTGACGAGGCTCAAGTGGAAGCTCATTTCGGTACATTTGGAGGTAGTGCTAATCTTGACGCAAGATAGGTGTACGGTTTGCGTCGAACGTACCATAGGCTAGGAAATCATTTTGGATGCACCCAATGTAACTCCTAGGTGACGTGGGTTATGTGGAATCTCACTTCTTTTTGTTTGGAGACAGTGTTAGTGTCGGTGCAAGATAGGTGCATGGTTTGCGGTAGATGAACCATAGGCTCTGAGATCATTTTGGACGCAACCAATGGTACCACTAGGTGACAAGGCTCAAGTGGAAGCTCATTTGATTCCGTTTAGAGATAGTGCTTGATGAGGACATCCCTTCCATTGATACAACCACACCTGCTGCACAACAAGGTCCGATGACAAGAGCTCGAGCACAACAACTTAATTATCAGGTAAAGTCGTTCCTCGCTGTTCATACAAACTCGTCTCAGAATTGGATGCTACTAAATCATGGTGATGATTGTCTTATTCTTAGGAATGTTGGTCAAGACCCCATTGCCTCATGTTTAGACCCCATGATGAGGATGGAGTAGCCGAACAAGTGGGAATCATCATTAATGGGGCGCTCAGCTCATCTCGAGACAGCAGGAAACACTCCATCAAAAGTACCATAACTCCTTGATACGAGATCCAATGAAGCTGGTTTTTGACTTGTTGGAAAGAGCGCGTCGTCCTCTTTCACATGGGTCCAACCCCACTATCAGAATCTACCGAATCTGTGCGCAGCAAGCCAAAGGACGCACAGACCTACAGCCCATTGAGGGACGCCCAGATTAGGGTTTCCCACTCCCCCTTGTGCTCTCCTCCTTATAAATAGAGCCAGCAGCCATCAGAATGAGGTTGGGTTTTGTTTAGATGCAAGATAGCTGCTGCTTCTTCCTTGTAAACGCGTGTGTCGACTAGACCACCCGATTTGCTTGTTTCAAGACCCCAACTTGTGATTCAGATTCGGCCTTTGGCTTAAATCCGTGAGTTATTTGCTTGTTCATCTTGTTCTTGCTTGTTCTCGGTTGCTTGCAGGTTCATGGTGTTCTTGGCACGGCAAGAACATCACAATCGGAGCCGGTGTACCTGTTGCTAAGGCGCAGCAACCTTGTGGTCGTTGTAGTCGGACAGCCAACGTCGAATCCACCCCAAATCGAGTTTATCCACACTCACCAAAAGATCAGGAACAACCCCTTGTCCCATCATGTGGTATCAGAGCAAGGTTCTTTGGTGAGTGATTTACCGTTCATTACTTTACCTATAGTCCAGAAATATAAAAATAGGATAGAACTGAAATTCCAAACACAAGTTTGAGCCTTGCTGATCTGCTTAGTTCTTTGCTTGTTGAGTTTGTGGTTTACATCGTGGTGTCAAGTGCTGGTTCTTAGGTTCTAATCCTTTAGAGTTTCGAGTTCTTGTCACGTTTCAGTCACCACACAATCCGTTGTTGCCTTTCCCCCCACTTCAGCCGCTGCAATCTCCACCAATACCACCACAACCAGCAGCAAAAGCACCGCTGTTTTTCTCGACCTTTTTGCTGAAACCCTCACCACCATCACCTTCAGCCGTGCCTACACAAACACTACCTTATGCACCTGTCGTTTTGGTGCAAATCTGAGTACACTCAGTTCTGAAAATAAGAGAGTTCAAATTGCATATTTGTACTACTTGTTGCAATCCTTATCCCTAGTAAAAGAAAGTCTATGCTACTTGCTGCATTCTTGTTATAATCATATTGCAAAAGTTCAGTTTGTGCTACTTGTCGAAAAGAAAAGAAAAGAAAAGAAAAGAAAAGAAAAGAAAAGAAAAGAAAAAGAAAATAGAAAAGAAAAAGAAAGGAAAAGGAGGAAAGAAAGAAAGAAAGAAAAAAAAGAAGGGTTAAGTTGATGCTATTTACTCTCATCATTTCCATTGTTTGCTACTGTCCGGTGACAACATTTGTGTCTAGGCTCGCGTCTCTAGCACGGGTTAGCCTAGGACCAGCACGGTACTATCTTTGAACACTTATTCAACTTGCATTGACTAACGTGGTTCCAGCTGTACCTTGATTTTTTTTAAGCCACCTACAGCTCCACAAATTATCTACAACGTCACAGGGTTCTACTTGCTACTACTTGTGTTGTTCTTGTCGTCGCCAACACCATCTGCATAGCAAGGTAAGGACTTGTAAGAACTCGGTTGCACATGCTGAGAGAATGAAAATTGTTGCCACCTAATTCAGTTAGTTGGTAGGACATATTTTCTTGTGATTCCCTTGCTACATACTAACCATGGCAGGAGAAGGTGAAAGGACCCCTCCACAATCACCTCGATCAAAAGCCTTGCTGCAACACTTTGAACGCAAAGTGAGGCTCCATGCTGAACACCTTGATGAGGATGTTCGTGTCACCAATGAGCGCCTTGGTCAATTGGAGACGGCTCAGATTGAGACCAACACCAAGTTGGCTTCCTTGGAAGGCACTCTTGGTTCTGTTAATACATCTCTTGTAGGTGTCTTGGAGCGATTGGAGAGGATGGAACAGAATCGCTGTGATGGTTTCGAACGACGCAATCACAACAACAACAACACCATGGGCAGTGCTGCTGGTCATGATGAAGAAGAATATGCAGCGGACACTGAGCTTGATGAGGAGCTGAATGGTCATCGACGCATCGAACAACATCGCCGCCGCCATGAGACAGGTCCTCGCCGACCACGGCAAGAGGTACGTGCCGATGACTCATTTGGCAAGATTAAATTCACCATACCTGCTTTTGATGGGAGGTATAATCCTGATATGTACCTTAGTTGGGAATTAGCTGTTGATCAGAAATTTACTTGCCATGATTTCCCTGAGGACAAACGTGTTAGGGCTGCAACTAGTGAGTTTACTGACTTTGCCTCTGTTTGGTGGTCTGAATACCATCGTAAGAACCCAAATAACACACCAACTTGGGATGCTTTGAAACGGGTCATGCGGGCCAGATTTGTTCCTTCTTATTATTCCCGTGATCTTTTACATAAGTTGCAACAATTGAGGCAAGGATCCAAATCTGTAGAAGAATACTATCAAGAGCTACAAATGGGTATGCTTCGTTGCAGGCTAGAGGAAAATGAGGATGGTGCCATAGCTAGATTTATGGGTGGGCTGAACCGGGAGATTCAGGATATTCTAGCTTATAAGGAATATAATTCTGTCAATCGTTTATTTCACCTTGCTTGTAAAGCTGAACGAGAAGTGCAGGGACGACGAGCTAGCATGAGGGCTAACATTCCTGCAGGTCGTGCTAGCCCGTGGACACCCTCCAATGCTGCTGCACCGTCAACGCGTGCACCCCCACAATCTTCCTCGACCATCAAGCCACGCTCCTCTACAACAAATTCTGTACCATGCCCAAGTGAACCAACTAGAGGAGCAACGGCTACATCTGCCAAGAGTTCATCCTCGGTGGTATCCACGGGGAGAACAAGGGATATTCAGTGCCTACGCTGCAAAGGATATGGCCACGTACGCAAGGACTGCCCAAGCACACGTGTGATGGTTGTGCGAGCTGATGGTGGGTATTCCTCTGCTAGTGATTTTGATGAAGAAACATATGCTTTGCTTGCTGCTAACAATGTAGCGGAAGGAGATGATTTCCAACAAGACGAAGAGCACATTGGGGCTGAAGCTGCTGAGCACTATGAGAGCCTCGTGGTGCAGCGGGTGCTAAGTGCCCAAATGGAGAGGGCTGAGCAAAATCAGCGCCACACTTTGTTTCAAACCAAGTGTGTGATCAAGGAACGCTCTTGCCGTGTGATCATAGATGGAGGAAGCTGCAACAACTTGGCAAGTGCTGAAATGGTGAAGAAGCTTTTGTTGAGCACAAAACCACACCCGCAGCCTTACTACATTCAGTGGCTTAACAGCAGCGGCAAGGTGAAGGTAACACGATTGGTAAGGGTAGAGTTTGCCATTGGTTCTTATCATGATTCCATTGACTGCGATGTTGTGCCTATGCAAGCATGCTCTATGTTGTTAGGTAGACCATGGCAGTTTGATAAAGATTCCTTGCACTTTGGTAAAACAAATCAATACTCTTTTGTGCATAATGACAAGAAGATTGTGTTGCACCCCATGTCCCCTGAGGCTATTCTAAGAGATGAACTTGCTAGAGCTAGCAAACTTAAGAATCAGGCTGTTGCTAGTGAAAATCAGATTGTCGCTAATGAACTTGAGAAACATAAGAAGAAGTCTAGCAAATCTGTTCATCATAATAAAAATGAGATCAAGCTGAAAGGCTCTTGTTACTTTGCCACCAAATCTGATTTGGATGAGATTGATGCTAGTACTACTGTTTGCTATGCTTTGGTTTGCAAAGAAACTTTATTTTCACTCGAAGATACATCTATTTCTTTGCCTCCTGCTGTCACTAATCTTTTGCAGGAGTATGCCGATGTTTTTCCAAAGGAGGTACCACCGGGGCTGCCACCAATTCGAGGGATTGAACACCAGATTGACCTCATCCCTGGGGCTTCCTTGCCTAATCGTGCGCCGTATAGGACCAACCCGGATGAGACAAAAGAGATTCAGAGACAAGTACAAGAATTGCTCAACAAAGGTTATGTGCGTGAGTCTCTTAGCCCTTGTGCCGTTCCCGTGCTTTTAGTTCCTAAGAAGGATGGATCATGGCGCATGTGTGTTGATTGTAGAGCGATAAACAACATCACAATCAGATATCGTCATCCTATTCCAAGGTTAGATGATATGCTTGATGAATTGAGTGGCTCAATTGTGTTCTCTAAAATTGATTTGCGTAGTGGTTACCACCAGATTCGTATGAAGCTAGGAGATGAATGGAAAACAGCGTTTAAAACTAAGTTTGGTTTATATGAATGGCTTGTCATGCCCTTTGGATTGACTAATGCACCCAGCACTTTCATGAGATTAATGAACAAGGTTTTACGCTCTTTTATTGGCAGATTCGTGGTGGTATACTTTGATGACATCTTGATATATAGTAGATCATTAGAGGAACATCTTGATCATTTGCGTGCCGTTTTCAATGCTCTACGGGATGCACACTTGTTTGGCAATCTTGAGAAGTGCACCTTTTGCACAGATCGAGTTTCTTTTCTTGGATATGTTGTGACACCGCAGGGAATCGAAGTTGATCAAGCCAAGGTTGAGGCCATACACAGCTGGCCTGTTCCCTGCACGGTCACACAAGTGCGGAGTTTTCTAGGACTTGCTAGTTTCTACCGTCGATTTGTGAAGGACTTCAGCACCATTGCAGCCCCGCTGCATGAACTCACCAAGAAGGGTGCAACCTTCACTTGGGCTGCAACCCAACAGGATGCTTTCAACACGCTCAAAGATAAGTTAACTCATGCACCTTTACTCCAACTTCCTGATTTCAACAAAACCTTTGAGCTTGAATGTGATGCTAGTGGAATTGGGTTGGGTGGTGTGCTGTTACAAGAGGGGAAACCTGTGGCGTATTTCAGTGAAAAGTTGAGTGGCCCTAGTTTGAACTATTCTACTTATGATAAGGAATTGCTTGCTCTAGTTCGGACTTTGGAAACATGGCAGCATTATTTGTGGCCCAAAGAGTTTGTCATACATTCTGATCATGAATCTTTGAAACACATCCGTAGTCAAGCAAAACTGAACCGTAGACATGCCAAGTGGGTTGAATTCATCGAGTCCTTTCCTTATGTCATCAAACACAAAAAGGGGAAGGAAAATATAATTGCTGATGCTTTGTCTAGACGTTACACCATGCTTTCACAACTTGACTTTAAAATCTTTGGTTTGGAAACTATTAAGGAACAATATGCACATGACAATGATTTCAAAGATGTATTGCTGAATTGCCAAGAGGGGAAAACATGGAACAGATTCATCCTTACCGACGGGTTTGTCTTTAGAGCTAACAAGCTATGCATTCCAGCTAGCTCTGTGCGTTTGTTATTGTTGCAGGAAGCGCATGGAGGAGGACTCATGGGACATTTTGGTGTGAAAAAGACAGAGGACATCCTTGCTGGTCATTTCTTTTGGCCCAAGATGAGGAGAGACGTGGAGAGGTTCGTTGCTCGCTGCACAACATGCCAGAAAGCTAAGTCACACCTTAATCCTCATGGTTTATACATGCCTCTTCCTGTTCCAAGTGCACCGTGGGAAGATATTTCAATGGACTTTGTTTTAGGACTGCCTAGAACAAAGAAGGGGAGGGATAGTGTGTTTGTTGTTGTGGACAGATTTTCTAAAATGGCACATTTCATACCATGTCATAAGAGCGATGATGCTACACATGTTGCTGATTTGTTCTTTCGTGAGATTGTTCGATTGCACGGTGTGCCTAACACCATTGTTTCTGATCGGGATGCAAAATTTCTTAGTCATTTTTGGAGAACTTTGTGGGCTAAGCTAGGGACTAAGCTTTTATTTTCCACTACTTGTCATCCCCAAACTGATGGACAAACTGAGGTTGTCAATAGAACATTATCTACTTTGCTTAGGGCTGTTTTGAAAAAGAACATAAAAATGTGGGAAGAGTGCTTGCCTCATGTTGAGTTTGCTTATAATCGTTCACAGCATTCTACCACTAAGAAAAGCCCTTTTGAGATTGTTTATGGGTTTGTGCCACGTGCTCCTATTGATTTGTTACCTCTTCCGACCTCGGAGCGAGTGAACTTTGATGCTAAACAACGTGCTGAACTGATCTTAAAATTGCATGAAACCACTAAAGAGAAAATAGAGTGCATGAACGCAAAGTATAAACTAGCTGGTAGCAAAGGGAAGAAACATGTCATTTTTGAACCTGGTGATCTAGTTTGGCTCCATTTGAGAAAAGATAGGTTCCCTGATTTGCGAAAGTCTAAGTTGCTGCCTAGAGCCGATGGTCCTTTTAAAGTGTTAGAAAGGATTAATGATAATGCGTACAAACTTGAGCTACCTGCAGCTTTTGGGGTTAGCCCCACTTTTAACATTGCAGATTTGAAACCATATTTGGGAGAAGAGGATGAACTAGAGTCGAGGACGACTCAAATGCAAGAAGGGGAGGATGATGAGGACATCCCTTCCATTGATACAACCACACCTGCTGCACAACAAGGTCCGATGACAAGAGCTCGAGCACAACAACTTAATTATCAGGTAAAGTCGTTCCTCGCTGTTCATACAAACTCGTCTCAGAATTGGATGCTACTAAATCATGGTGATGATTGTCTTATTCTTAGGAATGTTGGTCAAGACCCCATTGCCTCATGTTTAGACCCCATGATGAGGATGGAGTAGCCGAACAAGTGGGAATCATCATTAATGGGGCGCTCAGCTCATCTCGAGACAGCAGGAAACACTCCATCAAAAGTACCATAACTCCTTGATACGAGATCCAATGAAGCTGGTTTTTGACTTGTTGGAAAGAGCGCGTCGTCCTCTTTCACATGGGTCCAACCCCACTATCAGAATCTACCGAATCTGTGCGCAGCAAGCCAAAGGACGCACAGACCTACAGCCCATTGAGGGACGCCCAGATTAGGGTTTCCCACTCCCCCTTGTGCTCTCCTCCTTATAAATAGAGCCAGCAGCCATCAGAATGAGGTTGGGTTTTGTTTAGATGCAAGATAGCTGCTGCTTCTTCCTTGTAAACGCGTGTGTCGACTAGACCACCCGATTTGCTTGTTTCAAGACCCCAACTTGTGATTCAGATTCGGCCTTTGGCTTAAATCCGTGAGTTATTTGCTTGTTCATCTTGTTCTTGCTTGTTCTCGGTTGCTTGCAGGTTCATGGTGTTCTTGGCACGGCAAGAACATCACAATCGGAGCCGGTGTACCTGTTGCTAAGGCGCAGCAACCTTGTGGTCGTTGTAGTCGGACAGCCAACGTCGAATCCACCCCAAATCGAGTTTATCCACACTCACCAAAAGATCAGGAACAACCCGCAAGATAGTTGCACAGTTTGCGTCGAACGTAACATAGGCTTGGAAATCATTTTGCATGCACCCGATGGAGCTCCTTGGTGACGTGGTCATGTGAAATCTCTCTTCCATCTATTTGGAGGTAGTGTTAGCGTCCATGCAAGATTGGTGCATGGTTTGCACTAGACGTACCATAGGCTCAGAAATCGTTTTGGTCGCACTCGATGGTACCACTAGGTGACGAGGCTCAAGTGGAAGCTCATTTCGGTACGTTTGGAGATAGTGCTAATCTTGATGCAAGATAGGTGCATGGTTTGCGTCGAACATACCATATGCTAGGAAATTATTTTGGATGCACCCAATGGAACTCCTAGGTGACGTGGGTGATGTGGAATCTCACTTCTCTCCTTTTGGAGACAGTGTTAGTGTCGGTGGAAGATAGGAGTATGGTTTGCGCTAGACATACCATAGGCTCTGAGATCATTTTGGATGCAACCGATGGTACCACTAGATGACGAGGCTCTAGTGGAAGCTCGTTTCGGTCCGTTTAGAGATAGTGCTAATCTTGACGCAAGATAGGTGCACGGTTTGCGTCGAGCGTAACATTGGCTCAAAAATCATTTTGCATGCACCCGATGGAGCTCCTTAGTGACGTGGGTCATGTGGAATCTCTCTTCTTTTTGTTTGGAAGTAGTGTTAGCGTCGGTGCAAGATAGGTGCATGGTTTGCACTAGATGTACCATATGCTCTGAAATCATTTTGGTCACACACGATGGTACCACAAGATGACGATGCTCAAGTGGAAGCTCATTTCGGTACGTTTGGAGATAGTGCTAATCTTAACGCAAGATAGGTGCGTGGTTGGCGTCGAACGTACCATAGGCTAGGAAATCATTTTGGATGCACCCAATGGAAATCATTTTGACCCAATGCATCAATGATAAGCCTCATATAGAATGGTTGCACCTTTGGTATAGAAGTGGTTGGCATGGTCATATTTGATCCAATGATGTCCTCATCACCTAGGTGACATGGGTTATGTGGAATCTCACTTCTTTTGGTTTGGAGACAGTGTTAGTGTCGGTGCAAGATAGGTGCATGGTTTGCGCTAGACGTACCAAAGGCTCTGAGATTGTTTTGGACGCAACCGGTGGTACCACTAGGTGACAAGGCTCAAGTGGAAGCTCGTTTCAGTCCGCTTAGAGATAGTGCTAATCTTGACGCAAGATAGGTGCACGGTTTGCGTCGAACATAACATAGGCTCGGAAATCATTTTCCATGCACCCGATGGAGCTCCTTAGTGACGTGAGTCATGTAGAATCTCTCTTCTTTCTGTTTGGAGGTAGTGTTAGTGTCGGTGCAAGATACGTGCATGGTTTGCACTAGACGTACCATAGGCTCAGAAATCATTTTGGCCGCACCCGATGGTACCACAAGGTGACGATGCTCAAGAGAAAGCTCATTTCGGTACGTTTGGAGATAGTGCTAAACTTGATACAAGATAGGTGCACAGTTTGCGTCAAACGTTCCATAAGCTATGAAATCATTTTGGATGCACCCAATGGAACTCCTTGGTAACGTGGGTCCTGTGGAATCTCTCTTCTTTTCGTTTGGAGGTAGTGTTAGCGTCGGTGCAAGATAGGTGCATGGTTTGCACTAGACGTACCATAGGCTCAGAAAATGTTTTGGTTGCACTCGATGGTACCACTAGGTGACGAGGCTCAAGAGGAAGCTCATTTCGGTACGTTTGGAGATAGTGCTAATCTTGATGCAAGATAGGTGCACAGTTTCCGTCGAACGTAACATAGGCTCGGAAATCATTTTGCATGCACCCAATGGAGCTCCTTGGTGATGTGGGTCAGGTCGAATCTCTCTTCTTTCTGTTTGGAGGTTGTGTTAGCGTCAATGCAAGATAGGTGCATGGTTTGCACTAGACGTACCATACGCTCAGAAATCATTTTGGTCACACCTGCTGGTACCACTAGGTGAGGAAGCACAAGTGGAAGCTCATTTCATTACGTTTGGAGATAGTGCTAATCTTGATACAAGATAGGTGCATAGTTTGCGTCGAACGTTCCATAAGCTATGAAATCATTTTGAATGCACCCAATGGAACTCCTTGGTGACGTGGGTCATGTGGAATCTCTCTTCTTTTCGTTTGGAGGTAGTGTTAGCGTCGGTGCAAGATAGGTGCATGGTTTGCACTAGACGTACCATAGGCTCAGAAAATGTTTTGGTTGCACTCGATGGTACCACTAGGTGACGAGGCTCAAGAGGAAGCTCATTTTGGTACGTTTGGAGATAGTGCTAATCTTGATGCAAGATAGGTGCACAGTTTCCGTCGAACGTAACATAGGCTCGGAAATCATTTTGCATGCACCCAATGGAGCTCCTTGGTGATGTGGGTCATGTCGAATCTCTCTTCTTTCTGTTTGGAGGTTGTGTTAGCGTCAATGCAAGATTGGTGCATGGTTTGCACTAGACGTACCATACGCTCAGAAATTGTTTTGGTCACACCTGCTGGTACCACTAGGTGAGGAAGCACAAGTGGAAGCTCATTTCGTTACGTTTGGAGATAGTGCTAATCTTGATACAAGATAGGTGCACAGTTTGTGTCGAACGTTCCATAAGCTATGAAATCATTTTGGATGCACCCAATGGAACTCCTTGGTAACGTGGGTCATGTGGAATCTCTCTTCTTTTCGTTTGGAGGTAGTGTTAGCGTCGGTGCAAGATAGGTGCATGGTTTGCACTAGACGTACCATAGGCTCAGAAAATGTTTTGGTTGCACTCGATGGTACCACTAGGTGACGAGGCTCAAGAGGAAGCTCATTTCGGTACGTTTGGAGATAGTGCTAATCTTGATGCAAGATAGGTGCACAGTTTCCGTCGAACGTAACATAGGCTCAGAAATCATTTTGCATGCACCCGATGGAGCTCCTTGGTGATGTGGGTTATGTCGAATCTCTCTTCTTTCTATTTGGAGGTTGTGTTAGCGTCAATGCAAGATAGGTGCATGGTTTGCACTAGACGTACCATACGCTCAGAAATCATTTTGGTCACACCTGCTGGTACCACTAGGTGAGGAAGCACAAGTGGAAGCTCATTTCATTACGTTTGGAGATAGTGCTAATCTTGATACAAGATAGGTGCACAGTTTGCGTCGAACGTTCCATAAGTTATGAAATCATTTTGAATGCACCCAATGGAACTCCTTGGTGACGTGGGTCATGTGGAATCTCTCTTCTTTTCGTTTGGAGGTAGTGTTAGCGTCGGTGCAAGATAGGTGCATGGTTTGCACTAGACGTACCATAGGCTCAGAAAATGTTTTGGTTGCACTCGATGGTACCACTAGGTGACGATGCACAAGTGGAAGCTCATTTTGTTACGTTTGGAGATAGTGCTAATCTTGATACAAGATAGGTGCACAGTTTGCGTCGAACATACCATAGGCTAGGAAATCATTTTGGATGCACCCAATGGAACTCTTTGGTGACGTGGGTCATGTGGAATCTTTTCTCTTTCCGTCTCGAGGTAGTGTTAGCGTCGGTGCAAGATAGGTGCATGGTTTGAACTAGATGTACAATAGGCTTAGAACTCGTTTTGGTCGCACCCGATAGTACCACTAGGTGACGAGGCTCAAGTGGAAGCTCATTTCGGTATGTTTGGGCATAGTGCTAATCTTGACTAAGATAGGTGAACGGTTTGCGTCGAACGTACCATAGGATAGGAAATCCTTTTGAATGCACACAATGGAACTCCTGGGTGACGTGGGTCATGTGGAGTGTCACTTCTTTCCGTTTGGAGACAGTCTTAGTGTCGGTGCAAGATAGGTGTATGATTTGCGCTAGACGTACCATACGCTCTGAGATCATTTAGGACGCAACCGATGGTACCACTAGGTGACGAGGCTCTAGTGGAAGCTGGTTTTGGTCTGTTTAGAGATAGTGCTCATCTTGACGCAAGATATGTGCACAGTTTGTGTCGAACGTAAAATAGGCCCGGAAATCATTTTCCATGCACCCGATGGAGCTCCTTAGTGACGTCGGTCATGTGGAATCTCTCTTCTTTCTGTTTGGAGGTAGTGTTAGCGTCGGTGCAAGATAGGTGCATGGTTGCACTAGACGTACCATAGGCTCAGAAATCGTTTTGGTTGCACCCGATGGTACCACAAGGTGACGATGCTCAAGTGGAAGCTCATTTCGGTACGTTTGGAGATAGTGCTAATCTTGATGCAAGATAGGTGCACAGTTTCCGTTGAATGTAACATAGGCTCGGAAATCATTTTGCATGCACCCGATGGAGCTCCTTGGTGATGTGGGTCATGTCGAATCTCTCTTCTTTTTGTTTGGAGGTTGTGTTGGCGTTGGTGCAAGATAGGTGCATGGTTTGTAGAAGACGTACCATATGCTCAGAAATCGTTTTGGTCACACCTGCTGGTACCACTAGGTGACGAAGCACAAGTGGAAGCTCATTTCGTTACGTTTGGAGATAGTGCTAATCTTGATACAAGATAGGTGCACAGTTTGCGTCGAATGTTCCATAAGCTAGGAAATCATTTTGGATGCACCCAATGGAACTCCTTGGTAACGTGGGTCATGTGAAATCTCTCTTCTTTTCGTTTGGAGGTAGTGTTAGCGTCGGTGCAAGATAGCTGATATGAACCCGCTAGGGTTTATGGACGATCTTTCGATGAGAGGCGTGAGATCACTCGATTTGGTGGATGGAGATGACGTTCACGGCCCGACTACAGCCTTCCAAGACCGCGCCTTAGCAACCGATACACCACCTCCAAAGGCCGTCACGATCTTGTGGAGCGCGACAACCAGCCACTAGGGCTCCCGTCCTGCAAGCAATCGAAGAACTAGCAAGAACAAGGAAACAAGCACTGAATTTGCAAGATGGAATTGAAAGCCTCAAACTGAATCTTATTTTGAGTGGGGTTCCGAAGACAAGGAGACGGGCGGCTGGATCAGCACGCGCGCCTACAAGCAAGTAGCAAAGGCTAAACTTGATCTAAACAAAACCCAAGTGTTCCTGGTGGCGGCTAAGGGGTATATGACGAGTGGAGGACGACCACAAGAGAGTTTGGGTCGTGCTCCAACCCTAGGACGTGTCCCTACTGGACTCTAAATGATACAAGCCCATTGGGCTAACTTAAGGTGGCGCAGCACCCTGGACAGAATAGACCTCTCGGTGATTTTTGGGCTGTTGACGCCGTTTATGAGCAGGTATGAGTATGAGGTCAGATCCATATGAAAGTAGACTTTATTAGCTTTCCAACAAGTCCAGAATCACCCCAATCCGACTCCGTATGTAACCGTGGTGACCGTCGCAAGTTGGAGGTGTGCTGCAGTCCGAATCCAGCCTACGCGAGTCCTTTTCCCTTTCGGTCTTCTCCTTGATTCCTAATCAAAACAAGAGTGCACGTGTCTCCAAGATCTAAACAGGATGGACAAGAGCTCAAGAAGGAACTCACTTGATGATTAAGTGTTCGAGCGCGAGCACGGGTAATAGGACCAGCAGGTGTCGGCGTGGACGGCGTGGATGTATGATCGGTGTTGATGTCCTCATCATCCTCCCTTTCTTGAATTTGAGTCGTCCTCGACTCAAGCTCATCTTCCTCACCCAAATAAGGCTTCAAATCTGCAATGTTAAATGTGGGACTAACCCCAAAATCTGCAGGAAGATCAAGCTTATATGCATTCTCATTTATTCGTTGCGTCACTTTAAAAGGACCATCCGCTCTAGGCATCAATTTAGATTTTCTTAATGCAGGAAACCTATCCTTTCGCAAATGCAACCAAACCAAATCTCCAGGTTCAAGAATCAATTCCCTTCTACCTTTATCTCCAGCAAATTTGTACTTAGCATTCATGCGCTCTATGTTTTCTTTAGTGCTTTCATGTAGTTTTAGCATCAATTCAGCACGTTGCTTAGCATCAAAATTCAACTTTTCAGAACTTGGCAATGGCATTAAATCAATAGGAGCACGTGGTAACAAGCCATAAACAATCTCAAAGGGACACATCTTCGTAGTAGAATGCAGCGAACGATTATAAGCAAACTCAATATGAGGCAAACAATCTTCCCACATCTTAATATTCTTCTTTAAAACAGTCCTTAACATAGTAGACAAAATTCTATTCACAACTTCAGTTTGACCATCAGTTTGGGGGTGACAAGTGGTGGAAAATAAAAGCTTAGTCCCCAATTTTGCCCATAAAGTTCTCCAAAAATGGCTAAGAAATTTAGCATCACGATCAGAAACAATTGTATTTGGCACACCATGCAAGCGAACAACTTCTCGAAAGAACAAATCAGCAATATTTGTAGCATCATCAGTTTTATGACATGGTATGAAATGTGCCATTTTAGAGAATCGATCCACAACCACAAAAACACTATCTCGCCCTTTCCTAGTCCGTGGCAATCCCAACACAAAATCCATAGAAATATCCTCCCAAGGAGCACTAGGAACAGGAAGAGGCATATACAAACCGTGTGGATTCAACCGGGACTTAGCCTTTTGACATGTTGTGCAGCGAGCAACAAATCTCTCCACGTCTCGTCGCATCTTTGGCCAAAAGAAATGACCAGCAAGAATGTCCTCCGTCTTCTTCGCTCCAAAATGCCCCATCAAGCCACCTCCATGCGCTTCCTGCAGCAACAACAAGCGAACGGAGCTAGCTGGAATGCATAGCTTGTTAGCTCTAAACACAAACCCATCATTGAGGATGAATTTGTTCCACGTTTTCCCATCTTTACAATGCAGCAGCACTTCTTTAAAATCAGCATCATGAGCATATCGGTCTTTAATTGTTTCTAACCCAAAGATCTTGTAATCAAGTTGATTCAGCAAAGTATATCTCCTAGACAATGCATCTGCAATGATATTATCCTTCCCTTTCTTGTGTTTGATAACATAAGGAAAAGATTCAATAAATTCAACCCATTTTGCATGTCTACGATTCAGTTTTCCTTGACTACGAATATGCTTCAAAGATTCATGATCAGAATGTATAACAAATTCTTTGGGCCACAAATAATGCTGCCATGTTTCTAATGTCCGCACTAGAGCATATAATTCCTTATCATATGTAGAATAATTAAGAATAGGCCCGCTCAATTTCTCACTAAAGTATGCAATAGGTTTTCCTTCTTGTAACAAAACACCACCCAATCCAATTCCACTCGCATCACATTCAAGCTCAAAAGTCTTATTAAAATCAGGGAGTTGGAGTAGAGGTGCATGTGTTAACTTATCTTTCAGCACATGGAAGGCGTGCTCTTGTGCTTTGCCCCAAGAAAAGGGCACTCCCTTCTTTGTAAGCTCATTCAATGGTGCAGCAATGGTGCTGAAGTCCTTCACAAAACGGCGATAGAAACCAGCAAGTCCTAGGAAACTCTGCACTTGTGTGACCGTCGTGGGTACAGGCCATCCTTGTATAGCTTCCACCTTGTCTTTATCAACCTCAATTCCCTGTGGAGTGACAACATAGCCAAGAAACGATACTCGATCGGTGCAGAAAGTGCACTTCTCAAGGTTACCAAACAAACGTGCATCACGTAGAGCATTGAAAACAGCACGTAAGTGATCAAGGTGTTCATCTATGGATTTGCTATAAATCAGTATATCATCAAAGTAGACGACAACAAATTTCCCAATGAAAGCACGCAAAACCTCGTTCATTAATCTCATGAAAGTACTAGGTGCATTAGTTAACCCAAAAGGCATGACTAACCACTCATATAGACCGAACTTGGTTTTGAAAGCAGTTTTCCATTCATCTCCTAATTTCATACGAATCTGGTGGTACCCACTACGCAAATCAACCTTTGAAAACACAACAGCACCACTCAATTCATCAAGCATATCATCTAATCGTGGAATAGGGTGTCGATATCGAATGGTGATATTATTAATAGCCCTACAATCAACACACATGCGCCATGTTCCATCTTTCTTAGGCACTAAAATCACTGGAACAGCACAAGGACTAAGAGACTCACGCACATAACCTTTGTCTAGTAGTTCTTGCACTTGTCGCTGAATTTCCTTCGTTTCCTCCGGATTGGTCCTGTATGGCGCACGGTTTGGCAAAGATGCTCCAGGGATAAGATCAATTTGGTGCTCAATCCCTCGTATTGGTGGCAGCCCCGCTGGTATCTCAATGGGGAACACATCAGAATACTCCTGCAAAATGTTAGCAACAGCAGGGGGCAAAGAACGTTGCATATCCTCAAATGAAATGAAAGCATCCTTGCATACCAAAGCATAAGCAACAGAGGTGGATGCATTGAACTCATTAATATCAGATTTTGTAGCAAGCATACAACGTCCTTTCAATTTTATCTCATCTTTGTCATCAACAACAGATTTGTCACTCTCGCTCTTTGCTTTTGCAGCCTTAGTAACATCAGATTTCATAATAGCTTCAGGAGACATAGGATGCAACACAATTTTTCGATCATGGTATAGAAACGAATATTGATTTGATCTACCATGATGCATCGAATCTCTATCAAATTGCCATGGTCTACCTAGCAGAATATTGCAAGCTTGCATAGGCACAACATCACATTCAACAATATCTTTGTATGATCCGATGGCAAAATCGATTCGCACCAGTCTCGTTACCTTTGCCTTACCACTGTTGTTCAGCCATTGGATGTAGTAGGGATGGGGGTGTGGTTTGGTGGTGAGGGCGAGCTTCTGTACCATGTCGCTACTTGCCAAGTTGTTGCAGCTACCTCCATCAATGATCATGCGGCACGAACGCTCCTTGATGACACACTTTGTTTGGAATAAAGTGTGTCGCTGATTTTGCTCCGCCTTCTCCATTTGTGCACTAAGCACTCGCTGTACAATCAAGCTCTCATAGTGCTCCGCGTCACCTGCATTAATGTGTTCTTCTATGTGTTCCTCACTACCTGCATAGTCAGCCGCAAGCAATGCAAGTGTATCTTCATCAAAATCACTAGCGGATGAACACTCACCATCATCTTTGACAATCATAACACGCTTGTTTGGGCAGTCACGCATCATATGGCCATATCCCTTGCATCGATGACATTGTATGTTGCTTGTTCTACCTGTCGATGCCACGGATGAAGTACTCGTAGCCGGCTTTTGCGTTGTCTTTGCTACTGAATTGGTGGGGGCAGCTCGAGTCTTATCACTAGATGATGGCGTAGGAGTACGTGTAGACGGAGTTGTAGACGTGCGCGGCTGCCATGAACTAGCTTTCCCTGCAGAAACATTAGTCCTTGCGCTAGCACGTCGTCCCTGCACTTCCCGTTCAGCTTTACAAGCAAGATGAAACAGTTTGGTTACGTTATTGTATTCTTTGTAAGCGAGGATATCCTGAATTTCCCGATTTAACCCACCTAAAAATCTAGCCATAGCAGGTTCCTCATCCTCCTCTAATTTACAACGCAACATACCCGTTTGTAATTCCTGATAGTATTCTTCTACACTTTTAGAACCTTGTCTCAATTGCTGCAACTTATTTATCATATCACGGGCATAGTAAGATGGGACAAATCTAGCTCTCATGGCTCGTTTCAGCGCATCCCAAGTTTTAGGTATGTTATTAGGATTTTTCTTGCCATATTCAATCCACCAAACAGAAGCAAAATCCGTGAACTCACTAGTAGCAGCCCTAACACGTGTGTTCTCAGGAAATTCATGGCATGCAAACTTTTGATCAACAGCAATCTCCCAAGTAATGTATGCATCAGGGTCATATTTACCATCAAAAGGAGGTATTTTAAATTTAATCTTACTGAAAGCATCATCATTATTGTGTACCTCGCGTCGGCGGCGGCCACCCATACCTCTACGGTTGTGACGTAGGCGACGTCGATCACGAGTGTCTCGATCATCATGTTCAGTATCACCTGTGTATTCTTCATCATAACTACCATCCTCTCGATCTTCCTCCTTCTTTTCTTCTTTATGCTGGTCTTTATCATTGTTGTGGAGGTCATCAAAACGCCTCAGCAGAGCAGCAAGGCTTTTGTCCACACTAGCAATGGACTGCTCCAAACCTGCAAGCTTGTTGTTTGCGACAATCTGCGTAGCCTCCAACTGCCCAAGTTTGTCATTTGTCACCTGCAAGTCATTATCAAGTCCCTCCGTGTGCAACTTCACTTTCCTTTCAAAATGTTGTATGATGCCCTTTGTGCGAGGCGAATGGGGAATTTGGTTATCTTCGTCGGTCCCTGGCATGGTTCAAAGACAAAGACAACAAGAAGACAAGTGAAGAAATAAAAGCCCTACAACTACTAGGATGTAGCTACAGCAAGTCGCTCACTCTCCACCTATTACACAAGTTCTTACCAGTTCTTACCTTGCTCGACAGGAGGGGTCATCTACCAACAAGTCTGCAGCAATGGATGAAGTGTATCGGTGCCGCAGCACGAGACCTGTCAAGCTGTAGAATATGTGGAGCTATAGGTGGGCTGAAACAAGGAACGAACTAGCACCACGTTAGTTACAAAAAGCAAGCTGAATAATCGTTCAACCGGCGGTACTGTGCTGGTCCTAGTCTAGACCGTGCTAGAGACGCGAGCCTGGACACAAAGGAGAGCACAACACACCACCCAAAGTGAACAAAAAAAATCTCTAAGATCAGCCCCTTTCTCTTCTTTTTTTCTTTTGCTTCTTTCTCTTTTTTTTTCTCTTTTTTTTTTCTTTTTTTTTGAATATATTTTTTTTTCAGGGGGCACTCAAAACTGATTATATGAACAAGAACACTCCCAAAGAGTAACTCAGCACACACACTTTTTCCGAAAGGGCAGGGGTATTCCAGTAAAAAAAAGATGCACGGTTTAGATATGAATACTTGCTGCGTGCTTCGTTTGATATTTGTAGCACAGGGTGGACTGATTCCTCGTCCGATTGGAACTTCCAATTCTACTCGGACTTGGCCACAGCGAGGAATAACCGATTCCTTGATCTGACTCAAACTTGAAACCCTACTTGGATTCGGCCAACAGAGAGGAACAGCCGATTCCTTGTCCGATTCAAACTTCAAACCCTACTTGGATTCGGCCAACAGAGAGACTATATGATAGCGCGTGTTGTGATAGAACGTGACAAGAACTCGAAACTCTAAAGGACTAAAACTAAGACCAGCAACTTGACACAACCGATGCAACCGACGACTCAACAAGCCCTAACTAGGTAGCACTAGTCACGGCCCAAAGGTCTATAGGATTGTAGGAAACTAATCTACTTTTTTTTTGGCTTTTTTTTGGACTGTAGGAAAAATAAAAACAGCGAAGAATTACAAGTCTCTCACCGATAAACCTTGCTCTGATTACCAATTGATATGAACCCGCTAGGGTTTATGGACGATCTTTCGATGAGAGGCGTGAGATCACTCGATTTGGTGGATGGAGATGACGTTCACGGCCCGACTACAGCCTTCCAAGACCGCGCCTTAGCAACCGATACACCACCTCCAAAGGCCGTCACGATCTTGTGGAGCGCGACAACCAGCCACTAGGGCTCCCGTCCTGCAAGCAATCGAAGAACTAGCAAGAACAAGGAAACAAGCACTGAATTTGCAAGATGGAATTGAAAGCCTCAAACTGAATCTTATTTTGAGTGGGGTTCCGAAGACAAGGAGACGGGCGGCTGGATCAGCACGCGCGCCTACAAGCAAGTAGCAAAGGCTAAACTTGATCTAAACAAAACCCAAGTGTTCCTGGTGGCGGCTAAGGGGTATATGACGAGTGGAGGACGACCACAAGAGAGTTTGGGTCGTGCTCCAACCCTAGGACGTGTCCCTACTGGACTCTAAATGATACAAGCCCATTGGGCTAACTTAAGGTGGCGCAGCACCCTGGACAGAATAGACCTCTCGGTGATTTTTGGGCTGTTGACGCCGTTTATGAGCAGGTATGAGTATGAGGTCAGATCCATATGAAAGTAGACTTTATTAGCTTTCCAACAAGTCCAGAATCACCCCAATCCGACTCCGTATGTAACCGTGGTGACCGTCGCAAGTTGGAGGTGTGCTGCAGTCCGAATCCAGCCTACGCGAGTCCTTTTCCCTTTCGGTCTTCTCCTTGATTCCTAATCAAAACAAGAGTGCACGTGTCTCCAAGATCTAAACAGGATGGACAAGAGCTCAAGAAGGAACTCACTTGATGATTAAGTGTTCGAGCGCGAGCACGGGTAATAGGACCAGCAGGTGTCGGCGTGGACGGCGTGGATGTATGATCGGTGTTGATGTCCTCATCAATAGCTGCATGGCTTGCACTAGACGTACCGTAGGCTCAGAAAACGTTTTGGTTGCACTCGATGGTACCACTAGGTGACGAGGCTCAAGTGGAAGCTCATTTCGGTACATTTGGAGGTAGTGCTAATCTTGACGCAAGATAGGTGTACGGTTTGCGTCGAACGTACCATAGGCTAGGAAATCATTTTGGATGCACCCAATGTAACTCCTAGGTGACGTGGGTTATGTGGAATCTCACTTCTTTTTGTTTGGAGACAGTGTTAGTGTCGGTGCAAGATAGGTGCATGGTTTGCGGTAGACGAACCATAGGCTCTGAGATCATTTTGGACGCAACCAATGGTACCACTAGGTGACAAGGCTCAAGTGGAAGCTCATTTGATTCTGTTTAGAGATAGTGCTAATCTTGACGCAAGATAGGTGCACAGTTTGCATCGAACATAACATAGGCTTGGAAATCATTTTGCATGCACCCGATGGAGCTCCTTGGTGACGTGGTCATGTGAAATCTCTCTTCCATCTATTTGGAGGTAGTGTTAGCGTCCATGCAAGATTGGTGCATGGTTTGCACTAGACGTACCATAGGCTCAGAAATCGTTTTGGTCGCACTCGATGGTACCACTAGGTGACGAGGCTCAAGTGGAAGCTCATTTCGGTACGTTTGGAGATAGTGCTAATCTTGATGCAAGATAGGTGCATGGTTTGCGTCGAACATACCATATGCTAGGAAATTATTTTGGATGCACCCAATGGAACTCCTAGGTGACGTGGGTGATGTGGAATCTCACTTCTCTCCTTTTGGAGACAGTGTTAGTGTCGGTGGAAGATAGGAGTATGGTTTGCGCTAGACATACCATAGGCTCTGAGATCATTTTGGATGCAACCGATGGTACCACTAGATGACGAGGCTCTAGTGGAAGCTCGTTTCGGTCCGTTTAGAGATAGTGCTAATCTTGACGCAAGATAGGTGCACGGTTTGCGTCGAGCGTAACATTGGCTCAAAAATCATTTTGCATGCACCCGATGGAGCTCCTTAGTGACGTGGGTCATGTGGAATCTCTCTTCTTTTTGTTTGGAAGTAGTGTTAGCGTCGGTGCAAGATAGGTGCATGGTTTGCACTAGATGTACCATATGCTCTGAAATCATTTTGGTCACACACGATGGTACCACAAGATGACGATGCTCAAGTGGAAGCTCATTTCGGTACGTTTGGAGATAGTGCTAATCTTAACGCAAGATAGGTGCGTGGTTGGCGTCGAACGTACCATAGGCTAGGAAATCATTTTGGATGCACCCAATGGAAATCATTTTGACCCAATGCATCAATGATAAGCCTCATATAGAATGGTTGCACCTTTGGTATAGAAGTGGTTGGCATGGTCATATTTGATCCAATGATGTCCTCATCACCTAGGTGACATGGGTTATGTGGAATCTCACTTCTTTTGGTTTGGAGACAGTGTTAGTGTCGGTGCAAGATAGGTGCATGGTTTGCGCTAGACGTACCAAAGGCTCTGAGATTGTTTTGGACGCAACCGGTGGTACCACTAGGTGACAAGGCTCAAGTGGAAGCTCGTTTCAGTCCGCTTAGAGATAGTGCTAATCTTGACGCAAGATAGGTGCACGGTTTGCGTCGAACATAACATAGGCTCGGAAATCATTTTCCATGCACCCGATGGAGCTCCTTAGTGACGTGAGTCATGTAGAATCTCTCTTCTTTCTGTTTGGAGGTAGTGTTAGTGTCGGTGCAAGATACGTGCATGGTTTGCACTAGACGTACCATAGGCTCAGAAATCATTTTGGCCGCACCCGATGGTACCACAAGGTGACGATGCTCAAGAGAAAGCTCATTTCGGTACGTTTGGAGATAGTGCTAAACTTGATACAAGATAGGTGCACAATTTGCGTCAAACGTTCCATAAGCTATGAAATCATTTTGGATGCACCCAATGGAACTCCTTGGTAACGTGGGTCCTGTGGAATCTCTCTTCTTTTCGTTTGGAGGTAGTGTTAGCGTCGGTGCAAGATAGGTGCATGGTTTGCACTAGACGTACCATAGGCTCAGAAAATGTTTTGGTTGCACTCGATGGTACCACTAGGTGACGAGGCTCAAGAGGAAGCTCATTTCGGTACGTTTGGAGATAGTGCTAATCTTGATGCAAGATAGGTGCACAGTTTCCGTCGAACGTAACATAGGCTCGGAAATCATTTTGCATGCACCCAATGGAGCTCCTTGGTGATGTGGGTCAGGTCGAATCTCTCTTCTTTCTGTTTGGAGGTTGTGTTAGCGTCAATGCAAGATAGGTGCATGGTTTGCACTAGACGTACCATACGCTCAGAAATCATTTTGGTCACACCTGCTGGTACCACTAGGTGAGGAAGCACAAGTGGAAGCTCATTTCATTACGTTTGGAGATAGTGCTAATCTTGATACAAGATAGGTGCACAGTTTGCGTCGAACGTTCCATAAGCTATGAAATCATTTTGAATGCACCCAATGGAACTCCTTGGTGACGTGGGTCATGTGGAATCTCTCTTCTTTTCGTTTGGAGGTAGTGTTAGCGTCGGTGCAAGATAGGTGCATGGTTTGCACTAGATGTACCATAGGCTCAGAAAATGTTTTGGTTGCACTCAATGGTACCACTAGGTGACGAGGCTCAAGAGGAAGCTCATTTCGGTACGTTTGGAGATAGTGCTAATCTTGATGCAAGATAGGTGCATAGTTTCCGTCGAACGTAACATAGGCTCAGAAATCATTTTGCATGCACCCGATGGAGCTCCTTGGTGATGTGGGTTATGTCGAATCTCTCTTCTTTCTATTTGGAGGTTGTGTTAGCGTCAATGCAAGATAGGTGCATGGTTTGCACTAGACGTACCATACGCTCAGAAATCATTTTGGTCACACCTGCTGGTACCACTAGGTGAGGAAGCACAAGTGGAAGCTCATTTCATTACGTTTGGAGATAGTGCTAATCTTGATACAAGATAGGTGCACAGTTTGCGTCGAACGTTCCATAAGTTATGAAATCATTTTGAATGCACCCAATGGAACTCCTTGGTGACGTGGGTCATGTGGAATCTCTCTTCTTTTCGTTTGGAGGTAGTGTTAGCGTCGGTGCAAGATAGGTGCATGATTTGCACTAGACGTACCATAGGCTCAGAAAATGTTTTGGTTGCACTCGATGGTACCACTAGGTGACGAGGCTCAAGAGGAAGCTCATTTCGGTACGTTTGGAGATAGTGCTAATCTTGATGCAACATAGGTGCACAGTTTCCGTCGAACGTAACATAGGCTCGGAAATCATTTTGCATGCACCCAATGGAGCTCCTTGGTGATGTGGGTCATGTCGAATCTCTCTTCTTTCTGTTTGGAGGTTGTGTTAGCGTCAATGCAAGATTGGTGCATGGTTGGCACTAGACGTACCATACGCTCAGAAATTGTTTTGGTCACACCTGCTGGTACCACTAGGTGATGAAGCACAAGTGGAAGCTCATTTCGTTACGTTTGGAGATAGTGCTAATCTTGATACAAGATAGGTGCACAGTTTGTGTCGAACGTTCCATAAGCTATGAAATCTTTTTGGATGCACCCAATGAAACTCCTTGGTAACGTGGGTCATGTGGAATCTCTCTTCTTTTCGTTTGGAGGTAGTGTTAGCGTCGGTGCAAGATAGGTGCATGGTTTGCACTAGACGTACCATAGGCTCAGAAAATGTTTTGGTTGCACTCGATGGTACCACTAGGTGACGAGGCTCAAGAGGAAGCTCATTTCGGTACGTTTGGAGATAGTGCTAATCTTGATGCAAGATAGGTGCACAGTTTCCGTCGTACGTAACATAGGCTCAGAAATCATTTTGCATGCACCCGATGGAGCTCCTTGGTGATGTGGGTTATGTCGAATCTCTCTTCTTTCTATTTGGAGGTTGTGTTAGTGTCAATGCAAGATAGGTGCATGGTTTGCACTAGACGTACCATACGCTCAGAAATCATTTTGGTCACACCTGCTGGTACCACTAGGTGAGGAAGCACAAGTGGAAGCTCATTTCATTACGTTTGGAGATAGTGCTAATCTTGATACAAGATAGGCGCACAGTTTGCGTCGAACGTTCCATAAGCTATGAAATCATTTTGGATGCACCCAATGGAACTCCTTGGTAACGTGGGTCCTGTGGAATCTCTCTTCTTTTCATTTGGAGGTAGTGTTAGCGTCGGTGCAAGATAGGTGCATGGTTTGCACTAGACGTACCATAGGCTCAGAAAATGTTTTGGTTGCACTCGATGGTACCACTAGGTGACGAGGCTCAAGAGGAAGCTCATTTCGGTACGTTTGGAGATAGTGCTAATCTTGATGCAAGATAGGTGCACAGTTTCCGTCGAACGTAACATACGCTGGGAAATCATTTTGCATGCACCCAATGGAGCTCCTTGGTGATGTGGGTCATGTCGAATCTCTCTTCTTTCTGTTTGGAGGTTGTGTTAGCGTCAATGCAAGATTGGTGCATGGTTTGCACTAGACGTACCATACGCTCAGAAATTGTTTTGGTCACACCTGCTGGTACCACTAGGTGATGAAGCACAAGTGGAAGCTCATTTCGTTACGTTTGGAGATAGTGCTAATCTTGATACAAGATAGGTGCATAGTTTGTGTCGAACGTTCCATAAGCTATGAAATCATTTTGGATGCACCCAATGGAACTCCTTGGTAACGTGGGTCATGTGGAATCTCTCTTCTTTTCGTTTGGAGGTAGTGTTAGCGTCGGTGCAAGATAGGTGCATGGTTTGCACTAGACGTACCATAGGCTCAGAAAATGTTTTGGTTGCACTCGATGGTACCACTAGGTGACGAGGCTCAAGAGGAAGCTCATTTCGGTACGTTTGGAGATAGTGCTAATCTTGATGCAAGATAGGTGCACAGTTTCCGTCGAACGTAACATAGGCTCAGAAATCATTTTGCATGCACCCGATGGAGCTCCTTGGTGATGTGGGTTATGTCGAATCTCTCTTCTTTCTATTTGGAGGTTGTGTTAGCGTCGTGCATGGTTTGCACTAGACGTACCATACGCTCAGAAATCATTTTGGTCACACCTGCTGGTACCACTAGGTGAGGAAGCACAAGTGGAAGCTCATTTCATTACGTTTGGAGATAGTGCTAATCTTGATACATGATAGGTGCACAGTTTGCGTCGAACGTTCCATAAGTTATGAAATCATTTTGAATGCACCCAATGGAACTCCTTGGTGACGTGGGTCATGTGGAATCTCTCTTCTTTTCGTTTGGAGGTAGTGTTAGCGTCGGTGCAAGATAGGTGCATGGTTTGCACTAGACGTACCATAGGCTCAGAAAATGTTTTGGTTGCACTCGATGGTACCACTAGGTGACGAGGCTCAAGAGGAAGCTCATTTCGGTACGTTTGGAGATAGTGCTAATCTTGATGCAAGATAGGTGCACAGTTTCCGTCGAACGTAACATAGGCTCGGAAATCATTTTGCATGCACCCAATGGAGCTCCTTGGTGATGTGGGTCATGTCGAATCTCTCTTCTTTCTGTTTGGAGGTTGTGTTAGCGTCAATGCAAGATTGGTGCATGGTTTGCACTAGACGTACCATACGCTCAGAAATTGTTTTGGTCACACCTGCTGGTACCACTAGGTGATGAAGCACAAGTGGAAGCTCATTTCGTTACGTTTGGAGATAGTGCTAATCTTGATACAAGATAGGTGCACAGTTTGTGTCGAACGTTCCATAAGCTATGAAATCTTTTTGGATGCACCCAATGAAACTCCTTGGTAACGTGGGTCATGTGGAATCTCTCTTCTTTTCGTTTGGAGGTAGTGTTAGCGTCGGTGCAAGATAGGTGCATGGTTTGCACTAGACGTACCATAGGCTCAGAAAATGTTTTGGTTGCACTCGATGGTACCACTAGGTGACGAGGCTCAAGAGGAAGCTCATTTCGGTACGTTTGGAGATAGTGCTAATCTTGATGCAAGATAGGTGCACAGTTTCCGTCGAACGTAACATAGGCTCAGAAATCATTTTGCATGCACCCGATGGAGCTCCTTGGTGATGTGGGTTATGTCGAATCTCTCTTCTTTCTATTTGGAGGTTGTGTTAGTGTCAATGCAAGATAGGTGCATGGTTTGCACTAGACGTACCATACGCTCAAAAATCATTTTGGTCACACCTGCTGGTACCACTAGGTGAGGAAGCACAAGTGGAAGCTCATTTCATTACGTTTGGAGATAGTGCTAATCTTGATACAAGATAGGCGCACAGTTTGCGTCGAACGTTCCATAAGCTATGAAATCATTTTGGATGCACCCAATGGAACTCCTTGGTAACGTGGGTCCTGTGGAATCTCTCTTCTTTTTGTTTGGAGGTAGTGTTAGCGTCGGTGCAAGATAGGTGCATGGTTTGCACTAGACGTACCATAGGCTCAGAAAATGTTTTGGTTGCACTCGATGGTACCACTAGGTGACGAGGCTCAAGAGGAAGCTCATTTCGGTACGTTTGGAGATAGTGCTAATCTTGATGCAAGATAGGTGCACAGTTTCCGTCGAACGTAACATAGGCTGGGAAATCATTTTGCATGCACCCAATGGAGCTCCTTGGTGATGTGGGTCATGTCGAATCTCTCTTCTTTCTGTTTGGAGGTTCTGTTAGCGTCAATGCAAGATTGGTGCATGGTTTGCACTAGACGTACCATACGCTCAGAAATTGTTTTGGTCACACCTGCTGGTACCACTAGGTGATGAAGGACAAGTGGAAGCTCATTTCATTACGTTTGGAGATAGTGCTAATCTTGATACAAGATAGGTGCATAGTTTGTGTCGAACGTTCCATAAGCTATGAAATCATTTTGGATGCACCCAATGGAACTCCTTGGTAACGTGGGTCATGTGGAGTCTCTCTTCTTTTCGTTTGGAGGTAGTGTTAGCGTCGGTGCAAGATAGGTGCATGGTTTGCACTAGACGTACCATAGGCTCAGAAAATGTTTTGGTTGCACTCGATGGTACCACTAGGTGACGAGGCTCAAGAGGAAGCTCATTTCGGTACGTTTGGAGATAGTGCTAATCTTGATGCAAGATAGGTGCACAGTTTCCGTCGAACGTAACATAGGCTCAGAAATCATTTTGCATGCACCCGATGGAGCTCCTTGGTGATGTGGGTTATGTCGAATCTCTCTTCTTTCTATTTGGAGGTTGTGTTAGCGTCAATGCAAGATAGGTGCATGGTTTGCACTAGACGTACCATACGCTCAGAAATCATTTTGGTCACACCTGCTGGTACCACTAGGTGAGGAAGCACAAGTGGAAGCTCATTTCATTACGTTTGGAGATAGTGCTAATCTTGATACAAGATAGGTGCACAGTTTGCGTCGAACGTTCCATAAGCTATGAAATCATTTTGAATGCACCCAATGGAACTCCTTGGTGACGTGGGTCATGTGGAATCTCTCTTCTTTTCGTTTGGAGGTAGTGTTAGCGTCGGTGTAAGATAGGTGCATGGTTTGCACTAGACGTACCATAGGCTCAGAAAATGTTTTGGTTGCACTCGATGGTACCACTAGGTGACGAGGCTCAAGAGGAAGCTCATTTCGGTACGTTTGGAGATAGTGCTAATCTTGATGCAAGATAGGTGCACAGTTTTTGTCGAACGTAACATAGGCTCGGAAATCATTTTGCATGCACCCGATGGAGCTCCTTGGTGATGTGGGTCATGTCGAATCTCTCTTCTTTCTGTTTGGAGGTTGTGTTAGCGTCAATGCAAGATAGGTGCATGGTTTGCACTAGACGTACCATATGCTCAGAAATCGTTTTGGTCACACCGGCTGGTACCACTAGGTGATGAAGCACAAGTGGAAGCTCATTTCGTTACGTTTGGAGATAGTGCTAATCTTGATACAAGATAGGTGCACAGTTTGCGTCGAACGTTCCATAAGCTATGAAATCATTTTGGATGCACCCAATGGAACTCCTTGGTATGTGGGTCATGTGGAATCTCTCTTCATTTTGTTTGGAGGTAGTGTTAGCGTCGGTGCAAGATAGGTGCATGGTTTGCACTAGACGTACCATAGGCTCAGAAAATGTTTTGGTTGCACTCGATGGTACCACTAGGTGACGAGGCTCAAGTGGAAGCTCATTTTGGTACATTTGGAGGTAGTGCTAATCTTAACGCAAGATAGGTGCATGGTTTGCGTCAAACGTACCATAGGCTAGGAAATCATTTTGGATGCACCCAATGGAACTCCTTGGTGACATGGGTTATGTGGAATCTCACTTCTTTCCATTTGGAGACAGTGTTAGTGTCGGTGCAAGATAGGTGCATGGTTTGCGCTAGACGTACCATAGGCTCTAAGATCATTTTGGACGCAACCGATGGTACCACTAGGTGACAAGGCTCAAGTGGAAGCGCATTTGATTCCGTTTAGAGATAGTGCTAATCTTGACGCAAGATAGGTGCACAGTTTGTGTCGAACGTAACATTGGCTTGGAAATCATTTTGCATGCACCCGATGGAGCTCCTTGGTGACGTGGTCATGTGGAATCTCTCTTCTTTCTGTTTGGAGGTAGTGTTAGCGTCCATGCATGATTGGTGCATGGTTTGCACTAGACGTACCATAGGCTCAGAAATCGTTTTGGTCGTACTCGATGGTACCACTAGGTGACGAGCCTCAAGTGGAAGCTCA
Organism: Miscanthus floridulus; assembly: GCF_019320115.1. NCBI lineage: Eukaryota > Viridiplantae > Streptophyta > Magnoliopsida > Poales > Poaceae > Miscanthus > Miscanthus floridulus. The sequence goes on along the minus strand of NC_089590.1, from coordinate 27,417,472 downwards.
TTTCGGTACGTTTGGAGATAGTGCTAATCTTGATGCAAGATAGGTGCATGGTTTGCGTCGAACATACCATATGCTACGAAATTATTTTGGATGCACCTAATGGAACTCCTAGGTGACGTGGGTGATGTGGAATCTCACTTCTTTCCTTTTGGAGACAGCGTTAGTGTCGGTGGAAGATAGGAGTATGGTTTGCGCTAGACGTACCATAGGCTCTGAGATCATTTTGGACGCAACCGATGGTACCACTAGATGAGGAGGCTCTAGTGGAAGCTTGTTTCGGTCCGTTTAGAGATAGTGCTAATCTTGACGCAAGATAGGTGCACGGTTTGCGTCGAACGTAAGATAGGCTCGGAAATCATTTTCCATGCACCCGATGGAGCTCCTTAGTGACGTGGGTCATGTAGAATCTCTCTTCTTTCTATTTGGAGGTAGTGTTAGTGTCGGTGCAAGATAGTTGTATGGTTTGCACTAGACGTACCATAGGCTCAGAAATTGTTTTGGCCGCACCCGATGGTACCACAAGGTGACGATGCTCAAGAGGAAGCTCATTTCGGTACGTTTGGAGATAGTGCTAATCTTGATGCAAGATAGGTGCACAGTTTCCGTCGAACGTAACATAGGCTCGGAAATCATTTTGCATGCACCCGATGGAGCTCCTTGGTGATGTGGGTCATGTCGAATCTCTCTTCTTTCTGTTTGGAGGTTGTGTTAGCGTCCATGCAAGATAGGTGCATGGTTTGCACTAGACGTACCATACGCTCAGAAATCATTTTGGTCACACCTGCTGGTACCACTAGGTGAGGAAGCACAAGTGGAAGCTCATTTCATTACGTTTGGAGATAGTGCTAATCTTGATACAAGATAGGTGCATAGTTTGCGTCGAACGTTCCATAAGTTATGAAATCATTTTGAATGCACCCAATGGAACTCCTTGGTGACGTGGGTCATGTGGAATCTCTCTTCTTTTCGTTTGGAGGTAGTGTTAGCGTCGGTGCAAGATAGGTGCATGGTTTGCACTAGACGTACCATAGGCTCAGAAAATGTTTTGGTTGCACTCGATGGTACCACTAGGTGACGATGCACAAGTGGAAGCTCATTTCGTTACGTTTGGAGATAGTGCTAATCTTGATACAAGATAGGTGCACAGTTTGCGTCGAACATACCATAGGCTAGGAAATCATTTTGGATGCACCCAATGGAACTCCTTGGTGACGTGGGTCATGTGGAATCTTTTCTCTTTCCGTCTGGAGGTAGTGTTAGCGTCGGTGCAAGATAGGTGCATGGTTTGAACTAGATGTACAATAGGCTTAGAACTCGTTTTGGTCGCACCCGATAGTACCACTAGGTGACGAGGCTCAAGTGGAAGCTCATTTCGGTATGTTTGGGCATAGTGCTAATCTTGACTAAGATAGGTGAACGGTTTGCGTCGAACGTACCATAGGATAGGAAATCCTTTTGAATGCACACAATGGAACTCCTGGGTGACGTGGGTCATGTGGAGTGTCACTTCTTTCCGTTTGGAGACAGTCTTAGTGTCAGTGCAAGATAGGTGTATGATTTGCGCTAGACGTACCATACGCTCTGAGATCATTTAGGACGCAACCGATGGTACCACTAGGTGACGAGGCTCTAGTGGAAGCTGGTTTTGGTCTGTTTAGAGATAGTGCTCATCTTGACGCAAGATATGTGCACAGTTTGTGTCGAACGTAAAATAGGCCCGGAAATCATTTTCCATGCACCCGATGGAGCTCCTTAGTGACGTCGGTCATGTGGAATCTCTCTTCTTTCTGTTTGGAGGTAGTGTTAGCGTCGGTGCAAGATAGGTGCATGGTTGCACTAGACGTACCATAGGCTCAGAAATCGTTTTGGTTGCACCCGATGGTACCACAAGGTGACGATGCTCAAGTGGAAGCTCATTTCGGTACGTTTGGAGATAGTGCTAATCTTGATGCAAGATAGGTGCACAGTTTCCGTTGAACGTAACATAGGCTCGGAAATCATTTTGCATGCACCCGATGGAGCTCCTTGGTGATGTGGGTCATGTCGAATCTCTCTTCTTTCTGTTTGGAGGTTGTGTTGGCGTTGGTGCAAGATAGGTGCATGGTTTGTAGAAGACGTACCATATGCTCAGAAATCGTTTTGGTCACACCTGCTGGTACCACTAGGTGACGAAGCACAAGTGGAAGCTCATTTCGTTACGTTTGGAGATAGTGCTAATCTTGATACAAGATAGGTGCACAGTTTGCGTCGAATGTTCCATAAGCTAGGAAATCATTTTGGATGCACCCAATGGAACTCCTTGGTAACGTGGGTCATGTGAAATCTGTCTTCTTTTCATTTGGAGGTAGTGTTAGCGTCGGTGCAAGATAGCTGCATGGCTTGCACTAGACGTACCGTAGGCTCAGAAAACGTTTTGGTTGCACTCGATGGTACCACTAGGTGACGAGGCTCAAGTGGAAGCTCATTTCGGTACATTTGGAGGTAGTGCTAATCTTGACGCAAGATAGGTGTATGGTTTGCGTCGAACGTACCATAGGCTAGGAAATCATTTTGGATGCACCCAATGTAACACCTAGGTGACGTGGGTTATGTGGAATCTCACTTCTTTTTGTTTGGAGACAGTGTTAGTGTCGGTGCAAGATAGGTGCATGGTTTGCGGTAGACGAACCATAGGCTCTGAGATCATTTTGGATGCAACCAATGGTACCACTAGGTGACAAGGCTCAAGTGGAAGCTCATTTGATTCCGTTTAGAGATAGTGCTAATCTTGACGCAAGATAGGTGCACAGTTTGCGTCGAACGTAACATAGGCTTGGAAATCATTTTGCATGCACCCGATGGAGCTCCTTGGTGACGTGGTCATGTGAAATCTCTCTTCCATCTATTTGGAGGTAGTGTTAGCGTCCATGCAAGATTGGTGCATGGTTTGCTCTAGACGTACCATAGGCTCAGAAATCGTTTTGGTCGCACTCGATGGTACCACTAGGTGACGAGGCTCAAGTGGAAGCTCATTTTGGTACGTTTGGAGATAGTGCTAATCTTGATGCAAGATAGGTGCATGGTTTGCGTCGAACATACCATATGCTAGGAAATTATTTTGGATGCACCCAATGGAACTCCTAGGTGACGTGGGTGATGTGGAATCTCACTTCTCTCCTTTTGGAGACAGTGTTAGTGTCGGTGGAAGATAGGAGTATGGTTTGCGCTAGACATACCATAGGCTCTGAGATCATTTTGGATGCAACCGATGGTACCACTAGATGACGAGGCTCTAGTGGAAGCTCGTTTCGGTCCGTTTAGAGATAGTGCTAATCTTGACGCAAGATAGGTGCACGGTTTGCGTCGAGCGTAACATTGGCTCAAAAATCATTTTGCATGCACCCGATGGAGCTCCTTAGTGACGTGGGTCATGTGGAATCTCTCTTCTTTTTGTTTGGAAGTAGTGTTAGCGTCGGTGCAAGATAGGTGCATGGTTTGCACTAGATGTACCATATGCTCTGAAATCATTTTGGTCACACACGATGGTACCACAAGATGACGATGCTCAAGTGGAAGCTCATTTCGGTACGTTTGGAGATAGTGCTAATCTTAACGCAAGATAGGTGCGTGGTTGGCGTCGAACGTACCATAGGCTAGGAAATCATTTTGGATGCACCCAATGGAAATCATTTTGACCCAATGCATCAATGATAAGCCTCATATAGAATGGTTGCACCTTTGGTATAGAAGTGGTTGGCATGGTCATATTTGATCCAATGATGTCCTCATCACCTAGGTGACATGGGTTATGTGGAATCTCACTTCTTTTGGTTTGGAGACAGTGTTAGTGTCGGTGCAAGATAGGTGCATGGTTTGCGCTAGACGTACCAAAGGCTCTGAGATTGTTTTGGACGCAACCGGTGGTACCACTAGGTGACAAGGCTCAAGTGGAAGCTCGTTTCAGTCCGCTTAGAGATAGTGCTAATCTTGACGCAAGATAGGTGCACGGTTTGCGTCAAACATAACATAGGCTCGGAAATCATTTTCCATGCACCCGATGGAGCTCCTTAGTGACGTGAGTCAGGTAGAATCTCTCTTCTTTCTGTTTGGAGGTAGTGTTAGTGTCGGTGCAAGATACGTGCATGGTTTGCACTAGACGTACCATAGGCTCAGAAATCATTTTGGCCGCACCCGATGGTACCACAAGGTGACGATGCTCAAGAGAAAGCTCATTTCGGTACGTTTGGAGATAGTGCTAAACTTGATACAAGATAGGTGCACAATTTGCGTCAAACGTTCCATAAGCTATGAAATCATTTTGGATGCACCCAATGGAACTCCTTGGTAACGTGGGTCCTGTGGAATCTCTCTTCTTTTCGTTTGGAGGTAGTGTTAGCGTCAGTGCAAGATAGGTGCATGGTTTGCACTAGACGTACCATAGGCTCAGAAAATGTTTTGGTTGCACTCGATGGTACCACTAGGTGACGAGGCTCAAGAGGAAGCTCATTTCGGTACGTTTGGAGATAGTGCTAATCTTGATGCAAGATAGGTGCACAGTTTCCGTTGAACGTAACATAGGCTCGGAAATCATTTTGCATGCACCCGATGGAGCTCCTTGGTGATGTGGGTCATGTCGAATCTCTCTTCTTTCTGTTTGGAGGTTGTGTTGGCGTTGGTGCAAGATAGGTGCATGGTTTGTAGAAGACGTACCATATGCTCAGAAATCGTTTTGGTCACACCTGCTGGTACCACTAGGTGACGAAGCACAAGTGGAAGCTCATTTCGTTACGTTTGGAGATAGTGCTAATCTTGATACAAGATAGGTGCACAGTTTGCGTCGAATGTTCCATAAGCTAGGAAATCATTTTGGATGCACCCAATGGAACTCCTTGGTAACGTGGGTCATGTGAAATCTGTCTTCTTTTCATTTGGAGGTAGTGTTAGCGTCGGTGCAAGATAGCTGCATGGCTTGCACTAGACGTACTGTAGGCTCAGAAAACGTTTTGGTTGCACTCGATGGTACCACTAGGTGACGAGGCTCAAGTGGAAGCTCATTTCGGTACATTTGGAGGTAGTGCTAATCTTGACGCAAGATAGGTGTACGGTTTGCGTCGAACGTACCATAGGCTAGGAAATCATTTTGGATGCACCCAATGTAACACCTAGGTGACGTGGGTTATGTGGAATCTCACTTCTTTTTGTTTGGAGACAGTGTTAGTGTCGGTGCAAGATAGGTGCATGGTTTGCGGTAGACGAACCATAGGCTCTGAGATCATTTTGGATGCAACCAATGGTACCACTAGGTGACAAGGCTCAAGTGGAAGCTCATTTGATTCCGTTTAGAGATAGTGCTAATCTTGACGCAAGATAGGTGCACAGTTTGCGTCGAACGTAACATAGGCTTGGAAATCATTTTGCATGCACCCGATGGAGCTCCTTGGTGACGTGGTCATGTGAAATCTCTCTTCCATCTATTTGGAGGTAGTGTTAGCGTCCATGCAAGATTGGTGCATGGTTTGCTCTAGACGTACCATAGGCTCAGAAATCGTTTTGGTCGCACTCGATGGTACCACTAGGTGACGAGGCTCAAGTGGAAGCTCATTTTGGTACGTTTGGAGATAGTGCTAATCTTGATGCAAGATAGGTGCATGGTTTGCGTCGAACATACCATATGCTAGGAAATTATTTTGGATGCACCCAATGGAACTCCTAGGTGACGTGGGTGATGTGGAATCTCACTTCTCTCCTTTTGGAGATAGTGTTAGTGTCGGTGGAAGATAGGAGTATGGTTTGCGCTAGACATACCATAGGCTCTGAGATCATTTTGGATGCAACCGATGGTACCACTAGATGACGAGGCTCTAGTGGAAGCTCGTTTCGGTCCGTTTAGAGATAGTGCTAATCTTGACGCAAGATAGGTGCACGGTTTGCGTCGAGCGTAACATTGGCTCAAAAATCATTTTGCATGCACCCGATGGAGCTCCTTAGTGACGTGGGTCATGTGGAATCTCTCTTCTTTTTGTTTGGAAGTAGTGTTAGCGTCGGTGCAAGATAGGTGCATGGTTTGCACTAGATGTACCATATGCTCTGAAATCATTTTGGTCACACACGATGGTACCACAAGATGACGATGCTCAAGTGGAAGCTCATTTCGGTACGTTTGGAGATAGTGCTAATCTTAACGCAAGATAGGTGCGTGGTTGGCGTCGAACGTACCATAGGCTAGGAAATCATTTTGGATGCACCCAATGGAAATCATTTTGACCCAATGCATCAATGATAAGCCTCATATAGAATGGTTGCACCTTTGGTATAGAAGTGGTTGGCATGGTCATATTTGATCCAATGATGTCCTCATCACCTAGGTGACATGGGTTATGTGGAATCTCACTTCTTTTGGTTTGGAGACAGTGTTAGTGTCGGTGCAAGATAGGTGCATGGTTTGCGCTAGACGTACCAAAGGCTCTGAGATTGTTTTGGACGCAACCGGTGGTACCACTAGGTGACAAGGCTCAAGTGGAAGCTCGTTTCAGTCCGCTTAGAGATAGTGCTAATCTTGACGCAAGATAGGTGCACGGTTTGCGTCGAACATAACATAGGCTCGGAAATCATTTTCCATGCACCCGATGGAGCTCCTTAGTGACGTGAGTCAGGTAGAATCTCTCTTCTTTCTGTTTGGAGGTAGTGTTAGTGTCGGTGCAAGATACGTGCATGGTTTGCACTAGACGTACCATAGGCTCAGAAATCATTTTGGCCGCACCCGATGGTACCACAAGGTGACGATGCTCAAGAGAAAGCTCATTTCGGTACGTTTGGAGATAGTGCTAAACTTGATACAAGATAGGTGCACAATTTGCGTCAAACGTTCCATAAGCTATGAAATCATTTTGGATGCACCCAATGGAACTCCTTGGTAACGTGGGTCCTGTGGAATCTCTCTTCTTTTCGTTTGGAGGTAGTGTTAGCGTCAGTGCAAGATAGGTGCATGGTTTGCACTAGACGTACCATAGGCTCAGAAAATGTTTTGGTTGCACTCGATGGTACCACTAGGTGACGAGGCTCAAGAGGAAGCTCATTTCGGTACGTTTGGAGATAGTGCTAATCTTGATGCAAGATAGGTGCACAGTTTCCGTCGAACGTAACATAGGCTCAGAAATCATTTTGCATGCACCCGATGGAGCTCCTTGGTGATGTGGGTTATGTCGAATCTCTCTTCTTTCTATTTGGAGGTTGTGTTAGCGTTAATGCAAGATAGGTGCATGGTTTGCACTAGACGTACCATACGCTCAGAAATCATTTTGGTCACACCTGCTGGTACCACTAGGTGAGGAAGCACAAGTGGAAGCTCATTTCATTACGTTTGGAGATAGTGCTAATCTTGATACAAGATAGGTGCACAGTTTGCGTCGAACGTTCCATAAGCTATGAAATCATTTTGGATGCACCCAATGGAACTCCTTGTTAACGTGGGTCCTGTGGAATCTCTCTTCTTTTCGTTTGGAGGTAGTGTTAGCGTCGGTGCAAGATAGGTGCATGGTTTGCACTAGACGTACCATAGGCTCAGAAAATGTTTTGGTTGCACTCGATGGTACCACTAGGTGACGAGGCTCAAGAGGAAGCTCATTTCGGTACGTTCGGAGATAGTGCTAATCTTGATGCAAGATAGGTGCACAGTTTCCGTCGAACGTAACATAGGCTGGGAAATCATTTTGCATGCACCCAATGGAGCTCCTTGGTGATGTGGGTCATGTCGAATCTCTCTTCTTTCTGTTTGGAGGTTGTGTTAGCGTCAATGCAAGATTGGTGCATGGTTTGCACTAGACGTACCATACGCTCAGAAATTGTTTTGGTCCCACCTGCTGGTACCACTAGGTGATGAAGCACAAGTGGAAGCTCATTTCGTTACGTTTGGAGATAGTGCTAATCTTGATACAAGATAGGTGCACAGTTTGTGTCGAACGTTCCATAAGCTATGAAATCATTTTGGATGCACCCAATGGAACTCCTTGGTAACGTGGGTCATGTGGAATCTCTCTTCTTTTCGTTTGGAGGTAGTGTTAGCGTCGGTGCAAGATAGGTGCATGGTTTGCACTAGACGTACCATAGGCTCAGAAAATGTTTTGGTTGCACTCGATGGTACCACTAGGTGATGAGGCTCAAGAGGAAGCTCATTTCGGTACGTTTGGAGATAGTGCTAATCTTGATGCAAGATAGGTGCACAGTTTCCGTCGAACGTAACATAGGCTCAGAAATCATTTTGCATGCACCCGATGGAGCTCCTTGGTGATGTGGGTTATGTCGAATCTCTCTTCTTTCTATTTGGAGGTTGTGTTAGCGTCAATGCAAGATAGGTGAATGGTTTGCACTAGACGTACCATACGCTCAGAAATCATTTTGGTCACACCTGCTGGTACCACTAGGTGAGGAAGCACAAGTGGAAGCTCATTTCATTACGTTTGGAGATAGTGCTAATCTTGATACAAGATAGGTGCACAGTTTGCGTCGAAAGTTCCATAAGCTATGAAATCATTTTGAATGCACCCAATGGAACTCCTTGGTGACGTGGGTCATGTGGAATCTCTCTTCTTTTCGTTTGGAGGTAGTGTTAGCGTCGGTGCAAGATAGGTGCATGGTTTGCACTAGACGTACCATAGGCTCAGAAAATGTTTTGGTTGCACTCGATGGTACCACTAGGTGACGAGGCTCAAGAGGAAGCTCATTTCGGTACGTTTGGAGATAGTGCTAATCTTGATGCAAGATAGGTGCACAGTTTCCGTCGAACGTAACATAGGCTCGGAAATCATTTTGCATGCACCCAATGGAGCTCCTTGGTGATGTGGGTCATGTCGAATCTCTCTTCTTTCTGTTTGGAGGTTGTGTTAGCGTCAATGCAAGATTGGTGCATGGTTTGCACTAGACGTACCATACGCTCAGAAATTGTTTTGGTCACACCTGCTGGTACCACTAGGCGATGAAGCACAAGTGGAAGCTCATTTCGTTACGTTTGGAGATAGTGCTAATCTTGATACAAGATAGGTGCACAGTTTGTGTCGAACGTTCCATAAGCTATGAAATCTTTTTGGATGCACCCAATGAAACTCCTTGGTAACGTGGGTCATGTGGAATCTCTCTTCTTTTTGTTTGGAGGTAGTGTTAGCGTCGGTGCAAGATAGGTGCATGGTATGCACTAGACGTACCATAGGCTCAGAAAATGTTTTGGTTGCACTCGATGGTACCACTAGGTGACGAGGCTCAAGAGGAAGCTCATTTCGGTACGTTTGGAGATAGTGCTAATCTTGATGCAAGATAGGTGCACAGTTTCCGTCGAACGTAACATAGGCTCAGAAATCATTTTGCATGCACCCGATGGAGCTCCTTGGTGATGTGGGTTATGTCGAATCTCTCTTCTTTCTATTTGGAGGTTGTGTTAGCGTTAATGCAAGATAGGTGCATGGTTTGCACTAGACGTACCATACGCTCAGAAATCATTTTGGTCACACCTGCTGGTACCACTAGGTGAGGAAGCACAAGTGGAAGCTCATTTCATTACATTTGGAGATAGTGCTAATCTTGATACAAGATAGGTGCACAGTTTGCATCGAACGTTCCATAAGCTATGAAATCATTTTGGATGCACCCAATGGAACTCCTTGGTAACGTGGGTCCTGTGGAATCTCTCTTCTTTTAGTTTGGAGGTAGTGTTAGCGTCGGTGCAAGATAGGTGCATGGTTTGCACTAGACGTACCATAGGCTCAGAAAATGTTTTGGTTGCACTCGATGGTACCACTAGGTGACGAGGCTCAAGAGGAAGCTCATTTCGGTACGTTTGGAGATAGTGCTAATCTTGATGCAAGATAGGTGCACAGTTTCCGTCGAACGTAACATAGGCTGGGAAATCATTTTGCATGCACCCAATGGAGCTCCTTGGTGATGTGGGTCATGTCGAATCTCTCTTCTTTCTGTTTGGAGGTTGTGTTAGCGTCAATGCAAGATTGGTGCATGGTTTGCACTAGACGTACCATACGCTCAGAAATTGTTTTGGTCCCACCTGCTGGTACCACTAGGTGATGAAGCACAAGTGGAAGCTCATTTCGTTACGTTTGGAGATAGTGCTAATCTTGATACAAGATAGGTGCACAGTTTGTGTCAAACGTTCCATAAGCTATGAAATCATTTTGGATGCACCCAATGGAACTCCTTGGTAACGTGGGTCATGTGGAATCTCTCTTCTTTTCGTTTGGAGGTAGTGTTAGCGTCGGTGCAAGATAGGTGCATGGTTTGCACTAGACGTACCATAGGCTCAGAAAATGTTTTGGTTGCACTTGATGGTACCACTAGGTGACGAGGCTCAAGAGGAAGCTCATTTCGGTACGTTTGGAGATAGTGCTAATCTTGATGCAAGATAGGTGCACAGTTTCCGTCGAACGTAACATAGGCTCAGAAATCATTTTGCATGCACCCGATGGAGCTCCTTGGTGATGTGGGTTATGTCGAATCTCTCTTCTTTCTATTTGGAGGTTGTGTTAGCGTCAATGCAAGATAGGTGCATGGTTTGCACTAGACGTACCATACGCTCAGAAATCATTTTGGTCACACCTGCTGGTACCACTAGGTGAGGAAGCACAAGTGGAAGCTCATTTCATTACGTTTGGAGATAGTGCTAATCTTGATACAAGATAGGTGCACAGTTTGCGTCGAACGTTCCATAAGCTATGAAATCATTTTGAATGCACCCAATGGAACTCCGTAGTGACGTGGGTCATGTGGAATCTCTCTTCTTTTCGTTTGGAGGTAGTGTGATAGAAGGGGAGTGCCCGATCTTTCGGTGAGTGGAGATAATTTCGATCTGGTGGAAGTAGACCCTCACGATCTGACTACGACGAGCGAACCCGAAGCGCCAATGCAATCGCTGAACCAACTCCCGATGGTTACCAACCTCGCCGGTGCGAGATCAGCCTGATCACGAAGATCGTTTCCTGCACGCAATCGAAAAACGAACAAGAAAAAGACGCGAGCAATCACAATTATCGCTTGAAGGTGGAGTTCTGAATCACACAAAGACGGCGTGGAATTGCCGTGTTCGAGAGTAGCTAAAGCTAGATGTAAAACAAAACTCGAGTTGTAAACAAAAGGGACTCCGACTAAATAAAGGGGGCGCAGCCCCTGGAGTCCAGATCGACGGCAGGAGGGGGGGCGCCACCAGGGAAAAGGCGGCGGCTGCCAGCCCTAGGCGCCCCACCTGGGCTGCCCTGTTGGGCCATCTTCTTATTCCGCTGGCCCTTCGTTCCTTAACAGCATGATGAAGTTTAATTCTCTCGCACGGGCCCGAGTGATTGGCCCTAGATGATCAACTGGAGGCGCCTGAGGTGCTGCTGGTGTAGATGTACTCGTGGTGTCCTCATCATCCTCCCCTTCTTGAATTGAAGTCGTCCTCGACGGCAACTCCTCATCTTCGCCCGCATAAGGTTTCAAATCTGCAACATTAAAACTCGTGGAAACACCAAACTCCGCAGGCAGGTCAAGGATGTAAGCATTATCATTAATCTTGGTTAGTACTTTAAAAGGACCAGCAGCACGTGGCATCAATTTAGAACGACGTAAAGTAGGAAAACGATCCTTTCTTAAATGCAACCAAACCAGATCACCCGGTTCAAAAGTAACATGTTTTCTCCCTTTACTACCCGCAACCTGATATTTAGCATTAGCAGTAGCAATGTTTTGTTTAGTTTGTTCATGCAAGCTAATCATTTGATCAATATGTGCAGCGGCATCTATGTGTGGAGCGTCCTCAGCATCAAGAACAAACAAATCAATGGGCGCTCGAGGAATATAACCATAAACAATCTGAAAGGGACACATTTTTGTAGAAGAATGCGTTGCATGATTATAAGCAAACTCAACATGAGGCAAGCAATCCTCCCAACGTTTCAAGTTTTTATCTAAAACAGCCCTAAGCATGGTTGACAAAGTTCGATTAACCACCTCAGTTTGCCCATCAGTCTGAGGGTGATAAGTAGTGCTAAACAGCAATTTAGTTCCCATTTTATTCCACAGTGATCGCCAAAAATGACTGAGAAACTTAGCATCACGATCAAAGACTATTGTAGTTGGAATACCATGCAAACGAATAATCTCTTTAAAGAACAATTCAGCAATATTGCTAGCATCATCAGTCTTATGACAAGGTATAAAATGAGCCATTTTGGAGAAACGATCAACAACCACAAAAATACTGTCCCTCCCCTTCTTAGTTCGAGGCAATCCCAAAACAAAGTCCATAGAAATATCAAGCCAAGGGGAAGTAGGAACAGGCAAAGGCATGTACAAACCATGGTTGTTCAATCGTGACTTAGCTTTCTGGCAAGTATTGCAACGTGCAACAAGGCGCTCAACATCAGCGCGCATCCGGGGCCAAAAGAAATGAGCAGCCAGCACCTCATGCGTCTTGTAGACGCCAAAGTGCCCCATGAGACCGCCTCCATGCGCTTCCTGTAACAACAAACGACGAACCGAGCTAGCTGGAACACACAGCTTGTTAGCGCGAAACAGGAACCCGTCCTGTATGTGAAATTTGCCCCATGGTTTGCCATGAATACAATGGGCAAAAGCATCTTTAAAATCAGCATCATCCACATATTGATCCTTCACAGTTTGCAGGCCAAAAATTTTAAAATCTAACTGTGATAGCATGGTATAGCGACGAGACAAAGCATCAGCAATAACATTTTCTTTCCCGCTCTTGTGTTTAATAATGTAAGGAAAAGACTCAATGAATTCTACCCATTTAGCATGACGACGGTTCAGGTTTGTTTGGGTACGAATATGTTTTAAAGCCTCATGATCAGAATGAATTATAAACTCGCGATGCCAAAGGTAGTGCTGCCAAGTATGCAAAGTGCGCACTAAAGCATAAAGCTCCTTATCATAAGTAGAATAATTCAAGCTAGCACCACTTAATTTCTCGCTAAAATAGGCAACAGGTTTTCCTTCTTGTAACAAAACAGCACCTAGCCCAATACCGCTAGCATCACATTCAAGCTCAAACACTTTAGTAAAATCAGGCAACTGCAAGAGAGGAGAATTGGTTAACTTATCTTTCAAGGTGCTGAACGCAACCTCTTGCGAATCACTCCAAGCAAAGGGGACATCCTTCTTTGTAAGCTCATGTAGAGGCGCTGCAATGGAGCTAAAATCACGAACAAACCTGCAGTAGAAACCTGCAAGGCCAAGAAAGCTTCGAATTTGTGTAACCGTCGTCGGTGTAGGCCACGCCCGAATGGCATCGATCTTGCTGCTATCCACCTCAATACCCTGTGGAGTAACAACATAGCCAAGAAACGAGACACGTTGTGTGCAAAACATGCATTTTTCGATGTTAGCAAATAAATTGGCCGCACGCAACGCATCAAAAACAGCACGCAAATGGTCTAAATGCTCCTCCATAGACTTGCTGTAAATAAGGATATCATCAAAATAGACAACTACAAACAATCCTATGAAGGGCCTCAGAACTTCATTCATCAAACGCATAAAAGTGCTGGGAGCATTCGTCAAACCAAACGGCATAACCAACCATTCATATAACCCAAATTTCGTTTTAAAAGCCGTTTTCCATTCATCACCTAATTTCATGCGAATCTGATGGTAGCCACTACGCAAATCAATCTTAGTAAAAATAATGGCACCACTAAGCTCATCTAGCATATCATCAAGGCGTGGTATAGGATATCGGTAGCGAATGGTAATGTTATTAATAGCACGACAGTCTACACACATACGCCAAGAGCCATCTTTCTTTGGAACAAGTAACACAGGAACAGAGCAAGGGCTAAGAGACTCACGAATATAACCCTTGTCAAGCAACGCCTGTACCTGTCGCTGGATCTCCTTTGTCTCATCCGGATTTGTACGGTACGGGGCGCGGTTCGGGAGCTGTGCGCCGGGAATGAGGTCGATCTGGTGCTCAATGCCACGAAGTGGTGGAAGCTCATTTCGTTACGTTTGGAGATAGTGCTAATCTTGATACAAGATAGGTGCACAGTTTGCGTCGAACGTTCCATAAGTTATGAAATCATTTTGAATGCACCTAATGGAACTCCTTGGTGACGTGGGTCATGTGGAATCTCTCTTCTTTTCGTTTGGAGGTAGTGTTAGCGTCGGTGCAAGATAGGTGCATGGTTTGCACTAGACGTACCATAGGCTCAGAAAATGTTTTGGTTGCACTCGATGGTACCACTAGGTGACGATGCACAAGTGGAAGCTCATTTCGTTACGTTTGGAGATAGTGCTAATCTTGATACAAGATAGGTGCACAGTTTGCGTCGAACATACCATAGGCTAGGAAATCATTTTGGATGCACCCAATGGAACTCCTTGGTGACGTGGGTCATGTGGAATCTTTTCTCTTTCCGTCTGGAGGTAGTGTTAGCGTCGGTGCAAGATAGGTGCATGGTTTGAACTAGATGTACAATAGGCTTAGAACTCGTTTTGGTCGCACCCGATAGTACCACTAGGTGACGAGGCTCAAGTGGAAGCTCATTTCGGTATGTTTGGGCATAGTGCTAATCTTGACTAAGATAGGTGAACGGTTTGCGTCGAACGTACCATAGGATAGGAAATCCTTTTGAATGCACACAATGGAACTCCTGGGTGACGTGGGTCATGTGGAGTGTCACTTCTTTCCGTTTGGAGACAGTCTTAGTGTCAGTGCAAGATAGGTGTATGATTTGCGCTAGACGTACCATACGCTCTGAGATCATTTAGGACGCAACCGATGGTACCACTAGGTGACGAGGCTCTAGTGGAAGCTGGTTTTGGTCTGTTTAGAGATAGTGCTCATCTTGACGCAAGATATGTGCACAGTTTGTGTCGAACGTAAAATAGGCCCGGAAATCATTTTCCATGCACCCGATGGAGCTCCTTAGTGACGTCGGTCATGTGGAATCTCTCTTCTTTCTGTTTGGAGGTAGTGTTAGCGTCGGTGCAAGATAGGTGCATGGTTGCACTAGACGTACCATAGGCTCAGAAATCGTTTTGGTTGCACCCGATGGTACCACAAGGTGACGATGCTCAAGTGGAAGCTCATTTCGGTACGTTTGGAGATAGTGCTAATCTTGATGCAAGATAGGTGCACAGTTTCCGTTGAACGTAACATAGGCTCGGAAATCATTTTGCATGCACCCGATGGAGCTCCTTGGTGATGTGGGTCATGTCGAATCTCTCTTCTTTCTGTTTGGAGGTTGTGTTGGCGTTGGTGCAAGATAGGTGCATGGTTTGTAGAAGACGTACCATATGCTCAGAAATCGTTTTGGTCACACCTGCTGGTACCACTAGGTGACGAAGCACAAGTGGAAGCTCATTTCGTTACGTTTGGAGATAGTGCTAATCTTGATACAAGATAGGTGCACAGTTTGCGTCGAATGTTCCATAAGCTAGGAAATCATTTTGGATGCACCCAATGGAACTCCTTGGTAACGTGGGTCATGTGAAATCTGTCTTCTTTTCATTTGGAGGTAGTGTTAGCGTCGGTGCAAGATAGCTGCATGGCTTGCACTAGACGTACCGTAGGCTCAGAAAACGTTTTGGTTGCACTCGATGGTACCACTAGGTGACGAGGCTCAAGTGGAAGCTCATTTCGGTACATTTGGAGGTAGTGCTAATCTTGACGCAAGATAGGTGTACGGTTTGCGTCGAACGTACCATAGGCTAGGAAATCATTTTGGATGCACCCAATGTAACACCTAGGTGACGTGGGTTATGTGGAATCTCACTTCTTTTTGTTTGGAGACAGTGTTAGTGTCGGTGCAAGATAGGTGCATGGTTTGCGGTAGACGAACCATAGGCTCTGAGATCATTTTGGATGCAACCAATGGTACCACTAGGTGACAAGGCTCAAGTGGAAGCTCATTTGATTCCGTTTAGAGATAGTGCTAATCTTGACGCAAGATAGGTGCACAGTTTGCGTCGAACGTAACATAGGCTTGGAAATCATTTTGCATGCACCCGATGGAGCTCCTTGGTGACGTGGTCATGTGAAATCTCTCTTCCATCTATTTGGAGGTAGTGTTAGCGTCCATGCAAGATTGGTGCATGGTTTGCTCTAGACGTACCATAGGCTCAGAAATCGTTTTGGTCGCACTCGATGGTACCACTAGGTGACGAGGCTCAAGTGGAAGCTCATTTCGGTACGTTTGGAGATAGTGCTAATCTTGATGCAAGATAGGTGCATGGTTTGCGTCGAACATACCATATGCTAGGAAATTATTTTGGATGCACCCAATGGAACTCCTAGGTGACGTGGGTGATGTGGAATCTCACTTCTCTCCTTTTGGAGACAGTGTTAGTGTCGGTGGAAGATAGGAGTATGGTTTGCGCTAGACATACCATAGGCTCTGAGATCATTTTGGATGCAACCGATGGTACCACTAGATGACGAGGCTCTAGTGGAAGCTCGTTTCGGTCCGTTTAGAGATAGTGCTAATCTTGACGCAAGATAGGTGCACGGTTTGCGTCGAGCGTAACATTGGCTCAAAAATCATTTTGCATGCACCCGATGGAGCTCCTTAGTGACGTGGGTCATGTGGAATCTCTCTTCTTTTTGTTTGGAAGTAGTGTTAGCGTCGGTGCAAGATAGGTGCATGGTTTGCACTAGATGTACCATATGCTCTGAAATCATTTTGGTCACACACGATGGTACCACAAGATGACGATGCTCAAGTGGAAGCTCATTTCGGTACGTTTGGAGATAGTGCTAATCTTAACGCAAGATAGGTGCGTGGTTGGCGTCGAACGTACCATAGGCTAGGAAATCATTTTGGATGCACCCAATGGAAATCATTTTGACCCAATGCATCAATGATAAGCCTCATATAGAATGGTTGCACCTTTGGTATAGAAGTGGTTGGCATGGTCATATTTGATCCAATGATGTCCTCATCACCTAGGTGACATGGGTTATGTGGAATCTCACTTCTTTTGGTTTGGAGACAGTGTTAGTGTCGGTGCAAGATAGGTGCATGGTTTGCGCTAGACGTACCAAAGGCTCTGAGATTGTTTTGGACGCAACCGGTGGTACCACTAGGTGACAAGGCTCAAGTGGAAGCTCGTTTCAGTCCGCTTAGAGATAGTGCTAATCTTGACGCAAGATAGGTGCACGGTTTGCGTCGAACATAACATAGGCTCGGAAATCATTTTCCATGCACCCGATGGAGCTCCTTAGTGACGTGAGTCAGGTAGAATCTCTCTTCTTTCTGTTTGGAGGTAGTGTTAGTGTCGGTGCAAGATACGTGCATGGTTTGCACTAGACGTACCATAGGCTCAGAAATCATTTTGGCCGCACCCGATGGTACCACAAGGTGACGATGCTCAAGAGAAAGCTCATTTCGGTACGTTTGGAGATAGTGCTAAACTTGATACAAGATAGGTGCACAATTTGCGTCAAACGTTCCATAAGCTATGAAATCATTTTGGATGCACCCAATGGAACTCCTTGGTAACGTGGGTCCTGTGGAATCTCTCTTCTTTTCGTTTGGAGGTAGTGTTAGCGTCAGTGCAAGATAGGTGCATGGTTTGCACTAGACGTACCATAGGCTCAGAAAATGTTTTGGTTGCACTCGATGGTACCACTAGGTGACGAGGCTCAAGAGGAAGCTCATTTCGGTACGTTTGGAGATAGTGCTAATCTTGATGCAAGATAGGTGCACAGTTTCCGTCGAACGTAACATAGGCTCAGAAATCATTTTGCATGCACCCGATGGAGCTCCTTGGTGATGTGGGTTATGTCGAATCTCTCTTCTTTCTATTTGGAGGTTGTGTTAGCGTTAATGCAAGATAGGTGCATGGTTTGCACTAGACGTACCATACGCTCAGAAATCATTTTGGTCACACCTGCTGGTACCACTAGGTGAGGAAGCACAAGTGGAAGCTCATTTCATTACGTTTGGAGATAGTGCTAATCTTGATACAAGATAGGTGCACAGTTTGCGTCGAACGTTCCATAAGCTATGAAATCATTTTGGATGCACCCAATGGAACTCCTTGTTAACGTGGGTCCTGTGGAATCTCTCTTCTTTTCGTTTGGAGGTAGTGTTAGCGTCGGTGCAAGATAGGTGCATGGTTTGCACTAGACGTACCATAGGCTCAGAAAATGTTTTGGTTGCACTCGATGGTACCACTAGGTGACGAGGCTCAAGAGGAAGCTCATTTCGGTACGTTCGGAGATAGTGCTAATCTTGATGCAAGATAGGTGCACAGTTTCCGTCGAACGTAACATAGGCTGGGAAATCATTTTGCATGCACCCAATGGAGCTCCTTGGTGATGTGGGTCATGTCGAATCTCTCTTCTTTCTGTTTGGAGGTTGTGTTAGCGTCAATGCAAGATTGGTGCATGGTTTGCACTAGACGTACCATACGCTCAGAAATTGTTTTGGTCCCACCTGCTGGTACCACTAGGTGATGAAGCACAAGTGGAAGCTCATTTCGTTATGTTTGGAGATAGTGCTAATCTTGATACAAGATAGGTGCACAGTTTGTGTCGAACGTTCCATAAGCTATGAAATCATTTTGGATGCACCCAATGGAACTCCTTGGTAACGTGGGTCATGTGGAATCTCTCTTCTTTTCGTTTGGAGGTAGTGTTAGCGTCGGTGCAAGATAGGTGCATGGTTTGCACTAGACGTACCATAGGCTCAGAAAATGTTTTGGTTGCACTCGATGGTACCACTAGGTGATGAGGCTCAAGAGGAAGCTCATTTCGGTACGTTTGGAGATAGTGCTAATCTTGATGCAAGATAGGTGCACAGTTTCCGTCGAACGTAACATAGGCTCAGAAATCATTTTGCATGCACCCGATGGAGCTCCTTGGTGATGTGGGTTATGTCGAATCTCTCTTCTTTCTATTTGGAGGTTGTGTTAGCGTCAATGCAAGATAGGTGAATGGTTTGCACTAGACGTACCATACGCTCAGAAATCATTTTGGTCACACCTGCTGGTACCACTAGGTGAGGAAGCACAAGTGGAAGCTCATTTCATTACGTTTGGAGATAGTGCTAATCTTGATACAAGATAGGTGCACAGTTTGCGTCGAAAGTTCCATAAGCTATGAAATCATTTTGAATGCACCCAATGGAACTCCTTGGTGACGTGGGTCATGTGGAATCTCTCTTCTTTTCGTTTGGAGGTAGTGTTAGCGTCGGTGCAAGATAGGTGCATGGTTTGGACTAGACGTACCATAGGCTCAGAAAATGTTTTGGTTGCACTCGATGGTACCACTAGGTGACGAGGCTCAAGAGGAAGCTCATTTCGGTACGTTTGGAGATAGTGCTAATCTTGATGCAAGATAGGTGCACAGTTTCCGTCGAACGTAACATAGGCTCGGAAATCATTTTGCATGCACCCAATGGAGCTCCTTGGTGATGTGGGTCATGTCGAATCTCTCTTCTTTCTGTTTGGAGGTTGTGTTAGCGTCAATGCAAGATTGGTGCATGGTTTGCACTAGACGTACCATACGCTCAGAAATTGTTTTGGTCACACCTGCTGGTACCACTAGGCGATGAAGCACAAGTGGAAGCTCATTTCGTTACGTTTGGAGATAGTGCTAATCTTGATACAAGATAGGTGCACAGTTTGTGTCGAACGTTCCATAAGCTATGAAATCTTTTTGGATGCACCCAATGAAACTCCTTGGTAACGTGGGTCATGTGGAATCTCTCTTCTTTTCGTTTGGAGGTAGTGTTAGCGTCGGTGCAAGATAGGTGCATGGTATGCACTAGACGTACCATAGGCTCAGAAAATGTTTTGGTTGCACTCGATGGTACCACTAGGTGACGAGGCTCAAGAGGAAGCTCATTTCGGTACGTTTGGAGATAGTGCTAATCTTGATGCAAGATAGGTGCACAGTTTCCGTCGAACGTAACATAGGCTCAGAAATCATTTTGCATGCACCCGATGGAGCTCCTTGGTGATGTGGGTTATGTCGAATCTCTCTTCTTTCTATTTGGAGGTTGTGTTAGCGTTAATGCAAGATAGGTGCATGGTTTGCACTAGACGTACCATACGCTCAGAAATCATTTTGGTCACACCTGCTGGTACCACTAGGTGAGGAAGCACAAGTGGAAGCTCATTTCATTACATTTGGAGATAGTGCTAATCTTGATACAAGATAGGTGCACAGTTTGCATCGAACGTTCCATAAGCTATGAAATCATTTTGGATGCACCCAATGGAACTCCTTGGTAACGTGGGTCCTGTGGAATCTCTCTTCTTTTAGTTTGGAGGTAGTGTTAGCGTCGGTGCAAGATAGGTGCATGGTTTGCACTAGACGTACCATAGGCTCAGAAAATGTTTTGGTTGCACTCGATGGTACCACTAGGTGACGAGGCTCAAGAGGAAGCTCATTTCGGTACGTTTGGAGATAGTGCTAATCTTGATGCAAGATAGGTGCACAGTTTCCGTCGAACGTAACATAGGCTGGGAAATCATTTTGCATGCACCCAATGGAGCTCCTTGGTGATGTGGGTCATGTCGAATCTCTCTTCTTTCTGTTTGGAGGTTGTGTTAGCGTCAATGCAAGATTGGTGCATGGTTTGCACTAGACGTACCATACGCTCAGAAATTGTTTTGGTCCCACCTGCTGGTACCACTAGGTGATGAAGCACAAGTGGAAGCTCATTTCGTTACGTTTGGAGATAGTGCTAATCTTGATACAAGATAGGTGCACAGTTTGTGTCAAACGTTCCATAAGCTATGAAATCATTTTGGATGCACCCAATGGAACTCCTTGGTAACGTGGGTCATGTGGAATCTCTCTTCTTTTCGTTTGGAGGTAGTGTTAGCGTCGGTGCAAGATAGGTGCATGGTTTGCACTAGACGTACCATAGGCTCAGAAAATGTTTTGGTTGCACTCGATGGTACCACTAGGTGACGAGGCTCAAGAGGAAGCTCATTTCGGTACGTTTGGAGATAGTGCTAATCTTGATGCAAGATAGGTGCACAGTTTCCGTCGAACGTAACATAGGCTCAGAAATCATTTTGCATGCACCCGATGGAGCTCCTTGGTGATGTGGGTTATGTCGAATCTCTCTTCTTTCTATTTGGAGGTTGTGTTAGCGTCAATGCAAGATAGGTGCATGGTTTGCACTAGACGTACCATACGCTCAGAAATCATTTTGGTCACACCTGCTGGTACCACTAGGTGAGGAAGCACAAGTGGAAGCTCATTTCATTACGTTTGGAGATAGTGCTAATCTTGATACAAGATAGGTGCACAGTTTGCGTCGAACGTTCCATAAGCTATGAAATCATTTTGAATGCACCCAATGGAACTCCGTAGTGACGTGGGTCATGTGGAATCTCTCTTCTTTTCGTTTGGAGGTAGTGTGATAGAAGGGGAGTGCCCGATCTTTCGGTGAGTGGAGATAATTTCGATCTGGTGGAAGTAGACCCTCACGATCTGACTACGACGAGCGAACCCGAAGCGCCAATGCAATCGCTGAACCAACTCCCGATGGTTACCAACCTCGCCGGTGCGAGATCAGCCTGATCACGAAGATCGTTTCCTGCACGCAATCGAAAAACGAACAAGAAAAAGACGCGAGCAATCACAATTATTGCTCGAAGGTGGAGTTCTGAATCACACAAAGACGGCGTGGAATTGCCGTGTTCGAGAGTAGCTAAAGCTAGATGTAAAACAAAACTCGAGTTGTAAACAAAAGGGACTCCGACTAAATAAAGGGGGCGCAGCCCCTGGAGTCCAGATCGACGGCAGGAGGGGGGGCGCCACCAGGGAAAAGGCGGCGGCTGCCAGCCCTAGGCGCCCCACCTGGGCTGCCCTGTTGGGCCATCTTCTTATTCCGCTGGCCCTTCGTTCCTTAACAGCATGATGAAGTTTAATTCTCTCGCACGGGCCCGAGTGATTGGCCCTAGATGATCAACTGGAGGCGCCTGAGGTGCTGCTGGTGTAGATGTACTCGTGGTGTCCTCATCATCCTCCCCTTCTTGAATTGAAGTCGTCCTCGACGGCAACTCCTCATCTTCGCCCGCATAAGGTTTCAAATCTGCAACATTAAAACTCGTGGAAACACCAAACTCCGCAGGCAGGTCAAGGATGTAAGCATTATCATTAATCTTGGTTAGTACTTTAAAAGGACCAACAGCACGTGGCATCAATTTAGAACGACGTAAAGTAGGAAAACGATCCTTTCTTAAATGCAACCAAACCAGATCACCCGGTTCAAAAGTAACATGTTTTCTCCCTTTACTACCCGCAACCTGATATTTAGCATTAGCAGTAGCAATGTTTTGTTTAGTTTGTTCATGCAAGCTAATCATTTGATCAATATGTGCAGCGGCATCTATGTGTGGAGCGTCCTCAGCATCAAGAACAAACAAATCAATGGGCGCTCGAGGAATATAACCATAAACAATCTGAAAGGGACACATTTTTGTAGAAGAATGCGTTGCATGATTATAAGCAAACTCAACATGAGGCAAGCAATCCTCCCAACGTTTCAAGTTTTTATCTAAAACAGCCCTAAGCATGGTTGACAAAGTTCGATTAACCACCTCAGTTTGCCCATCAGTCTGAGGGTGACAAGTAGTGCTAAACAGCAATTTAGTTCCCATTTTATTCCACAGTGATCGCCAAAAATGACTGAGAAACTTAGCATCACGATCAGAGACTATTGTAGTTGGAATACCATGCAAACGAATAATCTCTTTAAAGAACAATTCAGCAATATTGCTAGCATCATCAGTCTTATGACAAGGTATAAAATGAGCCATTTTGGAGAAACGATCAACAACCACAAAAATACTGTCCCTCCCCTTCTTAGTTCGAGGCAATCCCAAAACAAAGTCCATAGAAATATCAAGCCAAGGGGAAGTAGGAACAGGCAAAGGCATGTACAAACCATGGTTGTTCAATCGTGACTTAGCTTTCTGGCAAGTATTGCAACGTGCAACAAGGCGCTCAACATCAGCGCGCATCCGGGGCCAAAAGAAATGAGCAGCCAGCACCTCATGCGTCTTGTAGACGCCAAAGTGCCCCATGAGACCGCCTCCATGCGCTTCCTGTAACAACAAACGACGAACCGAGCTAGCTGGAACACACAGCTTGTTAGCGCGAAACAGGAACCCGTCCTGTATGTGAAATTTGCCCCATGGTTTGCCATGAATACAATGGGCAAAAGCATCTTTAAAATCAGCATCATCCACATATTGATCCTTCACAGTTTGCAGGCCAAAAATTTAAAATCTAACTGTGATAGCATGGTATAGCGACGAGACAAAGCATCAGCAATAACATTTTCTTTCCCGCTCTTGTGTTTAATAATGTAAGGAAAAGACTCAATGAATTCTACCCATTTAGCATGACGACGGTTCAGGTTTGTTTGGGTACGAATATGTTTTAAAGCCTCATGATCAGAATGAATTATAAACTCGCAATGCCAAAGGTAGTGCTGCCAAGTATGCAAAGTGCGCACTAAAGCATAAAGCTCCTTATCATAAGTAGAATAATTCAAGCTAGCACCACTTAATTTCTCGCTAAAATAGGCAACAGGTTTTCCTTCTTGTAACAAAACAGCACCTAGCCCAATACCGCTAGCATCACATTCAAGCTCAAACACTTTAGTAAAATCAGGCAACTGCAAGAGAGGAGAATTGGTTAACTTATCTTTCAAGGTGCTGAACGCAACCTCTTGCGAATCACTCCAAGCAAAGGGGACATCCTTCTTTGTAAGCTCATGTAGAGGCGCTGCAATGGAGCTAAAATCACGAACAAACCTGCAGTAGAAACCTGCAAGGCCAAGAAAGCTTCGAATTTGTGTAACCGTCGTCGGTGTAGGCCACGCCCGAATGGCATCGATCTTGCTGCTATCCACCTCAATACCCTGTGGAGTAACAACATAGCCAAGAAACGAGACACGTTGTGTGCAAAACATGCATTTTTCGATGTTAGCAAATAAATTGGCCGCACGCAACGCATCAAAAACAGCACGCAAATGGTCTAAATGCTCCTCCATAGACTTGCTGTAAATAAGGATATCATCAAAATAGACAACTACAAACAATCCTATGAAGGGCCTCAGAACTTCATTCATCAAACGCATAAAAGTGCTGGGAGCATTCGTCAAACCAAACGGCATAACCAACCATTCATATAACCCAAATTTCGTTTTAAAAGCCGTTTTCCATTCATCACCTAATTTCATGCGAATCTGATGGTAGCCACTACGCAAATCAATCTTAGTAAAAATAATGGCACCACTAAGCTCATCTAGCATATCATCAAGGCGTGGTATAGGATATCGGTAGCGAATGGTAATGTTATTAATAGCACGACAGTCTACACACATACGCCAAGAGCCATCTTTCTTTGGAACAAGTAACACAGGAACAGAGCAAGGGCTAAGAGACTCACGAATATAACCCTTGTCAAGCAACGCCTGTACCTGTCGCTGGATCTCCTTTGTCTCATCCGGATTTGTACGGTACGGGGCGCGGTTCGGGAGCTGTGCGCCGGGAATGAGGTCGATCTGGTGCTCAATGCCACGAAGTGGTGGAAGGCCTGGTGGCAAATCTTTTGGAAAGACATCAGCGTACTCCTGCAAAATGTTAGCAACAGCAGGGGGAATATCCAAAGACGGTGTATCATCAAGGGAAACGAGCACACGAGAGCATATAAGGGCATAGCATGGCAAAGTAGCATCGTGTAACTTATCAAAATCAGCACGTGTAGCAAGCAAAACAGGAGCATTTAACTTGATTTCAGAATTAACAGAGGTCGATGGTGCAAGTTGTTTAGCAGTTTTAGCAGCTCGAGCAAGATCATCTTTAAGAATTTGTTCAGGTGTCATTGGATGTATAATTATTTTTTGACCCTTAAACATGAGAGAATAGTGATTGGAACGACCATGATGCAAGCTATCAGTATCATATTGCCAAGGTCGCCCAAGTAACAGAGAGCATACTTCCATGGGAATAACATCACAATCGACAAAATCAGAATAAGCACCCATGGAGAAAGGAACACGGACCGAACGAGTAATTCTAATTTTCCCACCATCATTAAGCCATTGAACGTGATATGGATGTGGATGCTTACGAGTGGGTAAAGACAACTTCTCAACCAGCGCGGTACTCGCCAAATTGTTGCAGCTGCCGCTGTCAATGATGATGCGAATGGATCGCTCTTGCACAACGCCCTTGGTATGGAAAAGAGTGTGTCGCTGATTCGTCTCAGGCGTAGCGACCTGTGTACTAAGAACACGCTGCACAACAAGACTTTCATATCTATCGGCGTCGTCCGGGTTGACATGTACGTCTGTCTTTGCTGCATGGTCAGTGGCAAGCATAGCGGGTTGAATATCGTCAGAATCACTAGCGGAAGAATACTCACCATCGTCACGAATGAGCAAGGCACGCTTGTTCGGACATTCCCGAGACACATGGCCAAATCCTTGGCAACGAAAGCACTGAATATCCCGTGTGCGGCGTGTGGAAGGAACTGCACCTGTGGACGGAGGAGTACCTGCAGAAGTGGCTGCCCGCTCACGTGGTGTAGTGGTGGGTGTGGACGGTGCAGGGGGCGCGGGTGCTGAACCGGATGTCGAGCTTCGTCCTGCAAAAGAGTTAGAATATGGCTTCGAGCGGCGTCCCTGTATTTGACGTTCAGCTTTGCAAGCAAATTCAAATAATGTGGTCATATCATAATACTCTTTGTAATCAAGTATATCCTGAATTTCATGGTTTAAACCACCACGAAAACGTGCCATAGCAGCATCGTTTTCCTCAACTAACCCACACCGAATCATGCCTTTTTGCAATTCCTGGTAATAGTCCTCTACAGATTGTGAACCTTGCTGAAAACATTGCATTTTATTAAGCAAATCGCGAGCATAATAAGAAGGTACAAATCTGTATCGCATAGCAGCTTTTAATTGATCCCATGTGGTTGGAACTGTAGCGGGATGTTTTTGTTTATATTCACGCCACCAAATTAAAGCAAAATCAGTAAATTCACTAATAGCAGCTTTAACTTGAGAATTAGCAGGAATATCATGGCATGAAAATTTCTGGTCGACTTCTAATTCCCAATCAAGATATGCAGCAGGATCATATTTGCCGTTAAAAGATGGAATTTTAAATTTTATCTTAGCAAAAGAATCATTACCGGGACGGCGTGGCACACGGCGAGCGCGGCCTTTACGGTCTCCACCGTCCTGCTCCGTGTCACCAACATAATCGTTCTGGAGATCTGCGACCAGCGTGCTCAATGAGTCGAGGCGTGACACGATGGTGTCGAGCGTGGTCTTGGTGGCTGTCTGCGAGAGGTCTAGCTGATCGAACCGCTCGTTCGACGTAGTGACCGTGGAATCCATCCGTTCATGCATCGTCTTGATGTCGGTGGCAAGTCCATCAATCTGTGTCCGCATGTCCTGCAGCTCATCCTTCACGTCGTCGCCGTCGCCTGCCATGGTTAGCGCAAACACAAAACCGATGCCAAAATAGGGTGTAACGGTTCACAAGGCGCTCACACTAGTGCTGTTATCAATGTCTTATCCGTTCTTACCTAGCACACAGGGGCGACCCACAACCGACCGGAGGAACTCGCGAAAGATTGGAGCAGCGATTGCCTGGGAACAAAGTCAGCTCGTCGTAGAACTATGTGGAGTTCTGGGTAGGCCGCACTCAAGTCAAGGATTAGCAATTAACGAATGCAGATTAGCGAATGTTCAATAAGTATCCAAAGTACAAGTCACAAGTGCTGGCTAAGACGTGTCCTAGACGTAGCGCAACAAGGTGAAACAAAGGACGATGGAAAGAACTCACAGAACAAGCAAATAGCCCGGATTTTTCTTTTTTTTTTCCAAAAGGTACTAGTAGGAATCAACTTTTTTTTTTTGCACTATTTTTTTTTAGATTTTTCTCTGAACAAGGATCACAAAAGATGCAACCACAAAAATTGGCACCTACAACTGAGGTGTTATGTGGCCTACAGAAAAACAACACGTTCTCTGAAAAACGTGCAAAACCCTTGACAATTTTTTTTCTATATTTTCCCGAATTTTTTTGGGGATTTTGACGAAACCAAACAGACCGAAGGTGAGTTTGGGTCGGCTCCAAATGGTGTCGAGATGCTCCACAAAAAATTTCAGATTTTTCTGACAAACGAGCGAAAAGTTATGCCTGTTTTACCGAAGGTATCTCAAGTTATGTTTTTCGGAAGGCACAACACGGCGGCGGCAGTTAGGGCAAAGCGTCCCTAAACTCCAACACCGATCACAGGATCAATCGTCCCTGTGACTAACAGCAGTAGGTAGGCGCCAGATGATGTAAGGAGGGCTGCGATGCAGGAGAAATAACAGCGGCTGGCAACCTATCTAGGGTTAGCGCGGCGGCGAGAGATCACACAAGGCGGCTAGCGGGGGCAAGTCGAGTAATATGGTGGCTTCGACTTGTTGTTTGGGAACGGTGGTTGGGATAGCGGCGGAAACAAAGAATAGCAACGGTGCGGTTGAACTACGACCACGAACACAATCCTAAACCAGCAACAAGACTCGACCACGGAAACAAACTCAACAATGCGAAACTGGAACGAAATTGCAAAGGCACAAAGGTTGATAGGACAGCGGAAAGTAAAATATTTTTTTGGCTTTTGTGGACTCTAGGTAATGAACAAATATGAATCGGGAAAACACTCGATAAAGCTCACCGATCAACCTGGAAATCTGATACCACTTGATAGAAGGGGAGTGCCCGATCTTTCGGTGAGTGGAGATAATTTCGATCTGGTGGAAGTAGACCCTCACGATCCGACTACGACGAGCGAACCCGAAGCGCCAATGCAATCGCTGAACCAACTCCCGATGGTTACCAACCTCGCCGGTGCGAGATCAGCCTGATCACGAAGATCGTTTCCTGCACGCAATCGAAAAACGAACAAGAAAAAGACGCGAGCAATCACAATTATCGCTCGAAGGTGGAGTTCTGAATCACACAAAGACGGCGTGGAATTGCCGTGTTCGAGAGTAGCTAAAGCTAGATGTAAAACAAAACTCGAGTTGTAAACAAAAGGGACTCCGACTAAATAAAGGGGGCGCAGCCCCTGGAGTCCAGATCGACGGCAGGAGGGGGGGCGCCACCAGGGAAAAGGCGGCGGCTGCCAGCCCTAGGCGCCCCACCTGGGCTGCCCTGTTGGGCCATCTTCTTATTCCGCTGGCCCTTCGTTCCTTAACAGCATGATGAAGTTTAATTCTCTCGCACGGGCCCGAGTGATTGGCCCTAGATGATCAACTGGAGGCGCCTGAGGTGCTGCTGGTGTAGATGTACTCGTGGTGTCCTCATCATAGTGTTAGCGTCGGTGTAAGATAGGTGCATGGTTTGCACTAGACGTACCATAGGCTCAGAAAATGTTTTGGTTGCACTCGATGGTACCACTAGGTGACGAGGCTCAAGAGGAAGCTCATTTCGGTACGTTTGGAGATAGTGCTAATCTTGATGCAAGATAGGTGCACAGTTTCCGTCGAACGTAACATAGGCTCGGAAATCATTTTGCATGCACCCGATGGAGCTCCTTGGTGATGTGGGTCATGTCGAATCTCTCTTCTTTCTGTTTGGAGGTTGTGTTAGCGTCAATGCAAGATAGGTGCATGGTTTGCACTAGACGTACCATATGCTCAGAAATCGTTTTGGTCACACCGGCTGGTACCACTAGGTGATGAAGCACAAGTGGAAGCTCATTTCGTTACGTTTGGAGATAGTGCTAATCTTGATACAAGATAGGTGCATAGTTTGCGTCGAACGTTCCATAAGCTATGAAATCATTTTGGATGCACCCAATGGAACTCCTTGGTATGTGGGTCATGTGGAATCTCTCTTCATTTTGTTTGGAGGTAGTGTTAGCGTCGGTGCAAGATAGGTGCATGGTTTGCACTAGACGTACCATAGGCTCAGAAAATGTTTTGGTTGCACTCGATGGTACCACTAGGTGACGAGGCTCAAGTGGAAGCTCATTTCGGTACATTTGGAGGTAGTGCTAATCTTAACGCAAGATAGGTGCATGGTTTGCGTCAAACGTACCATAGGCTAGGAAATCATTTTGGATGCACCCAATGGAACTCCTTGGTGACGTGGGTTATGTGGAATCTCACTTCTTTCCATTTGGAGACAGTGTTAGTGTCGGTGCAAGATAGGTGCATGGTTTGCGCTAGACGTACCATAGGCTCTAAGATCATTTTGGACGCAACCGATGGTACCACTAGGTGACAAGGCTCAAGTGGAAGCTCATTTGATTCCGTTTAGAGATAGTGCTAATCTTGACGCAAGATAGGTGCTCAGTTTGTGTCGAACATAACATTGGCTTGGAAATCATTTTGCATGCACCCGATGGAGCTCCTTGGTGACGTGGTCATGTGGAATCTCTCTTCTTTCTGTTTGGAGGTAGTGTTAGCGTCCATGCATGATTGGTGCATGGTTTGCACTAGACGTACCATAGGCTCAGAAATCGTTTTGGTCGTACTCGATGGTACCACTAGGTGACGAGCCTCAAGTGGAAGCTCATTTCAGTACGTTTGGAGATAGTGCTAATCTTGATGCAAGATAGGTGCATGGTTTGCGTCGAACATACCATATGCTACGAAATTATTTTGGATGCACCCAATGGAACTCCTAGGTGACGTGGGTGATGTGGAATCTCACTTCTTTCCTTTTGGAGACAGCGTTAGTGTCGGTGGAAGATAGGAGTATGGTTTGCGCTAGACGTACCATAGGCTCTGAGATCATTTTGGATGCAACCGATGGTACCACTAGATGAGGAGGCTCTAGTGGAAGCTTGTTTCGGTCCGTTTAGAGATAGTGCTAATCTTGACGCAAGATAGGTGCACGGTTTGCGTCGAACGTAAGATAGGCTCGGAAATCATTTTCCATGCACCCGATGGAGCTCCTTAGTGACGTGGGTCATGTAGAATCTCTCTTCTTTCTATTTGGAGGTAGTGTTAGTGTCGGTGCAAGATAGTTGTATGGTTTGCACTAGACGTACCATAGGCTCAGAAATTGTTTTGGCCGCACCCGATGGTACCACAAGGTGACGATGCTCAAGAGGAAGCTCATTTCGGTACGTTTGGAGATAGTGCTAATCTTGATGCAAGATAGGTGCACAGTTTCCGTCGAACGTAACATAGGCTCGGAAATCATTTTGCATGCACCCGATGGAGCTCCTTGGTGATGTGGGTCATGTCGAATCTCTCTTCTTTCTGTTTGGAGGTTGTGTTAGCGTCCATGCAAGATAGGTGCATGGTTTGCACTAGACGTACCATACGCTCAGAAATCATTTTGGTCACACCTGCTGGTACCACTAGGTGATGAAGCACAAGTGGAAGCTCATTTCATTACGTTTGGAGATAGTGCTAATCTTGATACAAGATAGGTGCACAGTTTGCGTCGAACGTTCCATAAGCTATGAAAACATTTTGGATGCACCCAATGGAACTCCTTGGTAACGTGGGTCATGTGGAATCTCTCTTCTTTTCGTTTGGAGGTAGTGTTAGCGTCGGTGCAAGATAGGTGCATGGTTTGCACTAGACGTACCACAGGCTCAGAAAATGTTTTGGTTGCACTCGATGGTACCACTAGGTGACGAGGCTCAAGAGGAAGCTCATTTCGGTACGTTTGGAGATAGTGCTAATCTTGATGCAAGATAGGTGCACAGTTTCCGTCGAACGTAACATAGGCTCGGAAATCATTTTGCATGCACCCAATGGAGCTCCTTGGTGATGTGGGTCATGTCGAATCTCTCTTCTTTCTGTTTGGAGGTTGTGTTAGCTTCAATGCAAGATAGGTGCATGGTTTGCACTAGACATACCATACGCTCAGAAATCGTTTTGGTCACACCTGCTGGTACCACTAGGTGATGAAGCACAAGTGGAAGCTCATTTCGTTACGTTTGGAGATAGTGCTAATCTTGATACAAGATAGGTGCACAGTTTGCGTCGAACGTTCCATAAGCTATGAAATCATTTTGGATGCACCCAATGGAACTCCTTGGTAACGTGGGTCATGTGGAATCTCTCTTCTTTTCGTTTGGAGGTAGTGTTAGCGTCGGTGCAAGATAGGTGCATGGTTTGCACTAGACGTACCATAGGCTCAGAAAATGTTTTGGTTGCACTCGATGGTACCACTAGGTGACGAGGCTCAAGAGGAAGCTCATTTTGGTATGTTTGGAGATAGTGCTAATCTTGATGCAAGATAGGTGCACAGTTTCCGTCGAACGTAACATAGGCTCGGAAATCATTTTGCATGCACCCGATGGAGCTCCTTGGTGATGTGGGTCATGTCGAATCTCTCTTCTTTCTGTTTGGAGGTTGTGTTAGCGTCAATGCAAGATAGGTGCATGGTTTGCACTAGACGTACCATACGCTCAGAAATCGTTTTGGTCACACCTGCTGGTACCACTAGGTGATGAAGCACAAGTGGAAGCTCATTTCGTTACGTTTGGAGATAGTGCTAATCTTGATACAAGATAGGTGCACAGTTTGCGTCGAACGTTCCATAAGCTATGAAATCATTTTGGATGGACCCAATGGAACTCCTTGGTAACGTGGGTCATGTGGAATCTCTCTTCATTTCGTTTGGAGGTAGTGTTAGCGTCGGTGCAAGATAGGTGCATGGTTTGCACTAGACGTACCATAGGCTCAGAAAATGTTTTGGTTGCACTCGATGGTACCACTAGGTGACGAGGCTCAAGTGGAAGCTCATTTCGGTACATTTGGAGGTAGTGCTAATCTTAACACAAGATAGGTGCATGGCTTGCGTCAAACGTACCATAGGCTAGGAAATCATTTTGGATGCACCCAATGGAACTCCTAGGTGACGTGGGTTATGTGGAATCTCACTTCTTTCCATTTGGAGACAGTGTTAGTGTCGGTGCAAGATAGGTGCATGGTTTGCGGTAGACGTACCATAGGCTCTGAGATCATTTTGGACGCAACCGATGGTACCACTAGGTGACAAGGCTCAAGTGGAAGCTCATTTGATTCCGTTTAGAGATAGTGCTAATCTTGACGCAAGATAGGTGCACGGTTTGCGTTGAACGTAACATAGGCTCGGAAATCATTTTGCATGCACCCAATGGAGCTCCTTGGTGATGTGGGTCATGTGGAATCTCTCTTCTTTCTGTTTGGAGGTAGTGTTAGCGTCGGTGCAAGATAGGTGCATGGTTTGCACTAGACGTACCATAGGCTCAGAAATCGTCTTGATCGCACCCAATGGTACCACAAGGTGACGATGCACAAGTGGAAGCTCATTTCAGTATGTTCAGAGATAGTGCTAATCTTGATGCAAGATAGGTGCATAGTTTCCGTCGAACGTAACATGGTCTCGGAAATCATTTTGGATGCACCCAATGGAACTCCTTGGTGACGTGGGTCATGTGGAATCTTTCTTCTTTCCGTCTGGAGGTAGTGTTAGCGTCGGTGCTAGATAGGTGCATGGTTTGCACTAGACGTACCATAGGCTCAGAAATCATTTTGGTCGCACCCGATGGTACCACTAGGTGATGAGGCTCAAGTGGAAGCTCATTTCGGTACGTTTGGACATAGTGGTAATCTTGACGTAAGATAGGTGAACGGTTTGCATCGAACATACCATAGGCTAGGAAATCATTTTGGATGCACCCAATGGAACTCCTAGGTGACGTGGGTTATGTGGAATCTCACTTCTTTCGTTTTGGAGACAGTGTTAGTGTTGGTGCAAGATAGGTGCTTGGTTTGCGCTAGACGTACCATAGGCTCTGAGATCGTTTTGGACGCAACCGATGGTACCACTAGGTGACAAGGCTCAAGTGGAAGCTCGTTTTGGTCTGCTTAGAGATAGTGCTAATCCTGACGCAAGATAGGTGCACGGTTTGCGTTGAACGTGATATGCACCCGCTAGGGTTGAATCCTGATCTTTCGATGAGAGAAGGTGGATAACTCAATTTGGGGATGGAGATGACATTCACGGCCCGACTACAACCATCCAAGGATGCTGCGCCTTAGCAACCGATACACCACCTCCAACGGCCGTCGTGATCTTGTGGAGCACGATCACCAAACCACTAGGGTAATTCCTGCAAGCAATCGAGGAACAAGCAAGAACAAGTAGAACAAGCAACTCAATTGCAAGTATGGAGGTGAAAAAACCAATCTGAAATCACAAAGTTGGGGTTCTGAATCGAGTAGAACGGATGGTCTAGTCGACACACGCGTCTACAAGGAAGTAGCAATGGCTAAACTTGATCTAAACAAAACCCAATCTGTTTGTGGCGGCTCTAATCCTTATTAATACCTAGGGGAACGACCAGGGGGGTGTTGGGGTCGTTCTCCAACCCTAGGATGCGTCCCTAATGGACCCAACTTGATACATGGACCATCGGCCCAAAATAGGGTGATGCAGCACCAAAGGCAGAAAAGGTCCCGGTGTTGAAACGATGACTGCAGAAGCATCGGATAAGATATAGCCATGAGTCCAGATCCGTTGGAAAATAGACTTGATAAGCTTTCCAAAAAGTGCTAGAACGTCCCAATCGGACTCCATATGAAGTCGTGGTGACCGTCGCAATTTGGGACTATTTTGCAGTCCGAATTCAACTTCCAAAACGTGTTGGACTTGGACTCTTTCTATCCTTGGAACCAAAGTGACGTGGTGGCCTAGTGGAGGACGTTATGGATACTTGGATTTGGTCCCCAATCAACTTCATTAACCTTCCATGCTTTCCATATGCAATCAAACCTTCCCTTGATCCATGTAAGTAATTCTAAAAATGAGAATGAACACACATCATGGTGCAGCATCAATTCATCAAATGCATCAATGATAAGCCTCATATAGAATGGTTGCACCTTTGGTATAGAAGTGGTTGGCATGGTCATATTTGAGCCAATGATGTCCTCATCACTTGTATAGCTTCCACCTTGGCTTTATCAACCTCAATTCCCTGTGGAGTGACAACATAGCCAAGAAACGATACTCGATCGGTGCAGAAAGTGCACTTCTCAAGGTTACCAAACAAACGTGCATCACGTAGAGCATTGAAAACAGCACGTAAGTGATCAAGGTGTTCATCTATGGATTTGCTATAAATCAGTATATCATCAAAGTAGACGACAACAAATTTCCCAATGAAAGCACGCAAAACCTCGTTCATTAATCTCATGAAAGTACTAGGTGCATTAGTTAACCCAAAAGGCATGACTAACCACTCATATAGACCGAACTTAGTTTTGAAAGCAGTTTTCCATTCATCTCCCAATTTCATACGAATCTGGTGGTACCCACTACGCAAATCAACCTTTGAAAACACAACAGCACCACTCAATTCATCAAGCATATCATCTAATCGTGGAATAGGGTGTCGATATCGAATGGTGATATTATTAATAGCCCTACAATCAACACACATGCGCCATGTTCCATCTTTCTTAGGCACTAAAATCACTGGAACAGCACAAGGACTAAGAGACTCATGCACATAACCTTTGTCTAGTAGTTCTTGCACTTGTCGCTGAATTTCCTTCGTTTCTTCCGGATTGGTCCTGTATGGCACACGGTTTGGCAAAGATGCTCCAGGGATAAGGTCAATTTGGTGCTCAATCCCGTGTATTGGTGGCAGCCCCGCTGGTATCTCAATGGGGAACACATCAGAATACTCCTACAAAATGTTAGCAACAGCAGGGGGCAAAGAACGTTGCATATCCTCAAATGAAATCAAAGCATCCTTGCATACCAAAGCATAAGCAACAGAGGTGGATGGAGATGACGTTCACGGCCCGACTACAGCCTTTTAAGACTATGCCTTAGCAATCGATACACCACCTCCAAGGGCTGTCACGATCTTGTGGAGCGCAACAACCAGCCACTAGGGCTCCCGTCCTGCAAGCAATCGAAGAACTAGCAAGAACAACGAAACAAGCACTGAATTTGCAAGATGAAATTGAAAGCCTCAAACTGAATCTTATTATGAGTGGGGTTCCAAAGACAAGGAGACGGGCGGCTGGATCAGCATGCGCGCCTACAAGCAAGTAGCAAAGGCTAAACTTGATCTAAACAAAACCCCAGTGTTCCTGGTGGCGGCTAAGGGGTATATGATGTGTGGAGGACGACCACAAGAGAGTTTGGGTCGTGCTCCAACCCTAGGACGCGTCCCTACTGGACTCTAAACGATACAAGCCCATTGGGCTAACTTAAGGTGGCGCAGCACCCTGGATAGAATAGACCTCTCGGTGATTTTTGGACTGTTGACGCCGCTTCTGAGCCGGTATGCGTACGAGGTCAGATCCGTATGAAAGTAGACTTTATTAGCTTTCCAACAAGTCCAGAATCACCCCAATCCGACTCCGTATGTAACCATGGCGACCGTCGCAAGTTGGAGGTGTGCTGCAGTCCGAATCCAGCCTACGCGAGTCATTTTCCCTTTCGGTCTTCTCCTTGATTCCTAATCAAAACAAGAGTGCACGTGTCTCCAAGATCTAAACAGGATGGACAAGAGCTCAAGAAGGAACTCACTTGATGATTAACTTTTCGAGCACGAGCACGAGTAATAGGACCAGCAAGTGTCGGTGTGGACGGCGTGGATGTATGATCGGTGTTGATGTCCTCATCAGAGATAGTGCTAATCTTGATGCAAGATAGGTGCACAGTTTTCGTCGAACGTAACATAGGCTCAAAAATCATTTTGCATGCACCCGATGGAGCTCCTTGGTGATGTGGGTCATGTCGAATCTCTCTTCTTTCTTTTTGGAGGTTGTGTTAGCGTCGATGCAAGATAGGTGCATGGTTTGCACTAGACGTACCATACGCTTAGAAATCATTTTGGTCACACCTGATGGTACCACTAGGTGACGATGCACAAGTGGAAGCTCATTTCGTTATGTTTGGAGATAGTGCAAATCTTGATACAAGATAGGTGCACAGTTTGCGTCGAACATACCATAGGCTTGGAAATCATTTTGGATGCACCCAATGGAACTCCTTGGTGACGTGGGTCATGTGGAATCTTTCTTCTTTCCATCTGGAGGTAGTGTTAGCCTCGGTGCAAGATAGGTGCATGGTTTGCACTAGACGTACCATAGGCTCAGAAATCGTTTTGGTCGCACCCGATGGTACCACTAGGTGACGAGGCTCAAGTGGAAGCTTATTTCGGTACGTTTGGACATAGTGCTAATCTTGACGTAAGATAGGTGAACGGTTTGCGTCGAACGTACCATAGGATAGGAAATCATTTTGGATGCACACAATGGAACTCCTAGGTGACGTTGGTCATGTGGAATGTCACTTCTTTCCGTTTGGAGACAGTGTTAGTGTTGGTGCAAGATTGGTGTATGATTTGCGCTAGACGTACCATACGCTCTGAGATCATTTAGGACGCAACCGATGGTACCACTAGGTGACGAGGCTCCAGTGGATGCTCGTTTCGGTCTGTTTAGAGATAATCTTGATGCAAGATAGGTGCATGGTTTGTGTCGAACGTAAGATAGGCTTGAAAATCATTTTCCATGCACCCGATGGAGCTCCTTTGTGACGAGGGTCATGTGGAATGATGAGGACATCAACACCGACGACGCATCCGCGCCGACACCAGTACCTATCGCTGGTCCTCTTACTCGTGCTCGTGTTCGTAAAATTAATCATCAAGTGAGTTGCCTCTTGAGCTCCTGTCCATCTTGTTTAGATCTTGGAAACACGTGCACTCTTGTTTTGATTAGGAACCAAGGAGAAGACCGAAAGGGAGAAGGATTCGCGATGGCTGGATTCGGACTGCAGAAAGGCACCAACTTGTGACCATCACCACGGTTGTATACGAAGTCGGATTCGGGCGTTTTAGGACTTGTTGGAAAGCTTATCAAGTCTATTTTCATATAGAACCAGTTTCACGTCCATATCTGTTCGGCAGCATCGGCAATTATTCAATTACCGTCGAGAGGTCTTTATGTCCAGGGTGCTGCGTCACCTTATTTTAGTCCGATGGGCTATGTATCGTCTTAGGGTCCATTAGGGACGTGTCTTAGGGTTGGAGTATGACCCAAACACCTTGTTGGTCATCCACCCCATGTTATATACCTTTTGGCCGCCGCCAAGACACTCGGGTTTTGTTTAGATCAAGTTTAGCCTTTGCTACTTGCTTGTAAGCGCGCGTGCTGATCCAGCCGCCCGTCTCCTTGTCTTCGGAACCCCACTCATAATAAGATTCAGTTTGAGGCTTTCAATTTCATCTTGCAAATTCAGTGCTTGTTTCCCTGTTCTTGCTAGTTCTTCGATTGCTTGCAGGACAGGAGCCCTATTGGCTGGTTGTCGCGCTCCACAAGATCGTGACGGCCTTTGGAGGTGGTGTATCGGTTGCTAAGGCGCAGTCTTGGAAGGCTGTAGTCGGGCCATGAACGTCATCTCCATCCACCAAATCGAGTTGTCTCACGCCTCTCATTGAAAGATCGTCCATAAACCCTAGCGGGTTCTTATCATGGAATCTCTCTTCTTTTTGTTTGGAGGTAGTGTTAGCGTCGGTGCAAGATAGGTGCATGGTTTGCATTAGACGTACCATAGGCTTAGAAATCATTTTGGTCACACCTGATGGTACCACAAGGTGACGATGCTCAAGTGGAAGCTCATTTTGGTACGTTTGGAGATAGTGCTAATCTTGATGCAAGATAGGTGCACAGTTTCCGTCGAACGTAACATAGGCTCGGAAATCATTTTGCATGCACACGATGGAGCTCCTTGGTGATGTGGGTTATGTGGAATCTCTCTTCTTTCTGTTTGGAGGTTGTGTTAGCGTCGGTGCAAGATAGGTGCATGGTTTGCACTAGACATACCATACACTCAGAAATCGTTTTGGTCACACCTGATGGTACCACTAGGTGACATTGCACAAGTGGAAGCTCATTTCGTTACGTTTGGAGATAGTGCTAACCTTGATACAAGATAGGTGCACAGTTTGCGTCGAACATACCATAGGCTTGGAAATCATTTTGGATGCACCCAATGGAACTCCTTGGTGACGTGGGTCATGTGGAATCTTTCTTCTTTCTGTCTGGAGGTAGTGTTAGTGTTGGTGCAAGATAGGTGCATCATTTGCACTAGATGTACCATAGGCTCAGAAATCTTTTTGGTCGCACCCGATGGTACCACTAGGTGACGAGGCTCAAGTGGATGCTCATTTTGGTATGTTTGGACATAGTGCTAATCTTGGCGTAAGATAGGAGAACGGTTTGCGTCAAACGTACCATAGGATAGGAAATCCTTTTGGATGCACACAATGGAACTCCTAGGTGACATGGGTCATGTGGAATGTCACTTCTTTCTGTTTGGAGACAATGTTAGTGTCGGTGCAAGATAGGTGTATGATTTGCGCTAGACATGCTCTGAGATCATTTAGGACGCAATCGATCGTACCACTAGGTGATGAGGCTCTAGTGGAAGCTCGTTTCGGTATGTTTAGAGATAGTGCTAATCTTGACGCAAGATAAGTGCATGGTTTGTGTCGAACGTAAAATAGGCACGGAAATCATTTTCCATGCACCCGATGGAGCTCCTTAGTGACGTGGGTCTTGTGGAATCTCTCTTCTTTCTGTTTGGAGGTAGTGTTAGCGTCGGTGCAAGATAGGCGCATGGTTTGCACTAGATGTACCATAGGCTCAGAAATTGTTTTGGTCGCACCCGATGGTACCACAAGGTGACGATGCTCAAGTGGAAGCTCATTTCGGTACGTTTGGAGATAGTGCTAATCTTGATGCAAGATAGGTGCACAGTTTCCGTCGAACGTAACATAGGCTCGAAAATCATTTTGCATGCACCCGATGGAGCTCCTTGGTGATGTGGGTTGTGTCGAATCTCTCTTCTTTCTGTTTGGAGGTTGTGTTAGAGTCGGTGCAAGATAGGTGCATGGTTTGCACTAGACATACCATACGCTCAGAAATCATTTTGGTCACACCTGATGGTACCACTAGGTGACGATGCACAAGTGGAAGCTCATTTCGTTACGTTTGG
Organism: Miscanthus floridulus; assembly: GCF_019320115.1. Classification (NCBI taxonomy): domain Eukaryota; kingdom Viridiplantae; phylum Streptophyta; class Magnoliopsida; order Poales; family Poaceae; genus Miscanthus; species Miscanthus floridulus. The sequence continues at coordinate 27,378,478 of NC_089590.1, read as the reverse complement.
AGATAGTGCTAATCTTGATACAAGATAGGTGCACAATTTATGTCGAACATACCATAGGCTTCGAAATCATTTTGGATGCACCCAATGGAACTCCTTGGTGACGTGGGTCATGTGGAATCTTTCTTCTTTCTGTCTAGAGGTAGTGTTAGCGTCGGTGCAAGATAGGTGCATGGTTTGCACTAGACGTACCATAGGCTCAGAAATCTTTTTGGTCACACCTGATGGTACCACTAGGTGACGAGGCTCAAGTGGAAGCTCATTTCGGTACGTTTGGACATAGTGCTAATCTTGGCGTAAGATAGGTGAACGGTTTGCGTCGAACGTACCATAGGATAGGAAATCCTTTTGGATGCACACAATGGAACTCCTAGGTGACGTGGGTCATGTGGAATGTCACTTCTTTCCGTTTGGAGACAGTGTTAGTGCCGGTGCAAGATAGGTGTATGATTTGCGCTATACACTCTCTGAGATCATTTAGGACGCAACCGATGGTACCACTAGGTGACGAGGCTCCAGTGGAAGCTCATTTCGGTATGTTTAGAGATAGTGCTAATCTTGACGCAAGATGGGTGCATGGTTTGTGTCGAACGTAAAATAGGCTCGGAAATCATTTTCCATGCACCCGATGGAGCTCCTTAGTGACGTGGGTCATGTGGAATCTCTCTTCTTTCTGTTTGGAGGTAGTGTTAGCGTCGGTGCAAGATAGGTGCATGGTTTGCACTAGATGTACCATAGGCTCAGAAATCGTTTTGGTCGCACTCGATGGTACCACAAGGTGACGATGCTCAAGTGGAAGCTCATTTCGGTACGTTTGGAGATAGTGCTAATCTTGATGCAAGATAGGTGCACAGTTTCCGTCGAACGTAACATAGGCTCGGAAATCATTTTGCATGCACCCGATGGAGCTCCTTGGTGATGTGGGTCATGTGGAATCCCTCTTCTTTCTGTTTGGAGGTTGTGTTAGCATCGGTGCAAGATAGGTGCATGGTTTGCACTAGACGTACCATACGCTCAGAAATCATTTTGGTCACACCTGATGGTACCACTAGGTGACGATGCACAAGTGGAAGCTCATTTCGTTACGTTTGGACATAGTGCTAATCTTGATACAAGATAGGTGCACAGTTTGCGTCGAACATACCATAGGCTTGGAAATCATTTTGGATGCACCTAATGGAACTCCTTGGTGACGTGGGTCATGTGGAATCTTTCTTCTTTCCGTCTGGAGGTAGTGTTAGCATCGGTGCAAGATAGTTGCATGGTTTGCACTAGACGTACCATAGGCTCAGAAATCTTTTTGGTCGCACCCGATGGTACCACTAGGTGACGACGCTCAAGTGGAAGCTCATTTTGGTATGTTTGGACATAGTGCTAATCTTGGCGTAAGATAGGTGAACGGTTTGCGTCGAACGTACCAAAGGATAGGAAATCCTTTTGGATGCACACAATGGAACTCCTAGGTGACGTGGGTCATGTGGAATGTCACTTCTTTCCGTTTGGAGACAGTGTTAGTGTCGGTGCAAGATAGGTGTATGATTTGCGCTAGACATGCTCTGAGATCATTTAGGACGCAATCGATCGTACCACTAGGTGACGAGGCTCTAGTGGAAGCTCGTTTCGGTATGTTTAGAGATAGTGCTAATCTTGACGCAAGATAGGTGCACGGTTTGTGTCGAACGTAAAATAGGCTCGGAAATCATTTTCCATGCACCCGATGGAGCTCCTTAGTGACGTGGGTCATGTGGAATCTCTCTTCTTTCTGTTTGGAGGTAGTGTTAGCGTCGGTGCAAGATAGGTGCATGGTTTGCATTAGACGTAACATAGGCTCAGAAATCATTTTGGTCGCACCCGATGGTACCACAGGGTGACGATGCTCAAGTGGAAGCTCATTTTGGTACGTTTGGAGATAGTGCTAATCTTGATGCAAGATAGGTGCACAGTTTCCGTCGAACGTAACATAGGCTCGGAAATCATTTTGCATGCACCCAATGGAGCTCCTTGGTGATGTGGGTCATGTGGAATCTCTCTTCTTTCTGTTTGGATGTAGTGTTAGCGTTGGTGCAAGATAGGTGCATGGTTTGCACTAGACGTACCATAGGCTCAGAAATCATTTTGGTCACACCTGATGGTACCACTAGGTGATGGTGCACAAGTGGAAGCTCATTTCGTTATGTTTGGAGATAGTGCTAATCTTGATACAAGATAGGTGCACAGTTTGCGTCGAACATACCATAGGCTTGGAAATCATTTTGGATGCACCCAATGGAACTCCTTGGTGACGTGGGTCATGTGGAATCTTTCTTCTTTTCGTCTGGAGGTAGTGTTAGCATCGGTGCAAGATAGGTGCATGGTTTGCACTAGACATACCATAGGCTCAGAAATCTTTTTGGTCGCACCCGATGGTACCACTAGGTGACGACGCTCAAGTGGAAGCTCATTTTGGTATGTTTGGACATAGTGCTAATCTTGGCGTAAGATAGGTGAACGGTTTGCGTCGAACGTACCATAGGATAGGAAATCCTTTTGGATGCACACAATGGAACTCCTAGGTGACATGGGTCATGTGGAATGTCACTTCTTTCCGTTTGGAGACAGTGTTAGTGTCGGTGCAAGATAGGTGTATGATTTGCGCTAGACATGCTCTGAGATCATTTAGGACACAATCGATCGTACCACTAGGTGATGAGGCTCTTGTGGAAGCTCGTTTCGGTATGTTTAGAGATAGTGCTAATCTTGACGCAAGATAGGTGCACGGTTTGTGTCAAACGTAAAATAGGCTCGGAAATCATTTTCCATGCACCCAATGGAGCTCCTTAGTGACGTGGGTCATGTGGAATCTCTCTTCTTTCTGTTTGGAGGTAGTGTTAGCGTCGGTGCAAGATAGGTGCATGGTTTGCACTAGATGTACCATAGGCTCAGAAATCATTTTGGTCGCACCCGATGGTACCACAAGGTGACGATGCTCAAGTGGAAGCTCATTTTGGTACGTTTGGAGATAGTGCTAATCTTGATGCAAGATAGGTGCACAGTTTTCGTCGAACATAACATAGGCTCAGAAATCATTTTGCATGCACCCGATGGAGCTCCTTGGTGATGTGGGTCATGTCAAACCTCTCTTCTTTCTGTTTGGAGGTTGTGTTAGCGTCGGTGCAAGATAGGTGCATGGTTTGCACTACACGTACCATACGCTCAGAAATCATTTTGGTCACACCTGATGGTACCACTAGGTGACGATGCACAAGTGGACGCTCATTTCGTTACGTTTGGAGATAGTGCTTATCTTGATACAAGATAGGTGCACAATTTGTGTCGAACATACCATAGGCTTGGAAATCATTTTGGATGCACCCAATGGAACTCCTTGGTGACGTGGGTCATGTGGAATCTTTCTTCTTTCTGTCTGGAGGTAGTGTTAGCGTCGGTGCAAGATAGGTGCATGGTTTGCACTAGACGTACCATAGGCTCAGAAATCTTTTTGGTCGCACCCAATGGTACCACTAGGTGACGAGGCTCAAGTGGAAGCTCATTTCGGTATGTTTGGACATAGTGCTAATCTTGGCGTAAGATAGGTGAACGGTTTGTGTCGAACGTACCATAGGATAGGAAATCCTTTTGGATGCACACAATGGAACTCCTAGGTGACGTTGGTCATGTGGAATGTCACTTTTTTCCGTTTGGAGACAGTGTTAGTGTCGGTGCAAGATAGGTGTATGATTTGCGCTAGACACGCTCTGAGATCATTTAGGACGCAATCGATCGTACCACTAGGTGATGAGGCTCCAGTGGAAGCTCGTTTCGGTATGTTTAGAGATAGTGCTAATCTTGACGCAAGATAGGTGCACGGTTTGTGTCGAACGTAAAATAGGCTCGGAAATCATTTTCCATGCACCCGATGGAGCTCCTTAGTGATGTGGGTCATGTGGAATCTCTCTTCTTTCTGTTTGGAGGTAGTGTTAGCGTCAGTGCAAGATTGGTGCATGGTTGCACTAGACGTACCATAGGCTCAGAAATCATTTTGGTCGCACCCGATGGTACCACAGGGTGACGATGCTCAAGTGGAAGCTCATTTCGGTACATTTGGAGATAGTGCGAATCTTGATGCAAGATAGGTGCACAGTTTCTGTCGAACGTAACATAGGCTTGGAAATCATTTTGCATGCACCCAATGGAGCTCCTTGGTGATGTGGGTCATGTGGAATCTCTCTTCTTTCTGTTTGGATGTAGTGTTAGCGTTGGTGCAAGATAGGTGCATGGTTTGCACTAGACGTACCATAGGCTCAGAAATGATTTTGGTCACACCTGATGGTACCACTAGGTGATGGTGCACAAGTGGAAGCTCATTTCATTATGTTTGGAGATAGTGCTAATCTTGATACAAGATAGGTGCACAGTTTGCGTTGATTGTGCTTGGAAATCATTTTGGATGCACCCAATGGAACTCCTTGGTGACTTGGGTCATGTGGAATCTTTCTTCTTTCCATCTGGAGGTAGTGTTTGCGTCGGTGCAAGATAGGTGCATGGTTTGCACTAGACGTACCATAGGCTCAGAAATCGTTTTGGTCGCACCCGATGGTACCACTAGGTGACGAGGCTCAAGGGGAAGCTCATTTCGGTACATTTGGGCATAGTGCTAATCTTGATGTAAGATAGGTGAACGGTTTGCGTCGAACATACCATAGGATAGGAAATCCTTATGGATGCACACAATGGAACTCCTGGGTGACGTGGGTCATGTGGAATGTCACTTCTTTCCGTTTAGAGACAGTCTTAGTGTCGGTGCCAGATAGGTGTATGATTTGCGCTAGACGTACCATACGCTCGGAGATCATTTAGGATGCAACCGATGGTACCACTAGGTGACGAGGCTCCAGTGGAAGCTAGTTTCGGTCTGTTTAGAGATAGTGCTAATCTTGACGCAAGATATGTGCACGGTTTGTGTCGAACATAAAATAGGCTCGGAAATCATTTTCCATGCACCCGATGGAGCTCCTTAGTGACGTGGGTCATGTGGAATCTCTCTTCTTTCTGTTTGGAGGTAGTGTTAGCGTCGGTGCAAGATAGGTGCATGGTTGCACTAGATGTACCATAGGTTCAGAAATTGTTTTGGTCGCACCCGATGGTACCACAAGGTGACGATGCTCAAGTGGAAGCTCATTTCGGTACATTTGGAGATAGTGCTAATCTTGATGCAAGATTGGTGCATAGTTTCCGTCGAACGTAACATAGGCTCGAAAATCATTTTGCAAGCACCCGATGGAGCTCCTTGGTGATGTGGTTCATGTTGAATCTCTCTTCTTTCTGTTTGGAGGATGTGTTAGCTTTGGTGCAAGATAGGTGCATGGTTTGCACTAGACGTACCATACGCTCAGAAATCATTTTGGTCACACCTGCTGGTACCACTAGGTGACAAAGCACAAGTGGAAGCTCATTTCGTTATGTTTGGAGATAGTGCTAATCTTGATACAAGATAGGTGCACAGTTTGCGTCGAACGTTCCATAAGCTAGGAAATCATTTTGGATGCACCCAATGGAACTCCATGGTAACGTGGGTCATGTGGAATCTCTCTTCTTTCTGTTTGGAGGTAGTGTTAGCGTCGGTGCAAGATAGGTGCATGGTTTGCACTAGACGTACCATAGGCTCAGAAATCGTTTTGGTTGCACCCGATGGTACCACTAGGTGACGAGGCTCAAGTGGAAGCTCATTTCGGTACATTTTGAGGAAGTGCTAATCTTGACGCAATTAGGTGCACGGTTTGCGTCGAACGTACCATAGGCTAGGAAATCATTTTGGATGCACCCAATGGAACTCCTAGGTGACGTGGGTTATGTGGAATCTCACTTCTTTCTATTTGGAGACAGTGTGAGTGTCGGTGCAAGGTTTGCGCTAGACGTACCATAGGCTCTGAGATCGTTTTGGATGCAACCAATGGTACCACTAGGTGACAAGGCACAAGTGGAAGCTCATTCGATTCCGTTTAGAGATAGTGCTAATCTTGACGCAAGATAGGTGCACAGTTTGCGTCAAACATAACATAGGCTTGGAAATCATTTTGCATGCACCCGATGGAGCTCCTTGGTGACGTGGTCATGTGGAATCTCTCTTCTTTCTATTTGGAGGTAGTGTTAGCGTCCGTGCAAGATTGGTGCATGGTTTGCACTAGACATACCATAGGCTCAGAAATCGTTTTGGTCACACTCGATGGTACCACTAGGTGACGAGGCTCAAGTGGAAGCTCATTTTGGTACGTTTGGAGATAGTGCTAATCTTGACGCAAGATAGGTGCACGGTTTGCGTCGAACATACCATAGGCTAGGAAATCATTTTTGATGCACCCAATGGAACTCCTAGGTGACGTGGGTCATGTGGAATCTCACTTCTTTCCTTTTGGAGACAGTGTTAGTGTCGGTGGAAGATAGGTGTATGGTTTGTGCTAGATGTACCAAAGGCTCTGAGATCGTTTTGGACACACCGGTGGTACCACTAGGTGACAAGGCTCAAGTGGAAGCTCGTTTCGGTCCGCTTAGAGATAGTGCTAATCTTGACGCAAGATAGGTGCACGGTTTGTGTCGAACGTAAAATAGGCTCGGAAATCATTTTCCATGCACCCGATGGAGCTCCTTAGTGACGTGGATCATGTGGAATCTCTCTTCTTTCTGTTTGGAGGTAGTGTTAGCGTCGGTGCAAGATAGGTGCATGGTTTGCATTAGACGTACCATAGGCTTAGAAATCATTTTGGTCGCACCCGATGGTACCACAAGGTGACAATGCTCAAGTGGAAGCTCATTTTGGTACGTTTGGAGATAGTGCTAATCTTGATGCGAGATAGGTGCACAGTTTTCGTCGAACGTAACATAGGCTTGGAAATCATTTTGCATGCACCCGATGGAGCTCCTTGGTGATGTGCGTCGTGTGGAATCTCTCTTCTTTCCATTTGGAGGGAGTGTTAGCGTCGGTGGAAGATAGGTGCATGGTTTGCACTAGACGTACCATAGGCTCAGAAATCGTTTTGGTCGCACTCGATGGTACCACTAGGTGACGAGGCTCAAGTGGAAGCTCATTTTGGTACGTTTGGAGATAGTGCTAATCTTGACGCAAGATAGGTGCACGGTTTGCGTCGAACATACCATAGGCTAGGAAATCATTTTTGATGCACCCAATGGAACTCCTAGGTGACGTGGGTCATGTGGAATCTCACTTCTTTCCTTTTGGAGACAGTGTTAGTGTCAGTGGAAGATAGGTGTATGGTTTGTGCTAGATGTACCAAAGGCTCTAAGATCATTTTGGACACACCGGTGGTACCACTAGGTGACAAGGCTCAAGTGGAAGCTCGTTTCGGTCCGCTTAGAGATAGTGCTAATCTTGACGCAAGATAGGTGCACGGTTTGTGTCGAACGTAAAATAGGCTCGGAAATCATTTTCCATGCACCCGATGGAGCTCCTTAGTGACGTGGATCATGTGGAATCTCTCTTCTTTCTGTTTGGAGGTAGTGTTAGCGTCGGTGCAAGATAGGTGCATGGTTGCACTAGATGTACCATAGGCTCAGAAATCGTTTTGGTCGCACCCGATGGTACCACAAGGTGACGATGCTCAAGTCGAAGCTCATTTCGGTACGTTCGGAGATAGTGCTAATCTTGATGCAAGATAGGTGCACAGTTTCCGTCGAACGTAACATAGGCTTGGAAATCATTTTGCATGCACCCGATGGAGCTCCTTGGTGATGTGGGTCATGTGGAATCTCTCTTCTTTCCATTTGGAGGGAGTGTTAGCGTCAGTGCAAGATAGGTGCATGGTTTGCACTAGACGTACCATAGGCTCAGAAATCGTTTTGGTCGCACCAGATGGTACCACTAGGTGACGAGGCTCAAGTGCAAACTCATTTCGGTACATTTGGAGATAGTACTAATCTTGACACAAGATTGGTGCACGGTTGGCGTGGAACGTACCATAGGCTAGGAAATCATTTTGGATGCACCCAATGGAACTCCTAGGTGAAGTGGGTTATGTGGAATCTCACTTCTTTCGGTTTGGAGACAGTGTTAGTGTCGGTGCAAGATAGGTGCATGGTTTGCGCTAGACGTACCAAAGGCTCTGAGAATGTTTTGGACACAACTGGTGGTACCACTAGGTGACAAGGCTCAAGTGGAAGCTCGTTTCGGTCCACTTAGAGATAGTGCTAATCTTGACGCAAGATAGGTGCACGGTTTACGTCGAACGTAACATAGGCTCGGAAATCATTTTGCAAGCACCCGATGGAGCTCCTTGGTGATGTGGGTCATGTGGAATCTCTCTTCTTTCTGTTTGGAGGTAGTGTTAGCGTCGGTGCTAGATAGGTGCATGGTTTGCACTAGATGTACCATAGGCTCAGAAGTCATTTTGGTCGCACCCGATGGTACCACTAGGTGACGATGCTCAAGTGGAAGCTCATTTTGATACGTTTGGAGATAGTGCTAATCTTGACGCAAGATAGGTGCACGGTTAGCGTCAAATGTACCATAGGCTAGGAAATCATTTTTGGTGCACCCAATGGACCTACTTGGTGACGTGGGGCATGTGGAATCTTTCTTCTTTCTGTTTGGAGGTAGTGTTAGCATCGGTGCAAGATAGGTGCATGGTTTGCACTAGACGTAGCATAGGCTCAGAAATCATTTTGGTCACACCCGATGGTACCACTAGGTGACGAGGATCAAGAGGAAGCTCATTTCGGTACATTGGGAGATAGTGCTAATCTTGACGCAAGATAGCTGCACGGTTTGCGTCGAACATACCATAGGCTAGGAAATCATTTTGGATACACCCAATGGAACTCCTAGGTGATGTGGGTCATGTGGAATCTCACTTCTTTCCTTTCGGAGACAGTGTTAGTGTCGGTGGAAGATAGGTGTGTGGTTTGCGCTAGACGTACCATAGGCTCTGAGATCATTTTGGACAAAACCGATGGTACCACCAGGTGACGAGGCTCAAGTGGAAGATCATTTCGGTCCGTTTAGAGATAGTGCTAATCTTGACGCAAGATAGGTGCACGGTTTGCGTCGAGTGTAACATTAGCTCAGAAATCATCCTACATGCACCCGATGGACCTCCTTGGTGATGTGGGTCATGTGGAATCTCTCTTCTTTCTATTTGGAGGGAGTGTTAGCGTCGGTGCAAGATAGGTGCATGGTTTGCACTAGACGTACCATAGGCTCAGAAATCGTTTTCGTCGCACTAGATGGTACCACTAGGTGACGAGGCTCAAGTGCAAGCTCATTTCGGTACGTTTGGCGATAGTGCTAATCTTATCACAAGATCGGTGCACGGTTGGCCTGGAACGTACCATAGGCTAGGAAATCATTTTGGATGCAGCCAATGGAAATCCTAGGTGAAGTGGGTTATGTGGAATCTCACTTCTTTCGGTTTGGAGACAGTGTTAGTGTTGGTGCAAGATAGGTGCATGGTTTGCGCTAGACGTACCAAAGGCTCTGAGATTGTTTTGGACACAACTGGTGGTACCACTAGGTGACAAGGCTCAAGTGGAAGCTCGTTTCAGTCTGCTTAGAGATAGTGCTAATCTTGACGCAAGATAGGTGCACGGTTTGCGTCGAATGTAACATAGGCTTGAAAATCATTTTGCATTCCCCCAATGGAGCTCCTTGGTGATGTGGGTCATGTGGAATCTCTCTTCTTTCTATTTGGAGGTAGTGTTAGCGTCGGTGCTAGATAGGTGCATGGTTTGCACTAGATGTACCATAGGCTCAGAAGTCATTTTGGTCACACCCGATGGTACCACTAGGTGACGATGCTCAAGTGGAAGCTCATTTCGATACGTTTGGAGATAGTGCTAATCTTGATGCAAGATAGGTGCATGGTTAGCGTCGAACGTACCATAGGCTAGGAAATCATTTTTGATGCACCCAATGGACCTACTTGGTGACGTGGGTCATGTGGAATCTTTCTTCTTTCCATTTGGAGGTAGTGTTAGCGTCGATCCAAGATAGGTGCATGGTTTGCACTAGACGTAGCATAGGCTCAGAAATCGTTTTGGTCACACCCGATGGTACCACTAGGTGACGAGGCTCAAGAGGAAGCTCATTTCGGTACATTGGGTGATAGTGCTAATCTTGACGCATGATAGCTGCATGGTTTGTGTCGAACATACCATAGGCTAGGAAATCATTTTGGATGCACCCAATGGAACTCCTAGGTGATGTGGGTCATGTGGAATCTCACTTCTTTCCTTTCGGAGACAGTGCTAGTGTCGGTGGAAGATAGGTGTGTGGTTTGCGCTAGACGTACCATAGGCTCTGAGATCATTTTGGATGAAACCGATGGTACCACCAGGTGACGAGGCTCAAGTGGAAGATCATTTCGGTCCGTTTAGAGATAGTGCTAATCTTGACGCAAGTTAGGTGCATGGTTTGCGTCGAGCGTAACATAGGCTCGGAAATCATTTTGCATGCACTCGATGAAGCTCCTTGGTGATGTGGGTCATGTGGAATCTCTCTTCTTTCTGTTTGGAGGTAGTGTTAGCGTCGATGCTAGATAGGTGCATGGTTTGCACTAGATGTACCACAGGCTCAGAAGTCATTTTGGTCGCACCCGATGGTACCACTAGGTGACGATGCTCAAGTGGAAGCTCATTTCGATACGTTTGGAGATTGTGCTAATCTTAACGCAAGATAGGTGCATAGTTAGCGTCAAACGTACCATAGGCTAGGAAATCATTTTTGATGCACCCAATGGACCTACTTGGTGACATGGGTCATGTGGAATCTTTCTTCTTTCCGTTTGGAGGTAGTGTTAGCGTTGGTGCAAGATAGGTGCATGGTTTGCACTAGACATAGCATAGGCTCAGAAATCGTTTTGGTCACACCCGATGGTACCACTAGGTGACGAGGATCAAGAGGAAGCTCATTTCGGTACGTTGGGAGATAGTGCTAATCTTGACGTAAGATAGATGCACGGTTTGCGTCGAACATACCATAGGCTAGGAAATCATTTTAGATGCACCCAATGGAACTCCTAGGTGATGTGGGTCATGTGGAATCTCACTTCTTTCCTTTCGGAGACAGTGTTAGTGTCGGTGGAAGATAGGTGTGGGGTTTGCACAAGACGTACCATGGGCTCTGAGATCATTTTGGACGAAACCGATGGTACCACCAGGTGACGAGGCTCAAGTGGAAGATCATTTCGGTCCGTTTAGAGATAGTGCTAATCTTGACGCAAGTTAGGTGCATGGTTTGCGTCGAGCGTAACATAGGCTCGGAAATCATTTTGCATGCACTCGATGGAGCTCCTTGGTGATGTGGGTCATGTGGAATCTCTCTTCTTTCTGTTTGGAGGTAGTGTTAGCGTCGGTGCTAGATAGGTGCATGGTTTGCACTGGATGTACCATAGGCTCAGAAGTCATTTTGGTCGCACCCGATGGTACCACTAGGTGACGATGCTCAAGTGGAAGCTCATTTTGATACGTTTGGAGATAGTGCTAATCTTGACGCAAGATAGGTGCACGGTTAGTGTCAAACGTACCATAGGCTAGGAAATCATTTTTGATGCACCCAATGGACCTACTTGGTGACGTGGGTCATGTGGAATCTTTCTTCTTTCCATTTGGAGGTAGTGTTAGCGTCGGTGCAAGATAGGTGCATGGTTTGCACTAGACTTAGCATAGGCTTAGAAATCATTTTGGTCACACCCGTTGGTACCACTAGGTGATGAGGATCAAGAGGAAGCTCATTTCGGTACGTTGGGAGATAGTGCTAATCTTCACGTAAGATAGCTGCATGGTTTGCGTCGAACATAGCATAGGCTAGGAAATCATTTTGGATGCACCCAATGGAACTCCTAGGTGATGTGGGTCATGTGGAATCTCACTTCTTTCCTTTCAGAGATAGTGTTAGTGTCGGTGGAAGATAGGTGTGTGGTTTGCGCTAGACGTACCATAGGCTCTGAGATCATTTTGGACAAAACCGATGGTACCACCAGGTGATGAGGCTCAAGTGGAAGATCATTTCGGTCCGTTTAGAGATAGTGCTAATCTTGACGCAAGTTAGGTGCACGGTTTGCGTCGAGCATAACATAGGCTCGGAAATCATTTTGCATGCACCCGATGGAGCTCCTTGGTGATGTGGGTCATGTGGAATCTCTCTTCTTTCTGTTTGGAGGTAGTGTTAGCGTCGGTGCTAGATAGGTGCATGGTTTGCACTAGATGTACCATAGGCTCAGAAGTCATTTTGGTCACACCCGATGGTACCACTAGGTGACGATGCTCAAGAGGAAGCTCATTTCGGTACGTTGGGAGATAGTGCTAATCTTAACGTAAGATAGCTGCATGGTTTGCGTCGAACATAGCATAGGCTAGGAAATCATTTTGGATGCACCCAATGGAACTCCTAGGTGATGTGGGTCATGTGGAATCTCACTTCTTTCCTTTCAGAGATAGTGTTAGTGTCGGTGGAAGATAGGTGTGTGGTTTGCGCTAGACGTACCATAGGCTCTGAGATCATTTTGGACAAAACCGATGGTACCACCAGGTGATGAGGCTCAAGTGGAAGATCATTTCGGTCCGTTTAGAGATAGTGCTAATCTTGACGCAAGTTAGGTGCACGGTTTGCGTCGAGCGTAACATAGGCTCGGAAATCATTTTGCATGCACCCGATGGAGCTCCTTGGTGATGTGGGTCATGTGGAATCTCTCTTCTTTCTGTTTGGAGGTAGTGTTAGCGTCGGTGCTAGATAGGTGCATGGTTTGCACTAGATGTACCATAGGCTCAGAAGTCATTTTGGTCACACCCGATGGTACCACTAGGTGACGATGCTCAAGTGGAAGCTCATTTCGATACGTTTGGAGATAGTGCTAATCTTGACGCAAGTTAGGTGCATGGTTTGCGTCGAGCGTAACATAGGCTCGGAAATCATTTTGCATGCACTCGATGGAGCTCCTTGGTGATGTGGGTCATGTGGAATCTCTCTTCTTTCTGTTTGGAGGTGGTGTTAGCGTCGGTGCTAGATAGGTGCATGGTTTGCACTAGATGTACCATAGGCTCAGAAGTCATTTTGGTCGCACCCGATGGTACCACTAGGTGACGATGCTCAAGTGGAAGCTCATTTCGATACGTTTGGAGATAGTGCTAATCTTGACGCAAGATAGGTGCACGGTTAGCGTTAAATGTACCATAGGCTAGGAAATCATTTTTGATGCACCCAATGGACCTACTTGGTGACGTGGGTGTTAGAAGGGGAGTGCCCGATCTTTCGGTGAGTGGAGATAATTTCGATCTGGTGGAAGTAGACCCTCACGATCCGACTACGACGAGCGAACCCGAAGCGCCAATGCAATCGCTGAACCAACTCCCGATGGTTACCAACCTCGCCGGTGCGAGATCAGCCTGATCACGAAGATCGTTTCCTGCACGCAATCGAAAAACGAACAAGAAAAAGACGCGAGCAATCACAATTATCGCTCGAAGGTGGAGTTCTGAATCACACAAAGACGGCGCGGAATTGCCGTGTTCGAGAGTAGCTAAAGCTAGATGTAAAACAAAACTCAAGTTGTAAACAAAAGGGACTCCGACTAAATAAAGGGGGTGCAGCCCCTGGAGTCCAGATCGACGGCAGGAGGGGGGGGGGGGGGGCGCCACCAGGGAAAAGGCGGCGGCTGCCAGCCCTAGGCGCCCCACCTGGGCTGCCCTGTTGGGCCATCTTCTTATTCCGCTGGCCCTTCGTTCCTTAACAGCATGATGAAGTTTAATTCTCTCGCACGGGCCCGAGTGATTGGCCCTAGATGATCAACTGGAGGCGCCTGAGGTGCTGCTGGTGTAGATGTACTCGTGGTGTCCTCATCATCCTCCCCTTCTTGAATTGAAGTCGTCCTCGACGGCAACTCCTCATCTTCGCCCGCATAAGGTTTCAAATCTGCAACATTAAAACTCGTGGAAACACCAAACTCCGCAGGCAGGTCAAGGATGTAAGCATTATCATTAATCTTGGTTAGTACTTTAAAAGGACCAGCAGCACGTGGCATCAATTTAGAACGACGTAAAGTAGGAAAACGATCCTTTCTTAAATGCAACCAAACCAGATCACCCGGTTCAAAAGTAACATGTTGTCTCCCTTTACTACCCGCAACCTGATATTTAGCATTAGCAGTAGCAATGTTTTGTTTAGTTTGTTCATGCAAGCTAATCATTTGATCAATATGTGCAGCGGCATCTATGTGTGGAGCGTCCTCAGCATCAAGAGCAAACAAATCAATGGGCGCTCGAGGAATATAACCATAAACAATCTGAAAGGGACACATTTTTGTAGAAGAATGCGTTGCATGATTATAAGCAAACTCAACATGAGGCAAGCAATCCTCCCAACGTTTCAAGTTTTTATCTAAAACAGCCCTAAGCATGGTTGACAAAGTTCGATTAACCACCTCAGTTTGCCCATCAGTCTGAGGGTGACAAGTAGTGCTAAACAGCAATTTAGTTCCCATTTTATTCCACAGTGATCTCCAAAAATGACTGAGAAACTTAGCATCACGATCAGAGACTATTGTATTTGGAATACCATGCAAACGAATAATCTCTTTAAAGAACAATTCAGCAATATTGCTAGCATCATCAGTCTTATGACAAGGTATAAAATGAGCCATTTTGGAGAAACGATCAACAACCACAAAAATACTGTCCCTCCCCTTCTTAGTTCGAGGCAATCCCAAAACAAAGTCCATAGAAATATCAAGCCAAGGGGAAGTAGGAACAGGCAAAGGCATGTACAAACCATGGTTGTTCAATCGTGACTTAGCTTTCTGGCAAGTATTGCAACGTGCAACAAGGCGCTCAACATCAGCGCGCATCCGGGGCCAAAAGAAATGAGCAGCCAGCACCTCATGCGTCTTGTAGACGCCAAAGTGCCCCATGAGACCGCCTCCATGCGCTTCCTGTAACAACAAACGACGAACCGAGCTAGCTGGAACACACAGCTTGTTAGCGCGAAACAGGAACCCGTCCTGTATGTGAAATTTGCCCTGTGGTTTGCCATGAATACAATGGGCAAAAGCATCTTTAAAATCAGCATCATCCACATATTGATCCTTCACAGTTTGCAGGCCAAAAATTTTAAAATCTAACTGTGATAGCATGGTATAGCGACGAGACAAAGCATCAGAACAAAGGACGATGGAAAGAACTCACAGAACAAGCAAATAGCCCGGATTTTTCTTTTTTTTTTTCCAAAAGGTACTAGTAGGAATCAACTTTTTTTTTTTTTGCACTATTTTTTTTTTATATTTTTCTCTGAACAAGGATCACAAAAGATGCAACCACAAAAATTGGCACCTACAACTGAGGTGTTATGTGGCCTACAGAAAAACAACACGTTCTCTGAAAAACGTGCAAAACCCTTGACAATTTTTTTTCTATATTTTCCCGAATTTTTTTGGGGATTTTGACGAAACCAAACAGACCGAAGGTGAGTTTGGGTCGGCTCCAAATGGTGTCGAGATGCTCCACAAAAAATTTCAGATTTTTCTGACAAACGAGCGAAAAGTTATGCCTGTTTTACCGAAGGTATCTCAAGTTATGTTTTTCGGAAGGCACAACACGGCGGCGGCAGTTAGGGCAAAGCGTCCCTAAACTCCAACACCGATCACAGGATCAATCGTCCCTGTGACTAACAGCAGTAGGTAGGCGCCAGATGATGTAAGGAGGGCTGCGATGCAGGAGAAATAACAGCGGCTGGCAACCTATCTAGGGTTAGCGCGGCGGCGAGAGATCACACAAGGCGGCTAGCGGGGGCAAGTCGAGTAATATGGTGGCTTCGACTTGTTGTTTGGGAACGGTGGGTGGGATAGCGGCGGAAACAAAGAATAGCAACGGTGCGGTTGAACTACGACCACGAACACAATCCTAAGCCAGCAACAAGACTCGACCACGGAAACAAACTCAACAATGCGAAACTGGAACGAAATTGCAAAGGCACAAAGGTTGATAGGACAGCGGAAAGTAAAATATTTTTTGGCTTTTGTGGACTCTAGGTAATGAACAAATATGAATCGGGAAAACACTCGATAAAGCTCACCGATCAACCTGGAAATCTGATACCACTTGTTAGAAGGGGAGTGCCCGATCTTTCGGTGAGTGGAGATAATTTCGATCTGGTGGAAGTAGACCCTCACGATCCGACTACGACGAGCGAACCCGAAGCGCCAATGCAATCGCTGAACCAACTCCCGATGGTTACCAACCTCGCCGGTGCGAGATCAGCCTGATCACGAAGATCGTTTCCTGCACGCAATCGAAAAACGAACAAGAAAAAGACGCGAGCAATCACAATTATCGCTCGAAGGTGGAGTTCTGAATCACACAAAGACGGCGCGGAATTGCCGTGTTCGAGAGTAGCTAAAGCTAGATGTAAAACAAAACTCAAGTTGTAAACAAAAGGGACTCCGACTAAATAAAGGGGGTGCAGCCCCTGGAGTCCAGATCGACGGCAGGAGGGGGGGGGCGCCACCAGGGAAAAGGCGGCGGCTGCCAGCCCTAGGCGCCCCACCTGGGCTGCCCTGTTGGGCCATCTTCTTATTCCGCTGGCCCTTCGTTCCTTAACAGCATGATGAAGTTTAATTCTCTCGCACGGGCCCGAGTGATTGGCCCTAGATGATCAACTGGAGGCGCCTGAGGTGCTGCTGGTGTAGATGTACTCGTGGTGTCCTCATCAGTGGGTCATGTGGAATCTTTCTTCTTTCCGTTTGGAGGTAGTGTTGGCATCGGTGCAAGATAGGTGCATGGTTTGCACTAGACGTAGCATAGGCTCAGAAATTGTTTTGGTCACACCCGATGGTACCACTAGGTGACGAGGATCAAGAGGAAGCTCATTTCGGTACATTGGGAGATAGTGCTAATCTTGACGCATGATAGCTGCACGGTTTGCGTCGAACATACCATAGGCTAGGAAATCATTTTGGATGCACCCAATGGAATTCCTAGGTGATGTGGGTCATGTGGAATCTCACTTCTTTCCTTTCGGAGATAGTGTTAGTGTCGGTGGAAGATAGGTGTGTGGTTTGCGCTAGACGTACCACAGGCTCTGAGATCATTTTGGATGAAACCGATGGTACCACCAGGTGACGAGGCTCAAGTGGAAGATCATTTCGGTCCATTTAGAGATAGTGCTAATCTTGACGCAAGATAGGTGCCCGGTTTGCGTCGAGTGTAACATTAGCTCAGAAATCATCCTGCATGCACCCGATGGACCTCCTTGGTGACGTGGGTCATGTGGAATCTCTCTTCTTTCCGTTTGGAGGGAGTGTTAGCGTCGGTGCAAGATAGGTGCATGGTTTGAACTAGACGTACCATAGGCTCAGAAATCATTTTGGTCGCACCAGATGGTACCATGACAAGGCTCAAGTGCAAGCTCATTTTGGTACGTTTGGTGATAGTGCTAATCTTAACACAAGATCGGTGCACGGTTGGCGTGGAACGTACCATAGGCTAGGAAATCATTTTGGATGCACCTAATGGAACTCCTAGGTGAAGTGGGTTATGTGGAATCTCACTTCTTTTGGTTTGGAGACAGTGTTAGTGTCGATGCTAGATAGGTGCATGGTTTGCGCTAGATGTACCAAAGGCTCTGAGATTGTTTTGGACGCAACTGGTGGTACCACTAGGTGACAAGGCTCAAGTGGAAGCTCGTTTCAGTCCGCTTAGAGATAGTGCTAATCTTGACGCAAGTTAGGTGCACGGTTTGCGTCGAACGTAACATAGGCTCGAAAATCATTTTGCATTCCCCCGATGGAGCTCCTTGGTGATGTGGGTCATGTAGAATCTCTCTTCTTTCTGTTTGGAGGTAGTGTTAGCGTCGGTGCAAGATAGGTGCATGGCTTGCACTAGATGTACCATAGGCTCAGAAGTCATTTTGGTCACACCCGATGGTACCACTAGGTGACGATGCTCAAGTGGAAGCTCATTTCGATACGTTTGGAGATAGTGCTAATCTTGACGCAAGATAAGTGCACGGTTAGCATCGAACGTATCATAGGCTAGGATATCATTTTTGATGCACCCAATGGACCTACTTGGTGACATGGGTCATGTGGAATCTTTCTTCTTTCCATTTGGAGGTAGTGTTAGCGTCGGTCCAAGATAGGTGGATGGTTTGCACTAGACATAGCATAGGCTCAGAAATCATTTTGGTCACACCCGATGGTACCACTAGGTGACGAGGCTCAAGAGGAAGCTCATTTTGGTACGTTGGGTGATAGTGCTAATCTTGACGCAAGATAGCTGCACGGTTTGCGTCGAACATACCATAGGCTAGGAAATCATTTTGGATGCACCCAATGGAACTCCTAGGTGATGTGGGTCATGTGGAATCTCACTTCTTTCCTTTCGGAGACAGTGTTAGTGTCGGTGGAAGATAGGTGTGTGGTTTGCGCTAGACGTACCATAGGCTCTGAGATCATTTTGGATGAAACTGATGGTACCATCAGGTGACGAGGCTCAAGTGGAAGATCATTTCGGTCCGTTTAGAGATAGTGCTAATCTTGACGCAAGTTAGGTGCACGGTTTGCGTCGAGCGTAACATAGGCTCGGAAATCATTTTGCATGCACCCGATGGAGCTCCTTGGTGATGTGGGTCATGTGGAATCTCTCTTCTTTCTGTTTGGAGGTAGTGTTAGCGTCGGTGCTAGATAGGTGCATGGTTTGCACTAGATGTACCATAGGCTCAGAAGTCAATTTGGTCGCACCTGATGGTACCACTAGGTGACGATGCTCAAGTGGAAGCTCATTTCGATATGTTTGGAGATAGTGCTAATTTTGACGCAAGATAGGTGCACGGTTAGCGTCAAACATACCATAGGCTAGGAAATCATTTTTGATGCACCCAATGGACCTACTTGGTGACGTGGGTCATGTGGAATCTTTCTTCTTTCCGTTTGGAGGTAGTGTTAGCGTCGGTGCAAGATAGGTGCATGGTTTGCACTAGACATAGCATAGGCTTAGAAATCATTTTGGTCACACCCGATGGTACCACTAGGTGATGAGGATCAAGAGGAAGCTCATTTCGGTACGTTGGGAGATAGTGCTAATCTTGACGCAAGATAGCTGCACGGTTTGCGTCGAACATACCATAGGCTAGGAAATCATTTTGGATGCACCCAATGGAACTCCTAGGTGATGTGGGTCATGTGGAATCTCACTTCTTTCCTTTCGAAGATAGTGTTAGTGTCGGTGGAAGATAGGTGTGTGGTCTGCGCTAGACGTACCATAGGCTCTGAGATCATTTTGGACGAAACCGATGGTACCACCAGGTGATGAGGCTCAAGTGGACGATCATTTCGGTCCGTTTAGAGATAGTGCTAATCTTGACGCAAGATAGGTGCACGGTTTGCGTCGAGTGTAACATTAGCTCAGAAATCATCCAGCATGCACCTGATGGACCTCCTTGGTGACGTGGGTCATGTGGAATCTCTCTTCTTTCCGTTTGGAGGGAGTGTTAGCGTCGGTGCAAGATAGGTGCATGGTTTGCACTAGACGTACCATAGGCTCAGAAATCATTTTGGTCGCACCAGATGGTACCACTAGGTGACAAGGCTCAAGTGCAAGCTCATTTCGGTACGTTTGGCGATAGTGCTAATCTTAACACAAGATCGGTGCACGGTTGGCGTGGAACGTACCATAGGCTAGGAAATTATTTTGGATGCACCCAATGGAACTCCTAGGTGAAGTGGGTTATGTGGAATCTCACTTCTTTCGGTTTGGAGACAGTGTTAGTGTCGATGCAAGATAGGTGCATGGTTTGCGCTAGACATACCAAAGGCTCTGAGATTGTTTTGGACACAACTGGTGGTACCACTAGGTGACAAGGCTCAAGTGGAAGCTCGTTTCAGTCCGCTTAGAGATAGTGCTAATCTTGACGCAAGATAGGTGCACGGTTTGCGTCGAACGTAACATAGGCTCGAAAATCATTTTGCATGCACCCGATGGAGCTCCTTGGTGATGTGGGTCATGTGGAATCTCTCTTCTTTCTATTTGGAGGTAGTGTTAGCATCGGTGCTAGATAGGTGCATGGTTTGCACTAGATGTACCATAGGCTCAGAAGTCATTTTGGTCACACCCGATGGTACCACTAGGTGACGATGCTCAAGTGGAAGCTCATTTCGATACGTTTGGAGATAGTGCTAATCTTGACGCAAGATAGGTGCACGGTTAGCATCGAACGTACCATAGGCTAGGAAATCATTTTTGATGCACCCAATGGACCTACTTGGTGACGTGGGTCATGTGGAATCTTTCTTCTTTCCATTTGGAGGTAGTGTTAGCGTCGGTCCAAGATAGGTGCATGGTTTGCACTAGACGTAGCATAGGCTCAAAAATCATTTTGGTCACACCCGATGGTACCACTAGGTGACGAGGCTCAAGAGGAAGCTCATTTCGGTACATTGGGTGATAGTGCTAATCTTGACGCAAGATAGCTACACGGTTTGCGTCGAACATACCATAGGCTAGGAAATCATTTTGGATGCACCCAATGGAACTCCTAGGTGATGTGGGTCATGTGGAATCTCACTTCTTTCCTTTCGGAGACAGTGTTAGTGTCGGTGGAAGATAGGTGTGTGGTTTGCGCTAGACGTACCATAGGCTCTGAGATCATTTTGGATGAAACCGATGGTACCACCAGGTGACGAGGCTCAAGTGGAAGATCATTTCGGTCCGTTTAGAGATAGTGCTAATCTTGATGCAAGTTAGGTGCACGGTTTGCGTCGAGTGTAACATTAGCTCGGAAATCATTCTGCATGCACCCGATGGACCTCCTTGGTGACGTGGGTCATGTGGAATCTCTCTTCTTTCCATTTGGAGCGAGTGTTAGCGTCGGTGCAAGAAGGTGCATGGTTTGCACTAGACGTACCATAGGCTCAGAAATCATTTTGGTCGCACCAGATGGTACCACAAGGTGACGAGGCTCAAGTGCAAGCTCATTTCGGTACGTTTGGCGATAGTGCTAATCTTAACACAAGATCGGTGCACGGTTGGCGTGGAAAGTACCATAGGCTAGGAAATCATTTAGGATGCACCCAATGGAACTCCTAGGTGAAGTGGGTTATGTGGAATCTCACTTCTTTCGGTTTGGAGACAGTGTTAGTGTCGATGCAAGATAGGTGCATGGTTTGCGCTAGACATACCAAAGGCTCTGAGATCGTTTTGGACACAACTGGTGGTACCACTAGGTGACAAGGCTCAAGTGGAAGCTCGTTTCAGTCCGCTTAGAGATAGTGCTAATCTTGATGCAAGATAGGTGCACGGTTTGCGTCGAACGTAACATAGGCTCGAAAATCATTTTGCATGCATCCGATGGAGCTCCTTGGTGATGTGGGTCATGTGGAATCTCTCTTCTTTCTATTTGGAGGTAGTGTTAGCATCGGTGCTAGATAGGTGCATGGTTTGCACTAGATGTACCATAGGCTCAGAAGTCATTTTGGTCACACCCGATGGTACCACTAGGTGACGATGCTCAAGTGGAAGCTCATTTCGATACGTTTGGAGATAGTGCTAATCTTGACGCAAGATAGGTGCACGGTTAGCATCGAACGTACCATAGGCTAGGAAATCATTTTTGATGCACCCAATGGACCTACTTGGTGACGTGGGTCATGTGGAATCTTTCTTCTTTCCATTTGGAGGTAGTGTTAGCGTCGGTCCAAGATAGGTGCATGGTTTGCACTAGACGTAGCATAGGCTCAAAAATCATTTTGGTCACACCCGATGGTACCACTAGGTGACGAGGCTCAAGAGGAAGCTCATTTCGGTACATTGGGTGATAGTGCTAATCTTGACGCAAGATAGCTACACGGTTTGCGTCGAACATACCATAGGCTAGGAAATCATTTTGGATGCACCCAATGGAACTCCTATGATGCACCCAATGGAACTCCTAGGTGATGTGGGTCATGTGGAATCTCACTTCTTTCCTTTCGGAGACAGTGTTAGTGTCGGTGGAAGATAGGTGTGTGGTTTGCGCTAGACGTACCATAGGCTCTGAGATCATTTTGGATGAAACCGATGGTACCACCAGGTGACGAGGCTCAAGTGGAAGATCATTTCGGTCCGTTTAGAGATAGTGCTAATCTTGATGCAAGTTAGGTGCACGGTTTGCGTCGAGTGTAACATTAGCTCGGAAATCATTCTGCATGCACCCGATGGACCTCCTTGGTGACGTGGGTCATGTGGAATCTCTCTTCTTTCCGTTTGGAGCGAGTGTTAGCGTCGGTGCAAGAAGGTGCATGGTTTGCACTAGACGTACCATAGGCTCAGAAATCATTTTGGTCACACCAGATGGTACCACAAGGTGACGAGGCTCAAGTGCAAGCTCATTTCGGTACGTTTGGCGATAGTGCTAATCTTAACACAAGATCGGTGCACGGTTGGCGTGGAAAGTACCATAGGCTAGGAAATCATTTAGGATGCACCCAATGGAACTCCTAGGTGAAGTGGGTTATGTGGAATCTCACTTCTTTCGGTTTGGAGACCGTGTTAGTGTCGGTGCAAGATAGGTGCATGGTTTGCGCTAGACGTACCAAAGGCTCTGAGATCATTTTGGATGCAACCGGGGGTACCACTAGGTGACAAGGCTCAAGCGGAAGCTTGTTTCGGTCCACTTAGACATAGTGCTAATCTTGACGCAAGATAGGAGCACGAATTGCATCGAACGTAACATAGGCTCGGAAATCATTTTGCATGCACTCGATGGAGCTCCTTGGTGATGTGGGTCATGTGGAATCTCTCTTCTTTCTGTTTGGAGGTAGTGTTAGCATCGGTGCTAGATAGGTGCATGGTTTGCACTAGATGTACCATAGGCTCAGAAGTCATTTTGGTCGCACCCGATGGTACCACTAGGTGACGATGCTCAAGTGGAAGCTCATTTCGATACGTTTGGAGATAGTGCTAATCTTGACGCAAGATAGGTGCACGGTTAGCGTCAAACGTACCATAGGCTAGGAAATCATTTTTGATGCACCCAATGGACCACTAGGTGACGAGGCTCTAGTGGAAGCTCCTTTCGGTCTGTTTAGAGATAGTGCTAATCTTGACGCAAGATAGGTGCATGGTTTGCGTCGAGCTTAACATTGGCTCATAAATCATTTTGCATGCACCCGATGGAGCTCCTTAGTGACGTGGGTCATGTGGAATCTCTCTTCTTTTCTGTTTGGAGGTAGTGTTAGCGTCGGTGCAAGATAGGTGCATGGTTTGCACTACGTGTACCATAGGCTCAGAAATCGTTTTGGTCGCACTCGATGGTACCACAAGGTGACGATGCTCAAGTGGAAGCTCATTTCAGTACGTTTGGCGATTGTGCTAATCTTAACACAAGATCGGTGCACGGTTGGCGTCGAACATACCATAGGCTAGGAAATCATTTTGGATGCACATAATGGAATTTCTAGGTGACGTGGGTTTTGTGGAATCTCACTTCTTTCGGTTTGGAGACAGTGTTAGTGTCGGTGCAAGATAGGTGCATGGTTTGCGCTAGACGTACCAAAGGCTCTGAGATCATTTTGGACGCAACCGGTGGTACCACTAGGTGACAAGGCTTAAGTGGAAGCTCGTTTCGGCCCGCTTAGAGATAGTGCTAATCTTGATGCAAGATAGGTGCACGATTTGCGTCGAACGTTACATAGGCTCGAAAATCATTTTGCATGCACCCGATGAAGCTCAACTCCTAGGTGATGTGGGTTATGTGGAGTCTCACTTCTTTCGGTTTGGAGGTTGTGTTAGTGTCGGTGCAAGATAGGTGCATGGTTTGCGCTAGACGTACCAAAGGCTCTGAGATCATTTTGGACGCAACCGGTGGTACCACTAGGTGACAAGGCTCAAGTGGAAGCTTGTTTCGGTCTGCTTAGAGATAGTGCTAATCTTGACGCAAGATAGGTGCACGGTTTGCGTCGAACGTAACATAGGCTCGGAAATCATTTTGCATGCACTCGATGGAGCTCCTTGGTGATGTGGGTCATGTGGAATCTCTCTTCTTTCTGTTTGGAGGTAGTGTTAGCATCGGTGCTAGATAGGTGCATGGTTTGCACTAGATGTACCATAGGCTCAGAAGTCATTTTGGTCGCACCCGATGGTACCACTAGGTGACAATGCTCAAGTGGAAGCTCATTTCGATATGTTTGGAGATAGTGCTTATCTTCATGCAAGATTGGTGCACGGTTAGCGTCGAACGTACCATAGGCTAGGAAATCATTTTGGATGCACCCAATGGACCTCCTTGGTGACTTGGGTCATGTGGAATCTCTCTTCTTTTGGTTTGGAGACAGTGTTAGTATCGGTGCATGGTTTGCACTAGACATACCATAGGCTTAGAAATCGTTTTGGTCGCACCCGATGGTACCACAAGGTGACGATGCTCAAGTGGAAGCTCATTTCGGTACATTTGGAGATAGTGCTAATCTTAATGCAAGATAGGTGCATGGTTTGCGTCGAACGTACCATAGGCTAGGAAATCATTTTGGATGCACCCAATGGAACTCCTAGGCGACATGGGTTATGTGGAACCTCACTTCTTTTCCGTTTGGAGACAGTGTTAGTGTCGGTGCAAGATAGGTGCGTGGTTTGCGCTAGACGTACCATAGGCTCTGAGATCGTTTTGGACGCAACCGATGGTACCACTAGGTGATAAGGCTCAAGTGGAAGCTCATTTCATTCTGTTTAGAGATAGTGCTAATCTTGACGCAAGATAGGTGCACAGTTTGCGTCGAACGTAACATAGGCTTGGAAATCATTTTGCATGCACCCAATGGAGCTCCTTGGTGACGTGGTCATGTGGAATCTCTCTTCTTTCTGTTTGGAGGTAGTGTTAGCATCGATGCAAGATAGGTGCATGGTTTGCACTAGACGTACCATAGGCTCTAAGATTGTTTTGGTCGCACCCGATGGTACCACTAGGTGACGAGGCTCAAGTGGAAGCTCATTTCAGTACGTTTGGAGATAGTGCTAATCTTGATGCAAGATAGGTGCACGGTTTGCGTCGAACATACCATAGGCTAGGAAATCATTTTGGATGCACCCAACGGAACTCCAAGGTGACGTGGGTCATGTGGAATCTCACTTCTTTCCTTTCGGAGACAGTGTTAGTGTCGGTGGAAGATAGGTGTGTGGTTTGCGCTAGACGTACCATAGGCTCTGAGATCATTTTGGACAAAACCGATGGTACCACTAGGTGACGAGGATCAAGTGGAAGATCATTTCGGTCCGTTTAGAGATAGTGCTAATCTTGATGCAAGATAGGTGCACGGTTTGCGTCGAGTGTAACATTAGCTCAGAAATCATTCTACATGCACCCGATGGAGCTCCTTGGTGACGTGGATCATGTGGAATCTGTCTTCTTTCCATTTGGAGGGAGTGTTAGCGTTGGTGCAAGATAGGTGCATGGTTTGCACTAGACGTACCATAGGCTCAGAAATCATTTTGGTCGCACCAGATGGTACCACTAGGTGATGAGGCTCAAGTGCAAGCTCATTTCGGTACATTTGGAGATAGTACTAATCTTGACGCAAGATAGGTGCACGGTTTGCGTCGAACGTACCATAGGCTAGAAAATCATTTTCGATGCACCCAATGGACCTCCTTGGTGACGTGGGTCACGTGGAATCTCTCTTCTTTCGGTTTGGAGACAGTGTTAGTGTCGGTGCATGGTTTGCACTAGACGTACCATAGGCTCGGAAATCGTTTTGGTCGCACCCGATGGTACCACATGGTGACAATGCTCAAGTGGAAGCTCATTTTGGTATGTTTGGCGATAGTGCTAATCTTAACACAAGATCGGTGCACGGTTGGCGTGGAACATACCATAGGCTAGGAAATCATTTTGGATGCACCCAATGGAACTCCTAGGTGAAGTGGGTTATGTGGAATCTCACTTCTTTTGGTTTGGAGACAGTGTTAGTGTCGGTGCAAGATAGGTGCATGGTTTGCGCTAGACATACCAAAGGCTCTGAGATCATTTTAGACACAACCGGTGGTACCACTAAGTGACAAGGCTCAAGTGGAAGCTCGTTTCGGTCCGCTTAGAGATAGTGCGAATCTTGACGCAAGATAGGTGCATGGTTTGCATCGAACGTAACATAGGCTCGAAAATCATTTTGCATGCACCCGATGGAGCTCCTTGGAGATGTGGGTCATGTGGAATCTCTCTTCTTTCTATTTGGAGGTAGTGTTTGATGAGGACATCCCTTCCATTGATACAACCACACCTGCTGCACAACAAGGTCCGATGACAAGAGCTCGAGCACAACAACTTAATTATCAGGTAAAGTCGTTCCTCGCTGTTCATACAAACTCGTCTCAGAATTGGATGCTACTAAATCATGGTGATGATTGTCTTATTCTTAGGAATGTTGGTCAAGACCCCATTGCCTCATGTTTAGACCCCATGATGAGGATGGAGCAGCCGAACAAGTGGGAATCATCATTAATGGGGCGCTCAGCTCATCTCGAGACAGCAGGAAACACTCCATCAAAAGTACCATAACTCCTTGATACGAGATCCAATGAAGCTGGTTTTTGACTTGTTGGAAAGAGCGCGTCGTCCTCTTTCACATGGGTCCAACCCCACTATCAGAATCTACCGAATCTGTGCGCAGCAAGCCAAAGGACGCACAGACCTACAGCCCATTGAGGGACGCCTAGATTAGGGTTTCCCACTCCCCCTTGTGCTCTCCTCCTTATAAATAGAGCCAGCAGCCATCAGAATGAGGTTGGGTTTTGTTTAGATGCAAGATAGCTGCTGCTTCTTCCTTGTAAACGCGTGTGTCGACTAGACCACCCGATTTGCTTGTTTCAAGACCCCAACTTGTGATTCAGATTCGGCCTTTGGCTTAAATCCGTGAGTTATTTGCTTGTTCATCTTGTTCTTGCTTGTTCTCGGTTGCTTGCAGGTTCATGGTGTTCTTGGCACGGCAAGAACATCACAATCGGAGCCGGTGTACCTGTTGCTAAGGCGCAGCAACCTTGTGGTCGTTGTAGTCGGACAGCCAACGTCGAATCCACCCCAAATCGAGTTTATCCACACTCACCAAAAGATCAGGAACAACCCCTTGTCCCATCATGTGGTAATCAGAGCAAGGTTCTTTGGTGAGTGATTTACCGTTCATTACTTTACCTATAGTCCAGAAATATAAAAATAGGATAGAACTGAAATTCCAAACACAAGTTTGAGCCTTGCTGATCTGCTTAGTTCTTTGCTTGTTGAGTTTGTGGTTTACATCGTGGTGTCAAGTGCTGGTTCTTAGGTTCTAATCCTTTAGAGTTTCGAGTTCTTGTCACGTTTCAGTCACCACACAATCCGTTGTTGCCTTTCCCCCCACTTCAGCCGCTGCAATCTCCACCAATACCACCACAACCAGCAGCAAAAGCACCGCTGTTTTTCTCGACCTTTTCGCTGAAACCCTCACCACCATCACCTTCAGCCGTGCCTACACAAACACTACCTTATGCACCTGTCGTTTTGGTGCAAATCTGAGTACACTCAGTTCTGAAAATAAGAGAGTTCAAATTGCATATTTGTACTACTTGTTGCAATCCTTATCCCTAGTAAAAGAAAGTCTATGCTACTTGCTGCATTCTTGTTATAATCATATTGCAAAAGTTCAGTTTGTGCTACTTGTCGAAAAGAAAAGAAAAGAAAAGAAAAGAAAAGAAAAGAAAAGAAAAAGAAAATAGAAAAGAAAAAGAAAGGAAAAGGAGGAAAGAAAGAAAGAAAGAAAAAAAAGAAGGGTTAAGTTGATGCTATTTACTCTCATCATTTCCATTGTTTGCTACTGTCCGGTGACAACATTTGTGTCTAGGCTCGCGTCTCTAGCACGGGTTAGCCTAGGACCAGCACGGTACTATCTTTGAACACTTATTCAACTTGCATTGACTAACGTGGTTCCAGCTGTACCTTGATTTTTTTTAAGCCACCTACAGCTCCACAAATTATCTACAACGTCACAGGGTTCTACTTGCTACTACTTGTGTTGTTCTTGTCGTCGCCAACACCATCTGCATAGCAAGGTAAGGACTTGTAAGAACTCGGTTGCACATGCTGAGAGAATGAAAATTGTTGCCACCTAATTCAGTTAGTTGGTAGGACATATTTTCTTGTGATTCCCTTGCTACATACTAACCATGGCAGGAGAAGGTGAAAGGACCCCTCCACAATCACCTCGATCAAAAGCCTTGCTGCAACACTTTGAACGCAAAGTGAGGCTCCATGCTGAACACCTTGATGAGGATGTTCGTGTCACCAATGAGCGCCTTGGTCAATTGGAGACGGCTCAGATTGAGACCAACACCAAGTTGGCTTCCTTGGAAGGCACTCTTGGTTCTGTTAATACATCTCTTGTAGGTGTCTTGGAGCGATTGGAGAGGATGGAACAGAATCGCTGTGATGGTTTCGAACGACGCAATCACAACAACAACAACACCATGGGCAGTGCTGCTGGTCATGATGAAGAAGAATATGCAGCGGACACTGAGCTTGATGAGGAGCTGAATGGTCATCGACGCATCGAACAACATCGCCGCCGCCATGAGACAGGTCCTCGCCGACCACGGCAAGAGGTACGTGCCGATGACTCATTTGGCAAGATTAAATTCACCATACCTGCTTTTGATGGGAGGTATAATCCTGATATGTACCTTAGTTGGGAATTAGCTGTTGATCAGAAATTTACTTGCCATGATTTCCCTGAGGACAAACGTGTTAGGGCTGCAACTAGTGAGTTTACTGACTTTGCCTCTGTTTGGTGGTCTGAATACCATCGTAAGAACACAAATAACACACCAACTTGGGATGCTTTGAAACGGGTCATGCGGGCCAGATTTGTTCCTTCTTATTATTCCCGTGATCTTTTACATAAGTTGCAACAATTGAGGCAAGGATCCAAATCTGTAGAAGAATACTATCAAGAGCTACAAATGGGTATGCTTCGTTGCAGGCTAGAGGAAAATGAGGATGGTGCCATAGCTAGATTTATGGGTGGGCTGAACCGGGAGATTCAGGATATTCTAGCTTATAAGGAATATAATTCTGTCAATCGTTTATTTCACCTTGCTTGTAAAGCTGAACGAGAAGTGCAGGGACGACGAGCTAGCATGAGGGCTAACATTCCTGCAGGTCGTGCTAGCCCGTGGACACCCTCCAATGCTGCTGCACCGTCAACGCGTGCACCCCCACAATCTTCCTCGACCATCAAGCCACGCTCCTCTACAACAAATTCTGTACCATGCCCAAGTGAACCAACTAGAGGAGCAACGGCTACATCTGCCAAGAGTTCATCCTCGGTGGTATCCACGGGGAGAACAAGGGATATTCAGTGCCTACGCTGCAAAGGATATGGCCACGTACGCAAGGACTGCCCAAGCACACGTGTGATGGTTGTGCGAGCTGATGGTGGGTATTCCTCTGCTAGTGATTTTGATGAAGAAACATATGCTTTGCTTGCTGCTAACAATGTAGCGGAAGGAGATGATTTCCAACAAGACGAAGAGCACATTAGGGCTGAAGCTGCTGAGCACTATGAGAGCCTCGTGGTGCAGCGGGTGCTAAGTGCCCAAATGGAGAGGGCTGAGCAAAATCAGCGCCACACTTTGTTTCAAACCAAGTGTGTGATCAAGGAACGCTCTTGCCGTGTGATCATAGATGGAGGAAGCTGCAACAACTTGGCAAGTGCTGAAATGGTGAAGAAGCTTTTGTTGAGCACAAAACCACACCCGCAGCCTTACTACATTCAGTGGCTTAACAGCAGCGGCAAGGTGAAGGTAACACGATTGGTAAGGGTAGAGTTTGCCATTGGTTCTTATCATGATTCCATTGACTGCGATGTTGTGCCTATGCAAGCATGCTCTATGTTGTTAGGTAGACCATGGCAGTTTGATAAAGATTCCTTGCACTTTGGTAAAACAAATCAATACTCTTTTGTGCATAATGACAAGAAGATTGTGTTGCACCCCATGTCCCCTGAGGCTATTCTAAGAGATGAACTTGCTAGAGCTAGCAAACTTAAGAATCAGGCTGTTGCTAGTGAAAATCAGATTGTCGCTAATGAACTTGAGAAACATAAGAAGAAGTCTAGCAAATCTGTTCATCATAATAAAAATGAGATCAAGCTGAAAGGCTCTTGTTACTTTGCCACCAAATCTGATTTGGATGAGATTGATGCTAGTACTACTGTTTGCTATGCTTTGGTTTGCAAAGAAACTTTATTTTCACTCGAAGATACATCTATTTCTTTGCCTCCTGCTGTCACTAATCTTTTGCAGGAGTATGCCGATGTTTTTCCAAAGGAGGTACCACCGGGGCTGCCACCAATTCGAGGGATTGAACACCAGATTGACCTCATCCCTGGGGCTTCCTTGCCTAATCGTGCGCCGTATAGGACCAACCCGGATGAGACAAAAGAGATTCAGAGACAAGTACAAGAATTGCTCAACAAAGGTTATGTGCGTGAGTCTCTTAGCCCTTGTGCCGTTCCCGTGCTTTTAGTTCCTAAGAAGGATGGATCATGGCGCATGTGTGTTGATTGTAGAGCGATAAACAACATCACAATCAGATATCGTCATCCTATTCCTAGGTTAGATGATATGCTTGATGAATTGAGTGGCTCAATTGTGTTCTCTAAAATTGATTTGCGTAGTGGTTACCACCAGATTCGTATGAAGCTAGGAGATGAATGGAAAACAGCGTTTAAAACTAAGTTTGGTTTATATGAATGGCTTGTCATGCCCTTTGGATTGACTAATGCACCCAGCACTTTCATGAGATTAATGAACGAGGTTTTACGCTCTTTTATTGGCAGATTCGTGGTGGTATACTTTGATGACATCTTGATATATAGTAGATCATTAGAGGAACATCTTGATCATTTGCGTGCCGTTTTCAATGCTCTACGGGATGCACACTTGTTTGGCAATCTTGAGAAGTGCACCTTTTGCACAGATCGAGTTTCTTTTCTTGGATATGTTGTGACACCGCAGGGAATCGAAGTTGATCAAGCCAAGGTTGAGGCCATACACAGCTGGCCTGTTCCCTGCACGGTCACACAAGTGCGGAGTTTTCTAGGACTTGCTAGTTTCTACCGTCGATTTGTGAAGGACTTCAGCACCATTGCAGCCCCGCTGCATGAACTCACCAAGAAGGGTGCAACCTTCACTTGGGCTGCAACCCAACAGGATGCTTTCAACACGCTCAAAGATAAGTTAACTCATGCACCTTTACTCCAACTTCCTGATTTCAACAAAACCTTTGAGCTTGAATGTGATGCTAGTGGAATTGGGTTGGGTGGTGTGCTGTTACAAGAGGGGAAACCTGTGGCGTATTTCAGTGAAAAGTTGAGTGGCCCTAGTTTGAACTATTCTACTTATGATAAGGAATTGCTTGCTCTAGTTCGGACTTTGGAAACATGGCAGCATTATTTGTGGCCCAAAGAGTTTGTCATACATTCTGATCATGAATCTTTGAAACACATCCGTAGTCAAGCAAAACTGAACCGTAGACATGCCAAGTGGGTTGAATTCATCGAGTCCTTTCCTTATGTCATCAAACACAAAAAGGGGAAGGAAAATATAATTGCTGATGCTTTGTCTAGACGTTACACCATGCTTTCACAACTTGACTTTAAAATCTTTGGTTTGGAAACTATTAAGGAACAATATGCACATGACAATGATTTCAAAGATGTATTGCTGAATTGCCAAGAGGGGAAAACATGGAACAGATTCATCCTTACCGATGGGTTTGTCTTTAGAGCTAACAAGCTATGCATTCCAGCTAGCTCTGTGCGTTTGTTATTGTTGCAGGAAGCGCATGGAGGAGGACTCATGGGACATTTTGGTGTGAAAAAGACAGAGGACATCCTTGCTGGTCATTTCTTTTGGCCCAAGATGAGGAGAGACGTGGAGAGGTTCGTTGCTCGCTGCACAACATGCCAGAAAGCTAAGTCACACCTTAATCCTCATGGTTTATACATGCCTCTTCCTGTTCCAAGTGCACCGTGGGAAGATATTTCAATGGACTTTGTTTTAGGACTGCCTAGAACAAAGAAGGGGAGGGATAGTGTGTTTGTTGTTGTGGACAGATTTTCTAAAATGGCACATTTCATACCATGTCATAAGAGCGATGATGCTACACATGTTGCTGATTTGTTCTTTCGTGAGATTGTTCGATTGCACGGTGTGCCTAACACCATTGTTTCTGATCGGGATGCAAAATTTCTTAGTCATTTTTGGAGAACTTTGTAGGCTAAGCTAGGGACTAAGCTTTTATTTTCCACTACTTGTCATCCCCAAACTGATGGACAAACTGAGGTTGTCAATAGAACATTATCTACTTTGCTTAGGGCTGTTTTGAAAAAGAACATAAAAATGTGGGAAGAGTGCTTGCCTCATGTTGAGTTTGCTTATAATCGTTCACAGCATTCTACCACTAAGAAAAGCCCTTTTGAGATTGTTTATGGGTTTGTGCCACGTGCTCCTATTGATTTGTTACCTCTTCCGACCTCGGAGCGAGTGAACTTTGATGCTAAACAACGTGCTGAACTGATCTTAAAATTGCATGAAACCACTAAAGAGAAAATAGAGTGCATGAACGCAAAGTATAAACTAGCTGGTAGCAAAGGGAAGAAACATGTCATTTTTGAACCTGGTGATCTAGTTTGGCTCCATTTGAGAAAAGATAGGTTCCCTGATTTGCGAAAGTCTAAGTTGCTGCCTAGAGCCGATGGTCCTTTTAAAGTGTTAGAAAGGATTAATGATAATGCGTACAAACTTGAGCTACCTGCAGCTTTTGGGGTTAGCCCCACTTTTAACATTGCAGATTTGAAACCATATTTGGGAGAAGAGGATGAACTAGAGTCGAGGACGACTCAAATGCAAGAAGGGGAGGATGATGAGGACATCCCTTCCATTGATACAACCACACCTGCTGCACAACAAGGTCCGATGACAAGAGCTCGAGCACAACAACTTAATTATCAGGTAAAGTCGTTCCTCGATGTTCATACAAACTCGTCTCAGAATTGGATGCTACTAAATCATGGTGATGATTGTCTTATTCTTAGGAATGTTGGTCAAGACCCCATTGCCTCATGTTTAGACCCCATGATGAGGATGGAGCAGCCGAACAAGTGGGAATCATCATTAATGGGGCGCTCAGCTCATCTCGAGACAGCAGGAAACACTCCATCAAAAGTACCATAACTCCTTGATACGAGATCCAATGAAGCTGGTTTTTGACTTGTTGGAAAGAGCGCGTCGTCCTCTTTCACATGGGTCCAACCCCACTATCAGAATCTACCGAATCTGTGCGCAGCAAGCCAAAGGACGCACAGACCTACAGCCCATTGAGGGACGCCTAGATTAGGGTTTCCCACTCCCCCTTGTGCTCTCCTCCTTATAAATAGAGCCAGCAGCCATCAGAATGAGGTTGGGTTTTGTTTAGATGCAAGATAGCTGCTGCTTCTTCCTTGTAAACGCGTGTGTCGACTAGACCACCCGATTTGCTTGTTTCAAGACCCCAACTTGTGATTCAGATTCGGCCTTTGGCTTAAATCCGTGAGTTATTTGCTTGTTCATCTTGTTCTTGCTTGTTCTCGGTTGCTTGCAGGTTCATGGTGTTCTTGGCACGGCAAGAACATCACAATCGGAGCCGGTGTACCTGTTGCTAAGGCGCAGCAACCTTGTGGTCGTTGTAGTCGGACAGCCAACGTCGAATCCACCCCAAATCGAGTTTATCCACACTCACCAAAAGATCAGGAACAACCCCTTGTCCCATCAGTGTTAGCGTCGGTGCTAGATAGGTGCATGGTTTGCACTAGATGGACCATAGGCTCAGAAGTCATTTTGGTCTCACCCGATGGTACCACTAGGTGATGATGCTCAAGTGGAAGCTCATTTCGATACGTTTGGAGATAGTTCTAATCTTGATGCAAGATAGGTGCACGGTTAGCGTCGAACATACCATAGGCTAGGAAATCATTTTTGATGCACCCAATGGACCTCCTTGGTGACGTGGGTCATATGGAATCTTTCTTCTTTCCGTTTGGAGGTAGTGTTAGCGTTGGTGCAAGATAGTTGCATGGTTTGCACAAGACGTACCATAGGCTCAGAAATCATTTTGGTCACACCCGATAGTACCACTAGGTGACGAGGCTCAAGAGGATGCTCATTTCGGTACGTTGGGAGATAGTGCTAATCTTGACGCAAGATAGCTGCACGGTTTGCGTCGAACATACCATAGGCTAGGAAATCATTTTAGATGCACCCAATGGAAATCCTGGGTGATGTGGGTCATGTGGAATCTCACTTCTTTCCTTTCAGAGACAGTGTTAGTGTCGGTGGAAGATAGGTGTGTGGTTTGCGCTAGACGTACCATAGGCTCTGAGATCATTTTGGACAAAACCGATGGTACCACAAGGTGACGAGGCTCAAGTGGAAGATCATTTCGGTCCGTTTAGAGATAGTGCTAATCTTGATGCAAGATAGGTGCACGGTTTGCGTCGAGTGTAACATTAGCTCAAAAATCATTCTGCAAGCACCCGATGGACCTCCTTGGCGACGTGGGTCATGTGGAATCTCTCTTCTTTCTGTTTGGGGGGAGTGTTAGCGTCGGTGCAAGATAGGTGCATGGTTTGCACTAGACGTACCATAGGCTCAGAAATCGTTTTGGCGCACCAGATGGTACCACTAGGTGACGAGGCTCAAGTGCAAGCTCATTTTGGTACGTTTGCCGATAGTGCTAATCTTAACACAAGATTGGTGCACGGTTGGTGTGGAACATACCATAGGCTAGGAAATCATTTTGGATGCACCCAATGGAACTCCTAGGTGAAGTGGGTTATGTGGAATCTCACTTCTTTCGGTTTGGAGACAGTGTTAGTGTCGGTGCAAGATAGGTGCATGGTTTGCGCTAGACGTACCAAAGGC
Organism: Miscanthus floridulus; assembly: GCF_019320115.1. Taxonomy (NCBI): domain Eukaryota; kingdom Viridiplantae; phylum Streptophyta; class Magnoliopsida; order Poales; family Poaceae; genus Miscanthus; species Miscanthus floridulus. Next base: position 27,343,555 of record NC_089590.1, on the reverse strand, counting down.
TCTGAGATTGTTTTGGACGCAACCGGTGGTACCACTAGGTGACAAGGCTCAAGTGGAAGCTTGTTTCGGTCCGCTTAGAGATAGTGCTAATCTTGACGCAAGATAGGTGCATGGTTTGCGTCGAACGTAACATAGGCTCGGAAATCATTTTGCATGCACTCGATGGAGCTCCTTGGTGATGTGGGTCATGTGGAATCTCTCTTCTTTCTGTTTGGAGGTAGTGTTAGCGTCAGTGCTAGATAGGTGCATGGTTTGCACTAGATGTACCATAGGCTCAGAAGTCATTTTGGTCGCACCCGATGGTACCACTAGGTGACGGTGCTCAAGTGGAAGCTCATTTCGATATGTTTGGAGATAGTGCTTATCTTGACGCAAGATTGGTGCACGGTTAGCATCGAACGTACCATAGGCTAGGAAATCATTTTGGATGCACCCAATGGACCTCCTTGGTGACTTGGGTCATGTGGAATCTCTCTTCTTTCGGTTTGGAGACAGTGTTAGTATCGGTGCATGGTTTGCACTAGACGTACCATAGGCTCAGAAATCGTTTTGGTCGCACCCGATGGTACCACAAGGTGACGATGCTCAAGTGGAAGCTCATTTCGGTACGTTTGGAGATAGTGCTAATCTTAATGCAAGATAGGTGCATCGTTTGCGTCGAACGTACCATAGGCTAGGAAATCATTTTGGATGCACCCAATGGAACTCCTAGGCGACGTGGGTTATGTGGAACCTCACTTCTTTTCCGTTTGGAGACAGTGTTAGTGTCGGTGCTAGATAGGTGCGTGGTTTGCGCTAGACGTACCATAGGCTCTGAGATCATTTTGGACGCAACCGATGGTACCACTAGGTGACAAGGCTCAAGTGGAAGCTCATTTCATTCCGTTTAGAGATAGTGCTAATCTTGACACAAGATAGGTGCACAGTTTGCGTCGAACGTAACATAGGCTTGGAAATCATTTTGCATGCACCCGATGGAGCTCCTTAGTGACGTGGTCATGTGGAATCTCTCTTCTTTCTATTTGGAGGTAGTGTTAGCATCGGTGCTAGATAGGTGCATGGTTTGCACTAGACATACCATAGGCTCTGAGATCGTTTTGGTCGCACCCGATGGTACCACTAGGTGACGAGGCTCAAGTGGAAGCTCATTTCAGTACGTTTGGAGATAGTGCTAATCTTGACATAAGATAGGTGCACGATTTGCATCGAACATACCATAGGCTAGGAAATCATTTTGGATGCACCCAATGGAACTCCAAGGTGACGTGGGTCATGTGGAATCTCACTTCTTTCCTTTTGGAGACAGTGTTAGTGTTGGTGGAAGATAGGTGTATGGTTTGCGCTAGACGTACCATAGGCTCTGAGATCATTTTGGACGCAACCGATGGTACCACTACGTGACGAGGCTCTAGTGGAAGCTCCTTTCGGTCTATTTAGAGATAGTGCTAATCTTGACGCAAGATAGGTGCACGGTTTGCGTCGAGCTTAACATTGACTCATAAATCATTTTGCATGCACCCGATGGAGCTCCTTAGTGACGTGGGTCATGTGGAATCTCTCTTCTTTTCTGTTTGGAGGTAGTGTTAGCGTCGGTGCAAGATAGGTGCATGGTTTGCACTAGATGTACCATAGGCTCAGAAATCGTTTTGGTCGCACTCGATGGTACCACAAGGTGACGATGCTCAAGTGGAAGCTCATTTCAGTATGTTTGGCGATTGTGCTAATCTTAACACAAGATCGGTGCACGGTTGGCGTCGAACGTACCATAGGCTAGGAAATCATTTTGGATGCACCTAATGGAATTTCTAGGTGACGTGGGTTTTGTGGAATCTCACTTCTTTTGGTTTGGAGACAGTGTTAGTGTCGGTGCAAGATAGGTGCATGGTTTGTGCTAGACGTACCAAAGGCTCTGAGATCGTTTTGGACACAACCGGTGGTACCACTAGGTGACAAGGCTCAAGTGGAAGCTCGTTTCGGCCCGCTTAGAGATAGTGCTAATCTTGATGCAAGATAGGTGCACGGTTTGCGTCGAACGTTACATAGGCTCGGAAATCATTTTGCATGCACCCGATGGAGCTCAACTCCTAGGTGACGTGGGTTATGTGGAATCTCATTTCTTTTGGTTTGGAGGTAGTGTTAGTGTCGGTGCAAGATAGGTGCATGGTTTGCGCTAGACGTACCAAAGGCTCTGAGATCGTTTCGGACGCAACCGGTGGTACCACTAGGTGACAAGGCTCAAGTGGAAGCTTGTTTCGGTCCGCTTAGAGATAGTGCTAATCTTGACGCAAGATAGGTGCACGGTTTACATCGAACGTAACATAGGCTCGGAAATCATTTTGCATGCACTCAATGGAGCTACTTGGTGATGTGGGTCATGTGGAATCTCTCTTCCTTCTGTTTGGAGGTAGTGTTAGCGTCGGTGCTAGATAGGTGCATGGTTTGCACTAGATGTACCATTGGCTCAGAAGTCATTTTGGTCGCACCCGATGGTATAACTAGGTGACGATGCTCAAGTGGAAGCTCATTTCGATATGTTTGGAGATAGTGCTTATCTTGACGCAAGATTGGTGCACGGTTAGCGTCGAATGTACCATAGGCTAGGAAATCATTTTGGATGCACCCAATGGACCTCCTTGGTGACTTGGGTCATGTGGAATCTCTCTTCTTTCGGTTTGGAGACAGTGTTAGTATCGGTGCATGGTTTGCACTAGACGTACCATAGGCTCAGAAATCGTTTTGGTCGCACCCGATGGTACCACAAGGTGACGATGCTCAAGTGGAAGCTCATTTCGGTACGTTTGGAGATAGTGCTAATCTTAATGCAAGATAGGTGCATGGTTTGCGTCGAACGTACCATAGGCTAGGAAATCATTTTGGATGCACCCAATGGAACTCCTAGGCAACGTGGGTTATGTGGAACCTCACTTCTTTTCCGTTTGGAGACAGTGTTAGTGTCGGTGCAAGATAGGTGCGTGGTTTGCGCTACAGTACCATAGGCTCTGAGATCATTTTGGACGCAACCGATGGTACCGTTAGGTGACAAGGCTCAAGTGGAAGCTCATTTCATTCCATTTAGAGATAGTGCTATTCTTGACGCAAGATAGGTGCACAGTTTGCGTTGAACGTAACATAGGCTTGGAAATCGTTTTGCATGCACCCGATGGAGCTCCTTGGTGACGTGGTCATGTGGAATCTCTCTTCTTTCTGTTTGGAGGTAGTGTTAGCATCGGTGCAAGATAGGTGCATGGTTTGCACTAGACGTACCATAGGCTCTAAGATCGTTTTGGTCGCAGCCGATGGTACCACTAGGTGACGAGGCTCAAGTGGAAGCTCATTTCAGTATGTTTGGAGATAGTGTTAATCTTGACTCAAGATAGGTGCACGGTTTGCATCGAACAAACCATAGGCTAGGAAATCATTTTGGATGCACCCAATGGAACTCCAAGGTGACGTGGGTCATGTGGAATCTCACTTCTTTCCTTTTGGAGACAGTGTTAGTGTCGGTGGAAGATAGGTGTATGGTTTGCGCTAGATGTACCATAGGCTCTGAGATCATTTTGGACGCAACCGATGGTACCACTAGATGACGAGGCTCTAGTGGAAGCTCCTTTCGGTTCGTTTAGAGATAGTGCTAATCTTGACGCAAGATAGGTGCACGGTTTGCGTCGAGCTTAACATTGGCTCATAAATCATTTTGCATGCACCTGATGGAGCTCCTTAGTGACGTGGGTCTTGTGGAATCTCTCTTCTTTTCTATTTGGAGGTAGTGTTAGCGTCGGTGCAAGATTGGTGCATGGTTTGCACTAGATGTACCATAGGCTCAGAAATTGTTTTGGTCGCACGCGATGGTACCACAAGGTGATGATGCTCAAGTGGAAGCTCATTTCAGTACGTTTGGCGATTGTGCTAATCTTAACACAAGATCGGTGCACGGTTGGCGTCGAACGTACCATAGGCTAGGAAATCATTTTGGATGCACCTAATGGAATTTCTAGGTGACGTGGGTTATGTGGAATCTCACTTCTTTCGGTTTGGAGACAGTGTTAGTGTCGGTGCAAGATAGGTGCATGGTTTGCGCTAGACGTACCAAAGGCTCTGAGATCGTTTTGGACGCAACCGGTGGTACCACTAGGTGACAAGGCTCAAGTGGAAGCTCGTTTCGGCCCGCTTAGAGATAGTGCTAATCTTGATGCAAGATAGGTGCACAGTTTGCGTCGAACGTTACATAGGCTCGGAAATCTTTTTGCATGCACCCGATGGAGCTCAACTCCTAGGTGACGTGGGTTATGTGGAATCTCACTTCTTTCGGTTTGGAGGTAGTGTTAGTGTCGGTGCAAGATAGGTGCATGGTTTGCCCTAGATGTACCATAGGCTCAGAAATCGTTTTGGTCACAGCCGATGGTACCACAAGGTGACAATGCTCAAGTGGAAGCTCATTTTGGTATGTTTGGAGATAGTGCTAATCTTGATGCAAGATAGGTGCACAGTTTCCGTCGGATGTAACATAGGCTTGGAAATCATTTTGCATGCACCTAATGGAGCTCCTTGGTGATGTGGGTCATGTGAAATCTCTCTTCTTTCTGTTTGGAGGTAGTGTTAGCGTCAGTGCAAGAAAGGTGCATGGTTTGCACTAGACGTACCATACGCTTAGAAATTGTTTTGGTCGCACCTGATGGTAGCACTAGGTGACGAGGCTCAAGTGGAAGCTCATTTCGGTACGTTTGGAGGTAGTGCTAATCTTGACGCAAGATAGGTGCACGGTTTGCGTCGAACGTACCATAGGCTAGGAAATCATTTTGGATGCACCCAATGGAACTCCTAGGTGACGTGGGTTATGTGGAATCTCACTTCTTTCCATTTGGAGATAGTGTTAGTGTCGGTGCAAGATAGGTGCATGGTTTGCGCTAGACGTACCTAGGCTCTGAGATCGTTTTGGACGCAACCGATGGTACCACTAGGTGACAAGGCTCAAGTGGAAGCTCGTTTCATTCCTTTTAGAGATAGTGATAATCTTGACGCAAGATAGGTGCACAGTTTCCGTCGAATGTAACATAGGCTTGGAAATCATTTTGCATGCACCCAATGGAGCTCCTTGGTGACGTGGTCATGTGGAATCTCTCTTCTTTCTGTTTGGAGGTAGTGTTAGTGATGAGGACATCAACACCAACGATACATCCACGCCGACACGAGTACCAGTTTCTGGTCCTATTACTCGCGCCCGTGCTCGTCACATTAATCATCAAGTAAGTTCACTCTTGAGTTTCTGTCCATCATATTTAGACCATGGACACATGTGCACTCTTGTTTTGGTTAGGAACCAGGGAGAGGACCGAAAGGGACAAGGATTCGCGGAGGCTGAATTCGGACTCCAGGACAGCTCCAACTTGTGATGGTTACCACGGTCGCATACGGACTTGGATTGGGGCGTTCAAGTACTTCATGGAATCCTTATGAAGTCTATTTTCATATGGATCTGGAATCAAGTCCATATCTGTTTTGGGGCGGCCGCAATGACTAAATTACTACTGAGAGCTTGTCTGTCCAAAGGTGCTGCGTCACCTTAGTTTGGTCCAATGGGCCGTGTATCAAGTTGGGTCCATTAGGGACGTGTCCTAGGGTTGGAGAACGACCCCAACACCCTCCTAGTCGTCCTTCCACCTTCATATACTCTTTAGCCGCCATCAAGAATAGTCAGGTTTTGTTTAGATCAAGTTTAGCTCTCGCTACTTGCTTGTAAGCGCGCGTGCTAGATCAACCGCCCGTCTTCTTATCTTCAGAACCCCACCTTAATTGAGATTGAGTTTGAAACTTTCATCTACATCTAGTAATTCAGTACTTGCTATACTTGTTCTTGCTAGTTCTTCGATTGCTTGCAGGACGAGTGCCCTAGTGGTTGGGTGACGCGCTCCACAAGATCGCGGCAGCCATTGGAGGTGGTGTATCGGTTGCTAAGGCGCAACTTAGAAGGCTGTAGTCGGGCTATGAACGTTGTCTCCACCCATCAATCGAGTTATCCCACACCTCTCATCGAAAGATCAGAAACAAACCCTAGTGGGTTCACATCAGTTGGTAATCAGAGCAAGGTTTATCGGTGAGAGTCTTCCAATCCTTCGTTGTTCTAATTTTTTCTATAGTCCAGAAAAGCCAAAAAAAATATAGTAGATTAGTTTTACCACGATCCTATAAACCCTTTGAGCCTTTGCTAGCACTGCTTAGTTAGGGCTTGTTGAGTCATCGGCTACATCGGTTGTGTTGAGTTGCTGGTCTTAGTTTTTGTCCTTTAGAGTTTTGAGTTCTTGTCATGTTCTAGTCACAGCCGTGTGCTAACATATAAACCTTCTGTTGGCTGAATCCGAATACATCCTTGTGTTCAAGACCGAGTAGGAATCTGAGTTGGAGACCGAATCCCACGTGGTGTTGAGTTCGAGTTGGAATCGGTTTTTAGTCTGAATTGACAGCTACCTGACTGCTATTGTGAGTCCGAATCTGAGTACATCTTTGTGCAGCAGTAGTCCTACTTATACTCAAACACTCCACGACCTACATATACCCCTATCCTTCGGAAAAAGTTTGTGAGGTGTGTGACTCCTGTGAAGTCTTTTTGTTTATATAATCAGTTTTGAGGATCCCCGGAAAAAAAGAAAAAAAAGAAAAAAAAGAAAAAAAGAAAAAAGGGGGTTGTTCGTTGTGTTTCTCCATTGTTTCCGATGGTGTGTTGTGACCTCATTTGTGGCCAGGCTCACGTCTCTAGCACGGTCTAGGCTAGGACGAGCACAGTACCACCGTTGAACGATTATTCAGCTTGCTTTTGTGACTAACGTGGTGCTAGTACTTCCTTGCTTCAGCCCACTTATAGCTCCACATATTTCGACTATAGCTTGACAGGTGTTGTGGTTGCGGCACCGATACACTTCATTCCATGGGTGTAGACTTGTTGGTTGTCGTTCCCTCCTGTTGAGCAAGGTAAGAATTGGTAAGAGCTTTTGTAACAGGTTGAGAGTGAGCGCCTTATAGTAGCTACATCCTAATAGTTGTAGGGCTTTTATTTCTTCACCTGTTTTTCTTGTTGCCCTTGTCTTTTAAACCATGTCAGGATCAGAGGATGTTAACAAGAGGCCACAATCTCCTCGCACCAAGGGCATCATTCAACATTTTACAAGGCAAGTGCAGCAGCATACAGAAGGACTTGATCAAGATTTACAGGTGACCAATGACAAGATTGGGCAACTGGAGGCCACCCAACTTGCCTCCACCACCAAGCTTACAGGATTGGAGGCATCTGTTGCCCGTATGGACAGAAGCCTTGCTGCTCTTCTAAAGCGTTTTGATGACTTCCACATGAAAGACAAAGAGCAGCATAATGAAGACAACAAGGACGAAGAGCGATTCGAAGATAATTATGATGATGATTATACTGCTGATACTGAACATGATGCTCATGACACTCGTGACCGGCGTCACCTACGCCATAATCGTAGAGGTATGGGTAGTCACCGTCGACGTGAGGTACCCAATAATAATGATGCTTTCAGTAAGATAAAATTTAAGATACCTCCTTTTGATGGTAAATATGATCCTGATGCATACATTACTTGGGAAATTGTTGTTGATCAAAAGTTTGCATGTCATGAACTTCCTGAGAATACACGTGTTAGGGCTGCTACTAGTGAGTTTACTGATTTTGCTACTGTTTGGTGGATAGAATATGGCAAGAAAAATCCTAATAACATACCATGAACTTGGAATGCTTTGAAACGAATCATGAGGGCTAGATTTGTTCCTTCTTACTATGCACATGATTTGTTAAATAAATTGCAACAACTGAGACAGGGTGCTAAAAGTGTAGAAGAATATTATCAAGAATTGCAAATGGGTATGTTGTGTTGTAATTTAGATGAGGATGAGGAACCTGCTATGGCAAGATTTTTGGGTGGGTTAAATCATGAAATCCGGGGCATCCTTGATTATAAAGAATACACTAACGTAACCCGTTTGTTTCATCTTGCTTGTAAAGCTGAAAGGGAAGTGCAGGGGCGATGTGCTAGTGCCAAGAATAATATTTCTGTAGGGAAAGCTAATTCATGGCAGCCCCGCACGACTACTACTTCAACCACACATGCTCCTATGCCGACATCCAGCGACAAACCTCGTGCTACTTCCATAAATTCAGTGGCGAAGATGACCCAGAAGCCTGCTGCGAGTGCTTCATCCATGGCATCTACAGGTAGAACAAGAGACGTTTAGTGTCACCGGTGCAAGGGATATGGACATGTGATGCGTGACTGTCCAAGCAAGCGTGTTATGGTCGTCAAAGATGATGGTGAGTATTCCTCTGCTAGTGATTTTGAAGAAGATACACTTGCTTTGCTTGCTGCTGACCATGTAGGAAGTGAGGAACAACCAGAAGAGCAGATTGGAGCAGAGGATGCAGATCATTATGAGAGCCTCATTGTGCAGCGTGTGCTGCACAAATGGAGAAGGTGGAGCAAAATCAGTGGCATACACTGTTCCAAACCAAGTGTGTCATTAAAGAGCGTTCGTGCCGTTTGATAATTGATGGAGGTAGCTGCAACAACTTGGCTAGCAGCGATATGGTAGAGAAGCTTGCACTTACAACCAAACTGCACCCACATCCATATCACATTCGATGGCTCAACAATAGTGGTAAGGTTAAGGTAACAAGATTGGTACGAATTCCTTTTGCTATTGGATCATATCATGATGTTGTTGACTGTGATGTTGTGCATATGGAAGCTTGTCATATTCTGCTAGGTAGACCATGGCAATTTGATACAGATTGTATGCATCATGGTAGATCAAATATGTATTCTCTCATACACCATGATAAGAAAATTGTTTTGCTCCCTATGTCTCCTGAAGCTATTGTGCGTGATGATGTTGCTAAAGCTAAGAAAACTAAATCTGAGATCGATAAAAATGTCAAATCTGTTAGTAGCAACAAAGATGAGATAAGATTGAAAGGACATTGCTTGCTTGCTACTAAATCTGATATTAATGAATTGGTTGCTTCCACTTCTGTTGCCTATGCTTTGGTATGCAAGGGTGCTTTGATTTCAGTTCACGATATGCAGCATTCTTTGCCCCCTGCTGTTGCTAACATTTTGCAGGAGTTTTCAGATGTTTTTCCAAGTGAGATACCAGCATGGGTGCCACCAATATGAGGGATTGAGCACCAAATTGATCTTATTCCTGGTGCATCTTTGCCAAACCGTGCGCCATACAAGACTAATCTGGAAGAAATGAAGGAAATTCAACGACAAGTGCAAGAACTACTCGACAAAGGTTATGTGCATGAGTCCCTCAGTCCTTGTGCTGTTCCTATCATTTTAGTGCCTAAGAAAGATGGAACATGGCGTATGTGTGTTGATTGTAGAGCTATTAATAATATCACCATTCGGTATCGACACCCTATTCCACGATTGGATGATATGCTTGATGAACTGAGTGGTGCTAATGTGTTTTCCAAAGTTGATTTGCGAAGTGGGTACCACCAGATTCGTATGAAATTGGGAGATGAATGGAAAACTGCTTTCAAAACTAAATTTGGTTTATATGAGTGGTTAGTCATGCCTTTTGGGTTAACTAATGCACCTAGTACCTTCATGAGGTTAATGAATGAGGTTCTACGTGTTTTCATTGGAAAATTTGTTGTAGTCTACTTTGATGATATATTGATTTACAGCAAATCTATGGATGAACATCTTGATCACTTACGTGCTGTTTTTAATGCTTTACGAGATGCATGTTTATTTGGTAACCTTGAGAAGTGCACCTTTTGCACCGATCGAGTGTCTTTTCTTGGCTATGTTGTGACTCCACAGGGAATTGAGGTTGATCAAGCCAAGGTAGAAGCTATACAGGGATGGCCTGTACCAAAGACTATCACACAAGTGCGGAGTTTCCTAGGACTTGCTGGTTTCTATCGCCGATTTGTGAAGGACTTCAGTACCATTGCTGCACCTTTGAATGATCTTACAAAGAAGGGAGTGCCTTTTAGTTGGGGCAAAGTACAAGAGAACTCCTTCAATATGCTAAAAGATAAGTTGACACATGCACCTCTCCTCCAACTTCCTAATTTTAATAAGACTTTTGAGCTTGAATGTGATGCTAGCGGAATTAGACTGGGTGGTGTTTTGTTACAAGAAGGCAAACCTATTGCGTATTTTAGTAAAAATTTGAGCGGGCCTGTTCTAAATTATTCTACATATGATAAGGAATTGTATGCTCTTGTTCGCACATTAGAAACATGGCAGCATTACTTGTGGCCCAAAGAGTTTATTATTCATTCTGATCATGAGTCTTTGAAGCATATTCGTAGTCAAGGGAAATTGAACCGTAGACATGCTAAGTGGGTTGAATTTATTGAATCTTTTCCTTATGTTATTAAGCACAAGAAAGGGAAAGAGAATATTATTGCTGATGCTTTGTCTAGGAGATATACCTTGCTGAATCAACTTGATTACAAAATCTTTGGATTAGAAACAATTAAGGACCAATACGTTAATGATGCTGATTTTAAAGATGTGTTGCTGCATTGTAAAGATGGGAAAGGTTGGAACAAATTCATCTTTAGTGATGGGTTTGTGTTTAGAGCTAACAAGCTATGCATTCCAGCTAGCTCTGTTCGTTTGTTGTTGCTGCAGGAAGCGCATGGAGGTGGCTTGATGGGGCATTTTGGAGCTAAGAAAACGGAGGACATACTTGCTGGTCATTTCTTTTGGCCAAAGATGAGAAGAGATGTGGAGTGGTTTGTTGCTCGTTGCACAACATGTCAAAAGGCTAAGTCACGGTTAAATCCACACGATTTGAAGCCATATTTGGAAGAAGAAGACGAGTTTGAGTCGAGGACGCCTCAAATGCAAGAAGGGGAGGATGATGAGGACATCAACACCAACGATACATCCACGCCGACACGAGTACCAGTTTCTGGTCCTATTACTCGCGCCCGTGCTTATCACATTAATCATCAAGTAAGTTCACTCTTGAGTTCCTATCCATTATATTTAGACCATGGACACGCGTGCACTCTTGTTTTGGTTAGGAACCAGGGAGAGGACCGAAAGGGACAAGGATTCGCGGAGGCTGAATTCGGACTCTAGGATAGCTCCAACTTGTGATGGTCACCACGGTCGCATACGGACTCGGATTGGGGCATTCAAGTACTTCATGGAATCCTTATGAAGTCTATTTTCATATGGATCTAGAATCAAGTCCATATCTATTTTGAGGCGGCCGCAATGACTGAATTACTACCGAGAGCTTGTCTGTCCAAAGGTGCTGCGTCACCTTAGTTTGGTCCAATGGGCCGTGTATCAAGTTGGGTCCATTAGGGACGCATCCTAGGGTTGGAGAACGACCCCAACACCCTCCTGGTCGTCCTTCCACCTTCATTTACTCTTTAGCCGCCATCAAGAAAGTCAGGTTTTGTTTAGATCAAGTTTAGCTCTCGCTACTTGCTTGTAAGCGCGCGTGCTGGATCAGCCGCCCATCTTCTTGTCTTCGGAACCCCACCTTAATTGAGATTGAGTTTGAAACTTTCATCTACATCTAGTAATTCAGTACTTGCTATACTTGTTCTTACTAGTTCTTCGATTGCTTGCAGGACGAGTGCTCTAGTGGTCGGGTGACGCGCTCCACAAGATCGCGGCAGCCATTGGAGGTGGTGTATCAGTTGCTAAGGTGCAGCTTGGAAGGCTGTAGTCAGGCCATGAATGTCGTCTCCACCCATCAATCGAGTTATCCCACACCTCTCATTGAAAGATCGGAAACAAACCCTAGCGGGTTCACATCAGTTAGCGTCCATGCAAGATTGGTGCACTAGGTGACAAGGCTCAAGTGGAAGCTCGTTTCGGTCCGCTTAGAGATAGTGCTAATCTTGACGCAAGATAGATGCACGGTTTGCGTCGAACATAACATAGGCTCAGAAATCATTTTGCATGCACCCAATGGAGCTCCTTGGTGACGTGGGTCATGTGCAATCTCCCTTCTTTCTGTTCGGAGGTAGTGCTAGCGTCCGTGCAAGATTGGTGCATGGTTTGCACAAGACGTACATAGGCTCAGAAATCATTTTGGTCGCACCCAATGGTACCACTAGGTGACGAGGCTCAAGTGGAAGCTCATTTCAGTACGTTTGGAGATAGTGCTAATCTTGACGGAAGATAGGTGCACGGTTTGCGTCGAACATACCATAGGCTAGGAAATCATTTTGGATGCACCCAATGGAACTCCTAGGTGACGTGGGTCATGTGGAATCTCACTTCTTTCCTTTTGGAGATAGTGTTAGTGTCGGTGGAAGATAGGTGTATTGTTTGCGCTAGACGTACCATAGGCTCTGAGATCGTTTTGGTTGCTCCCGATGGTACCACTAGGTGACAAGGCTCAAGTGGAAGCTCGTTTTGTTCCGTTTGGAGATAGTGCTAATCTTGACGCAAGATAGGAGCATAGTTTTCATCGAACATAATATAGGCTTGGAAATCATTTTGCATGCACCCGATGGAGCTCCTTGGTGACGTGGGTCATGTGGAATCTCTCTTCTTTCTATTTGGAGGTAGTGTTAGCGTCGGTGCAAGATATGTGCATGGTTTGCACTAGACATTCCATAGGCTCAGAAATCATTTTGGTCACACCCGATGGTACCACTAGGTGACGAGGCTCAAGTGGAAGCTCATTTCGGTATGTTTGGAGATAGTGCTAATCCTGACGCAAGATAGGTGCACGGTTTGCGCCGAACATATACCATAGGCTAGGAAATCATTTTGGATGCACCCAATGGAACTCCTAGGTGACGTGGGTCATGTTAAATCTCACTTCTTTCCTTTTAGAGACAGTGTTAGTGTCGATGCAAGATAGGTGTATGGTTTGCGCTAGACGTACCATAGGCTCTGAGATCGTTTTGGACGCAACTGACGGCACCACTAGGTGATGAGGCTCAAGTGGAAGCTCGTTTCGATCCGTTTAGAGATAGTGCTAATCTTGACGCAAGATACATGGATGGTTTTGCGTCGAGCGTAACATAGGCTCGGAAATCATTTTGCATGCACCCGATGGAGCTCCTTGGTGACGTGGGTCATGTGGAATCTCTCTTCTTTCCGTTTGGAGGTAGTGTTAGTGAACCGATGGTACCACTAGGTGATGAGGACATCCCTTCCATTGATACAACCACACCTGCTGCACAACAAGGTCCGATGACAAGAGCTCGAGCACAACAACTTAATTATCAGGTAAAGTCGTTCCTCGCTGTTCATACAAACTCGTCTCAGAATTGGATGCTACTAAATCATGGTGATGATTGTCTTATTCTTAGGAATGTTGGTCAAGACCCCATTGCCTCATGTTTAGACCCCATGATGAGGATGGAGCAGCCGAACAAGTGGGAATCATCATTAATGGGGCGCTCAGCTCATCTCGAGACAGCAGGAAACACTCCATCAAAAGTACCATAACTCCTTGATACGAGATCCAATGAAGCTGGTTTTTGACTTGTTGGAAAGAGCGCGTCGTCCTCTTTCACATGGGTCCAACCCCACTATCAGAATCTACCGAATCTGTGCGCAGCAAGCCAAAGGACGCACAGACCTACAGCCCATTGAGGGACGCCTAGATTAGGGTTTCCCACTCCCCCTTGTGCTCTCCTCCTTATAAATAGAGCCAGCAGCCATCAGAATGAGGTTGGGTTTTGTTTAGATGCAAGATAGCTGCTGCTTCTTCCTTGTAAACGCGTGTGTCGACTAGACCACCCGATTTGCTTGTTTCAAGACCCCAACTTGTGATTCAGATTCGGCCTTTGGCTTAAATCCGTGAGTTATTTGCTTGTTCATCTTGTTCTTGCTTGTTCTCGGTTGCTTGCAGGTTCATGGTGTTCTTGGCACGGCAAGAACATCACAATCGGAGCCGGTGTACCTGTTGCTAAGGCGCAGCAACCTTGTGGTCGTTGTAGTCGGACAGCCAACGTCGAATCCACCCCAAATCGAGTTTATCCACACTCACCAAAAGATCAGGAACAACCCCTTGTCCCATCATGTGGTAATCAGAGCAAGGTTCTTTGGTGAGTGATTTACCGTTCATTACTTTACCTATAGTCCAGAAATATAAAAATAGGATAGAACTGAAATTCCAAACACAAGTTTGAGCCTTGCTGATCTGCTTAGTTCTTTGCTTGTTGAGTTTGTGGTTTACATCGTGGTGTCAAGTGCTGGTTCTTAGGTTCTAATCCTTTAGAGTTTCGAGTTCTTGTCACGTTTCAGTCACCACACAATCCGTTGTTGCCTTTCCCCCCACTTCAGCCGCTGCAATCTCCACCAATACCACCACAACCAGCAGCAAAAGCACCGCTGTTTTTCTCGACCTTTTCGCTGAAACCCTCACCACCATCACCTTCAGCCGTGCCTACACAAACACTACCTTATGCACCTGTCGTTTTGGTGCAAATCTGAGTACACTCAGTTCTGAAAATAAGAGAGTTCAAATTGCATATTTGTACTACTTGTTGCAATCCTTATCCCTAGTAAAAGAAAGTCTATGCTACTTGCTGCATTCTTGTTATAATCATATTGCAAAAGTTCAGTTTGTGCTACTTGTCGAAAAGAAAAGAAAAGAAAAGAAAAGAAAAGAAAAGAAAAGAAAAAGAAAATAGAAAAGAAAAAGAAAGGAAAAGGAGGAAAGAAAGAAAGAAAGAAAAAAAAGAAGGGTTAAGTTGATGCTATTTACTCTCATCATTTCCATTGTTTGCTACTGTCCGGTGACAACATTTGTGTCTAGGCTCGCGTCTCTAGCACGGGTTAGCCTAGGACCAGCACGGTACTATCTTTGAACACTTATTCAACTTGCATTGACTAACGTGGTTCCAGCTGTACCTTGATTTTTTTTAAGCCACCTACAGCTCCACAAATTATCTACAACGTCACAGGGTTCTACTTGCTACTACTTGTGTTGTTCTTGTCGTCGCCAACACCATCTGCATAGCAAGGTAAGGACTTGTAAGAACTCGGTTGCACATGCTGAGAGAATGAAAATTGTTGCCACCTAATTCAGTTAGTTGGTAGGACATATTTTCTTGTGATTCCCTTGCTACATACTAACCATGGCAGGAGAAGGTGAAAGGACCCCTCCACAATCACCTCGATCAAAAGCCTTGCTGCAACACTTTGAACGCAAAGTGAGGCTCCATGCTGAACACCTTGATGAGGATGTTCGTGTCACCAATGAGCGCCTTGGTCAATTGGAGACGGCTCAGATTGAGACCAACACCAAGTTGGCTTCCTTGGAAGGCACTCTTGGTTCTGTTAATACATCTCTTGTAGGTGTCTTGGAGCGATTGGAGAGGATGGAACAGAATCGCTGTGATGGTTTCGAACGACGCAATCACAACAACAACAACACCATGGGCAGTGCTGCTGGTCATGATGAAGAAGAATATGCAGCGGACACTGAGCTTGATGAGGAGCTGAATGGTCATCGACGCATCGAACAACATCGCCGCCGCCATGAGACAGGTCCTCGCCGACCACGGCAAGAGGTACGTGCCGATGACTCATTTGGCAAGATTAAATTCACCATACCTGCTTTTGATGGGAGGTATAATCCTGATATGTACCTTAGTTGGGAATTAGCTGTTGATCAGAAATTTACTTGCCATGATTTCCCTGAGGACAAACGTGTTAGGGCTGCAACTAGTGAGTTTACCGACTTTGCCTCTGTTTGGTGGTCTGAATACCATCGTAAGAACCCAAATAACACACCAACTTGGGATGCTTTGAAACGGGTCATGCGGGCCAGATTTGTTCCTTCTTATTATTCCCGTGATCTTTTACATAAGTTGCAACAATTGAGGCAAGGATCCAAATCTGTAGAAGAATACTATCAAGAGCTACAAATGGGTATGCTTCGTTGCAGGCTAGAGGAAAATGAGGATGGTGCCATAGCTAGATTTATGGGTGGGCTGAACCGGGAGATTCAGGATATTCTAGCTTATAAGGAATATAATTCTGTCAATCGTTTATTTCACCTTGCTTGTAAAGCTGAACGAGAAGTGCAGGGACGACGAGCTAGCATGAGGGCTAACATTCCTGCAGGTCGTGCTAGCCCGTGGACACCCTCCAATGCTGCTGCACCGTCAACGCGTGCACCCCCACAATCTTCCTCGACCATCAAGCCACGCTCCTCTACAACAAATTCTGTACCATGCCCAAGTGAACCAACTAGAGGAGCAACGGCTACATCTGCCAAGAGTTCATCCTCGGTGGTATCCACGGGGAGAACAAGGGATATTCAGTGCCTACGCTGCAAAGGATATGGCCACGTACGCAAGGACTGCCCAAGCACACGTGTGATGGTTGTGCGAGCTGATGGTGGGTATTCCTCTGCTAGTGATTTTGATGAAGAAACATATGCTTTGCTTGCTGCTAACAATGTAGCGGAAGGAGATGATTTCCAACAAGACGAAGAGCACATTGGGGCTGAAGCTGCTGAGCACTATGAGAGCCTCGTGGTGCAGCGGGTGCTAAGTGCCCAAATGGAGAGGGCTGAGCAAAATCAGCGCCACACTTTGTTTCAAACCAAGTGTGTGATCAAGGAACGCTCTTGCCGTGTGATCATAGATGGAGGAAGCTGCAACAACTTGGCAAGTGCTGAAATGGTGAAGAAGCTTTTGTTGAGCACAAAACCACACCCGCAGCCTTACTACATTCAGTGGCTTAACAGCAGCGGCAAGGTGAAGGTAACACGATTGGTAAGGGTAGAGTTTGCCATTGGTTCTTATCATGATTCCATTGACTGCGATGTTGTGCCTATGCAAGCATGCTCTATGTTGTTAGGTAGACCATGGCAGTTTGATAAAGATTCCTTACACTTTGGTAAAACAAATCAATACTCTTTTGTGCATAATGACAAGAAGATTGTGTTGCACCCCATGTCCCCTGAGGCTATTCTAAGAGATGAACTTGCTAGAGCTAGCAAACTTAAGAATCAGGCTGTTGCTAGTGAAAATCAGATTGTCGCTAATGAACTTGAGAAACATAAGAAGAAGTCTAGCAAATCTGTTCATCATAATAAAAATGAGATCAAGCTGAAAGGCTCTTGTTACTTTGCCACCAAATCTGATTTGGATGAGATTGATGCTAGTACTACTGTTTGCTATGCTTTGGTTTGCAAAGAAACTTTATTTTCACTTGAAGATACATCTATTTCTTTGCCTTCTGCTGTCACTAATCTTTTGCAGGAGTATGCCGATGTTTTTCCAAAGGAGGTACCACCGGGGCTGCCACCAATTCGAGGGATTGAACACCAGATTGACCTCATCCCTGGGGCTTCCTTGCCTAATCGTGCGCCGTATAGGACCAACCCGGATGAGACAAAAGAGATTCAGAGACAAGTACAAGAATTGCTCAACAAAGGTTATGTGCGTGAGTCTCTTAGCCCTTGTGCCGTTCCCGTGCTTTTAGTTCCTAAGAAGGATGGATCATGGCGCATGTGTGTTGATTGTAGAGCGATAAACAACATCACAATCAGATATCGTCATCCTATTCCAAGGTTAGATGATATGCTTGATGAATTGAGTGGCTCAATTGTGTTCTCTAAAATTGATTTGCGTAGTGGTTACCACCAGATTCGTATGAAGCTAGGAGATGAATGGAAAACAGCGTTTAAAACTAAGTTTGGTTTATATGAATGGCTTGTCATGCCCTTTGGATTGACTAATGCACCCAGCACTTTCATGAGATTAATGAACGAGGTTTTACGCTCTTTTATTGGCAGATTCGTGGTGGTATACTTTGATGACATCTTGATATATAGTAGATCATTAGAGGAACATCTTGATCATTTGCGTGCCGTTTTCAATGCTCTACGGGATGCACACTTGTTTGGCAATCTTGAGAAGTGCACCTTTTGCACAGATCGAGTTTCTTTTCTTGGATATGTTGTGACACCGCAGGGAATCGAAGTTGATCAAGCCAAGGTTGAGGCCATACACAGCTGGCCTGTTCCCTGCACGGTCACACAAGTGCGGAGTTTTCTAGGACTTGCTAGTTTCTACCGTCGATTTGTGAAGGACTTCAGCACCATTGCAGCCCCGCTGCATGAACTCACCAAGAAGGGTGCAACCTTCACTTGGGCTGCAACCCAACAGGATGCTTTCAACACGCTCAAAGATAAGTTAACTCATGCACCTTTACTCCAACTTCCTGATTTCAACAAAACCTTTGAGCTTGAATGTGATGCTAGTGGAATTGGGTTGGGTGGTGTGCTGTTACAAGAGGGGAAACCTGTGGCGTATTTCAGTGAAAAGTTGAGTGGCCCTAGTTTGAACTATTCTACTTATGATAAGGAATTGCTTGCTCTAGTTCGGACTTTGGAAACATGGCAGCATTATTTGTGGCCCAAAGAGTTTGTCATACATTCTGATCATGAATCTTTGAAACACATCCGTAGTCAAGCAAAACTGAACCGTAGACATGCCAAGTGGGTTGAATTCATCGAGTCCTTTCCTTATGTCATCAAACACAAAAAGGGGAAGGAAAATATAATTGCTGATGCTTTGTCTAGACGTTACACCATGCTTTCACAACTTGACTTTAAAATCTTTGGTTTGGAAACTATTAAGGAACAATATGCACATGACAATGATTTCAAAGATGTATTGCTGAATTGCCAAGAGGGGAAAACATGGAACAGATTCATCCTTACCGACGGGTTTGTCTTTAGAGCTAACAAGCTATGCATTCCAGCTAGCTCTGTGCGTTTGTTATTGTTGCAGGAAGCGCATGGAGGAGGACTCATGGGACATTTTGGTGTGAAAAAGACAGAGGACATCCTTGCTGGTCATTTCTTTTGGCCCAAGATGAGGAGAGACGTGGAGAGGTTCGTTGCTCGCTGCACAACATGCCAGAAAGCTAAGTCACACCTTAATCCTCATGGTTTATACATGCCTCTTCCTGTTCCAAGTGCACCGTGGGAAGATATTTCAATGGACTTTGTTTTAGGACTGCCTAGAACAAAGAAGGGGAGGGATAGTGTGTTTGTTGTTGTGGATAGATTTTCTAAAATGGCACATTTCATACCATGTCATAAGAGCGATGATGCTACACATGTTGCTGATTTGTTCTTTCGTGAGATTGTTCGATTGCACGGTGTGCCTAACACCATTGTTTCTGATCGGGATGCAAAATTTCTTAGTCATTTTTGGAGAACTTTGTGGGCTAAGCTAGGGACTAAGCTTTTATTTTCCACTACTTGTCATCCCCAAACTGATGGACAAACTGAGGTTGTCAATAGAACATTATCTACTTTGCTTAGGGCTGTTTTGAAAAAGAACATAAAAATGTGGGAAGAGTGCTTGCCTCATGTTGAGTTTGCTTATAATCGTTCACAGCATTCTACCACTAAGAAAAGCCCTTTTGAGATTGTTTATGGGTTTGTGCCACGTGCTCCTATTGATTTGTTACCTCTTCCGACCTCGGAGCGAGTGAACTTTGATGCTAAACAACGTGCTGAACTGATCTTAAAATTGCATGAAACCACTAAAGAGAAAATAGAGTGCATGAATGCAAAGTATAAACTAGCTGGTAGCAAAGGGAAGAAACATGTCATTTTTGAACCTGGTGATCTAGTTTGGCTCCATTTGAGAAAAGATAGGTTCCCTGATTTGCGAAAGTCTAAGT